>NC_083626.1:15797562-16124229 GCF_963584025.1 Labrus mixtus | reverse complement strand
TTTCAGTGTCATCTCTTTCTCCTTTGCTGCTCGGGAAAAATGAAAATTCCTTTTACCTTGGGTTAAAACAATGATCGTATCTTGGTGTTAATGGGAGAAAAAAAAAAACTTAATTGGGTGCAAATAGGCCCTGGTAGAGGTAACAAAGAAATAAACTTGAACGGGGTTTGTTCTGCTCCAGAATTCTGACCCCGATTGATGAGTTCAAACCCCAAGTCTGCGTTTTCCCAAAGCTGGCTCCTTTTGAGGCTAAGTGTGTGCATGACATTTTCTGATATGTGTGTTTATGAGCTTGTGCAACTGTCAAAACTGCCTGGGCCCTTGTTATCAAGGCGGAGTTTGAAAGGGGAAACCCCCGTCAATGAACTCCGACCCCACACCCCACTTGGGGCTTGGTTAAGGGTGAGAAATGCTGAGGTAGGGTGAGTACTTTGAGCTGGAAGGGTTGAGATGAGGTCAGGAGTGCACCAATATCCTCCTGAGGAGCTCTGTTGGTGAGTTAGACCTTATTTCAGGCCTAGACCTTATACACACAGGTCATTTTTTAATTACATTTTTGATCATGCTAGGTCATTTCCTTGAGTTTAGGTTTATGGGAAAGGGCACAAAGTTGCTTTAAAATGAATTCAGCTTTTTTGTACTTGAGTTTGAGTGTGCAATAACAACAAATTATTATTTGTAGTTGTTTATTTACAAATAAATGATAAATTTAACATACCCTTCCCATAACATGGGAACAAGGCTGTTTGAGGTTTTGTTGCTAATTATTCCAGTGCACGTGTGTGTGTCTGTGTGTATTATAGTAACTGGAATTACTCATAAATCCAGTCCTAATGTGTGGTCTTCGATTAACAGCTCTATAAATTCCAGAAAATGCTTGCTAAGACTTGAAGTCTTGTTCCGACATTACCACAGTGCATAATTATTAAGATGTGTTCTACACAATACCACATAATCTGTGAAAGAAGACATTGGCTAATTCTTCTCTACTATGTTGCCGTAGGCCACCAGTGCACACACTATCATAAAATCCACATTCAATATTCAATGTATTTTCTTCAAAGCACTTCAAAACGAGCTAACCTAGAGCCGCTCTCTGTGTTTCAATAACATCAGAGGGAAGTGGTCGGACAGGTTTCTCTCTGGCACATGACACTGCTCACGGACACACGGGCCTGCTGATACACACGCACACACACGCTCATGTTGAGGCACACATGCCTATTCATCTCAATCTGTCTAACAATGATTTCATACTTAATTTGAATGTCATGTGTCAAGGTTCATTAATATCCTCAGTCCTCCAGGTGTTATGACATTGAGTCAAAGACAACTTGAGTCAAAACTACAAAAGTTATGTCCCACACACTAGGTAGCTGATTGTTTTTGATGGAGACCTCCAATGCAACTTGTCACATAATTCTTGGTCCTATAAATCTTGAATGTCACTTATCACTATATTTTTATATTTTATATATAAAAAGTTTGCACTGAATGATCCAGTACATGAAACTTTTTAAAATGGATAAATGCCAATGAACAAATTCAACTATTCTAAAACTCCTTCTTACCCTGATATATTTGACTGAACTTTTTATCTCTGCTTACTTTATGCTGAATATTAATTAAAAGCTCATTCACAGAGCACCCTCCTTTACGTTCTTTTCTACTCAGAAATTCATGACACATATTTTCTAACAATTTTCCGAAGCATTCATTTTCTCTCTTCCTTATTAGTGAAAACCTACACCAAAGAATGATTCATTGACTGAGTCAGGCCCAGTTATCCATATGTCACAGGGAAAGGTGTATGAATGGTTTAATTTCACCTGCACTCTTTGTTGACTGTGTGTGCCTTTGGTTGTGTGTGTGTCCTTCTGCGAAGCGACTGAATGGCTGTTCCTTTGCGCATTGTTGAGTTAGAAGGCCTGTCCTCCTACACCCTCATCATGGCCTTGCACTGACGCATCCCAGAAGCCTCTTCACTCATTGACTCTTCTGTCCCCTTCCTCCCACGACCTCGCTCTGCAGAATCCTGCTATTGTCCCACCACGTCAAATACACAGGCTAGCAAACAGCCAGGCTCACACTCGCACCAAGCATGCACAGCAATGGATTTTGAGCATCAGTAAAGCCTACCTGAAGCCATAGAAAAGCATACTGTACATGGCTTACTCACATTAAATCGAGGCATTTTCCCAAGCTGAAAGTTCTACGGTTATTCCCACAGTTGCCCTCCAACCCTAATCTCCCCATAATGGAGACCGAGCCCTTCATTAAACCCAAAGTCCATGTGTGTGTTTGTGTGCCTGTGTCTGTAACTCTGGTTCTGAGTGCTGGGTATTTTAGTGTATTAACCTTTAGCCTCTCTCACCATTGTTTCTGCGACATGCCCCCCTGCTACTGAAACTCGTTCCCAGAGATTCTGGCAAAATGTTGAATCTACCAACATCTTGGTTTAATTTTGTATCTGGGTCCACGCCAGACTGAGGGATGAAGGAAAAGTCTTCACATTATATCCAAGTCTTAAGATCATATCCAAAAGCTGAACTCAGATTTGAACTTGTTTCCTTC
The DNA here is from genome assembly GCF_963584025.1 of Labrus mixtus. Classification (NCBI taxonomy): domain Eukaryota; kingdom Metazoa; phylum Chordata; class Actinopteri; order Labriformes; family Labridae; genus Labrus; species Labrus mixtus. The sequence goes on along the minus strand of NC_083626.1, from coordinate 16,121,655 downwards.
ATATGAACACAGCTTTCACAATTTAGTTTTCTTTGTCAATGACATTCCAACATTTCTGACAGGAATTAAAACTTTTCAATATTCAGTCAACAATCTCATACTGATGATTTTCTACTTCGTCTTCACACGACAACCACGGTCTTTGATGTCACACTCATGGTAAGAAGCTCAAATATGCTCATAATGTTGTATTACTGTGTTCCAGGTTGAAAGTCTTTAACAAAGGAAAATGTACTTAATTTGTAATTTCCCCAATCTTTGCTTGACTGACTTCAGAAAAGACAATCAAACTCCACATGGACAATGGGATACGTCTCTGCTTTAAACACATTTGACAAATCAACATTTCTAATGCTTTCCGTCATATTAGACCTTCGCTGACTTTACTGTCAGCAAAAGCTTACATGCATGCAATGACTCTTTTCTCACATAACATTATTTTACAATCTGGTCAAAAATACTACAGGTGACTGGATGGACTGAAGCCTGAAGTCAAGAAGTGGTATCTGTTAGAGGCGCATATTCCTAGAACAAATTGCCATAACGTATCAGGGATTATGAGAACTAGTTGGTGTCTATGGTATCCAAATCAAAAGCTTTATGCAGGTTTTCAAAAAGCACTGTCTTTCACTTGGCAGTAGAATAATTGTTATAACAGCACAGTGTGACATATGAATTTCATTGCTACGTGTGAATTTGCTGAATATTGGGCTTCTAATGTTCTTCAGAAGTCATTTTTTATTTTATATATGGATGTTGTGTCTTTAAAGGAAAATGTTCAGCATGTACCCCACAGTATTTCTGTGACTGTTTTCACAGCTACTAGTGTCCAAATAACTCAACTCTCTCGCAGTGTTGTTTAGTGGCTTGCCGTTCCTCACACACACAGGGTATTGTGTCCTGTAATGGAGCTCTGGCCTCAGGGTATGTAGCTTCACAGCTCACATACATTTAGGCTAAGATCTCTGCCTCAAAACAGATTGTCGCAGTTGGATATCGTTCTAAAGTATATACTGTATATTACCCATACAATCTGACACAAGTAGTCACGGACAGGAGCCAGTTATGGTTTTAATAAAGTCACATAAATCTTGGAACAAACCCAGGATACATGGAGTTGCATACAGAGCATCACCATGTGGAATGAGTTCAGAAACATGGAGCCAGACATGAGCAAGAAACACTTGGCTCATCTCCTCACCCACATAGCTACATCTGTTTTGATCAAAATAAAAGTTACATAGCAATCATATATGCGAGATAGCATAGGCTATAAAGAGAAAGAACATTGATCCTTCAAAATCCAATTTCCATAAGTTCTTCCCACAAATTGAATTTCTTTGAACACAAATTCCACCGACCTTGGTCTCCAGTCTCTACTTTTCTCCTAAATGTGGAACGTCTGTGACTCACTTCCTACTTCGTCACACGGTGGAACTTGTTCTCCATTGTCTTCACATTACACCATGCTCTGATAATTGTTTCCTTTAACTTCACTCTCACTCCCTGTTTGAGGTCATTATCACCTTGTAGCTTGGGACTGCTAGCACTCTAATTTGAAAATTGTGCCATAAGGTGTCCTGGTTACAGAAGTGGCAACAGTTAGTTTGAAGAAGTGAGTGTAAGGATGGCATATAAGTGGCATACAACTTACATAAACAAGAAATAAACTGAAGGTTTATGACTGTTAAGTAATAGTCGGTCAAGTGGAAAAAGCCTGTTGTTTAGCATGGCGGGTCTTACATAAGTACAATGGTAAATACAATTTCAGCATCTTGAATCAGTTCCTCAACCTCTATTTGTTATATTTCCTGAACATACACTTTCAAATACGATCACATTTTGAACAAGATCAGCATTTGGGATTGGCTCTGAGTAGTGATGTCATTATGGTGCAAGCATTATCTACATCCATTCCAAAGCTTCTTACATAATAATTTACTTATCCATTCATCTTTTGTGTGATACTGATCAGTGATATAGAAACACAACATTTTCGGACTATAAATATTGTACAGACAAGCATTGGCCACAGCGAAAAAGTGCAGATTAAACATCGCTGGGAAGTGGAATATTGGTTGAAAGGATTATCACCTGGAATAACATGTGTTTCAAAAGGAAAGTTAAGTGATTGAAGGGAAGAAAAACTTGGAAATGGATTCAGGGGTTGAAAGGGGGGGGTGAGGAGGTTTTTTTTTTTTTTTTGTAGAGGAAGAGGGTCTGTCGGATTGTAAAGGGTGAGGAAGGGAGGCAGACTAAGTTGTGAGGGGTGAGTTAAAAGAGACACCTGGGAGATGAACAAAGCAGCAGCTGTCCCGGATTTTCTCCTCAGAAACCCCACAGAGTCTTTTAAAGGGTTAAACTGGGTCAGCATGTGCACATGCACATTTACAAAGGTTCAAACACAACCTGTACAGCGATAAGTCTTATCCTTTTATGTCAGAATAAAGAGTTTCATATATGTCTCCAGCATACATTTCTGAGCTAGTCTTAACAGGCAGAAGGGGGTCTACTGCATCTGACATGACGACAAGAAATATTTGATTACTGCTATTGAAATTGACCATTATGATTGAATTGTATCTCGCTGTCGTGTGCACCAGTAATCACACGTTATAAAAAAGGCTTCTTTTTAAAGGGCTGAAAATCAACAGTTTCAACAAAATGTCTCCTATAAATATAAAGTTATTTATGACAACTGTATGACACCATGGAGATCCCTGGGTGTTTCCACCTCTGACTAATATAAATTGTTTTCTAACCAGGTGAAATCTGTGTGAGCACCCTGAGGGTGATTACCACACATGGTTGGAATGCATTGGAGGGAAATTAAGCTTGGTATGCTTGTTAGAGATGCCATTCTTGAGGAAACACTCCATTACCGCCCCCACAAACCTCAAGGCTTTCCCCCCACCCACACACCTCCAATCAAAACTCAAACACTCCCAGTCTGTTAAGTAATTTGATGTGACACACCTTCCCAAATCTCAATGAGAAAACATCCAAGGTAGTCTCTAAACCAGATATGTCTGCAGGATCTCGTTTTATTTGATGTACGCTTTCAGATTGCTCTCGTCCCATCTGTCTCATCTCGTCGACCTCAGAAAGGACTCCTGCCGACCTCAGTCTGGTGTATCCAGTGATCAGTGTGTGTGAGTAGAAGAAATGATTCAATCAGCTGGCTGTCAGCAATACAGCTAGGGAGTATGACATACGTGTCCTGCATGAACTAATGCAAAGCTAAATGTATACTCCGGCAATATGAATTGGATGTTTGAACTAGCTTCCTATCCCAGCAGCCCACCTACCATTTATGTCTTGTTTTGTTGCTCTGTGGTTGTACTTCTGTCCAATTGTGTGAAGAGGCATAAAGGAGTTGAACAGACAAGAACTTAACTTTAAAAGTTTAAAAGACTGCTATTGCTGCTTAATTTTGATTCATGTAGGGGCTTCTTTAAATCTTTGTTCGGGTTAATATACAGTATCTGTGGGGGAGGGGGGACAGCGGTTGTTGTCTGGATGTAACAAATGTTCCATGTTGTGCATGTCTTTGTAAACTGCTACTGGATGCTTTGAATTTCCCTCGGGATCAATAAAGTATCAATCGATCAAGTCAAGCAAAACCTTTTGCCAATACCATTGTATTGATAACAATGTTGCCTGATATCATGCAGGGCTTACTGAGATATTTTCTTCAATATCGCGATGTGTGCCATTGTTGCTTTATAACTCTTTATTTTTTTGCCATGACTACCAGCTGGTAAATCCTCGTGCCCTCCTGCATTCATGATATAAAGAAAATGAGTTAAAGTGTGAAACTGACATAAAGAGTGTCTCAGGTGTCATCTGATTATGTTTCTATTCAAAAGTCAAGACAGTAGACCCGTATTTACCAGGACCTTTCTGAACACGTCATACATATATTTAGGACTTTTTGAGCTTGCAGTAAATGAAAGGGGTGTATCTCTGACTTAAATATCTACCTGTAACAAATGAAACATGGTGTTACTTTAGGTAGGACATGTTAATATGTGTTGCCTGCAAATATTTGTTTACTATCCCCAACAATGAAAATAGCACTGATATTTACCAGCGTTCTTCAATAAAAACCTGTAAGTGTGAAGCAATGGCATTATGTTAAAGGTTAGAAATTTAGAGCTCATGATCGAAACTAAATGATTCAATCTCTGGAGTCTAAATACATCACTATAGCCACACTGTGTGACCAACTTACAGTGCTATACTTACACTGAATATGGGCACTGCAGGTGATTTTTGCATGTTAACTTGCCACTTTTTAAAATATATTAAACTATAAATTTCGACCTGTTTTGAAAAAAAATACTGTAGTGTCTCTAGCAAAAGATAGACTTTGGGCTTAAACCCCATTGTGAGGACGGTTAAAGTACTGAGAACTACATACAAACATCATGTCTTCTCATGAAACCAAAATACGAAATATCACAAGCCATATATTTTAGTATATATTGACCTTAGAAAAACCTTCTTGTGGGTGTGATTTAAAAAAAACACCTTAAAAGGGAAAAGAACCCCCCAAAATTGGAGTCATGTGATCTCTGTGCAGGAAAGACATTGCACAAGATCTGGACAAGAGGATCCAGAATGGCCTTCGTCACTCACACAAACATTAAAAATGGATAGTGTGTTTAATCCTCAGGTTTTATGGGCTTTTAGCCTCATTCCTCGTTTCTGAGCTGTTCCTTTGGTATGCTTAGACAAGAAGAGATCAGTGTCAGACTGAGTCTGCAAGGCGGATTAGACAGGACATACCAGCATAACACACCACATGTAATGGAAATGAGCAGATGAGCTTGCACTGGAGCCACCAAATGGACTGGGATAAATTGTTAGTGGAGACAAATTAATCACATACACACCAATACTCAAAATTAAGGAAGACACACACCAGATCTTACATGCTGAAGCTTCAAGACCATTTTGTCATTTGTTTAGATGTAACCATAATACAGAGTTTACTGGAAAGGCACTGGCCATTTTGAATTACTGAAACAAACATGGGCATCAGCAATATTTGATATTCATGGGAACTCTGTGGTTAATGAACTTGTTGTTGCTACTGCTACTTTAGAAATAAATAAACCAAATAACTCCTGTTTCCAGACAATCAGAAGGATAAATTATTTATATATTGCACAAACCTTCCACTGAAGACAGATAAAATGTTGTCTCCCTCTACTGTGCACATACTCTGCTTGGTTATGCTCAACATTTTTGTCCCAGACATTTAAAAAAGAAGGGATGAACAATGTTTTTAACTCTACTGTGTAATTGCAAAGGAGGGATTTATCTTTCATAAGTGCTATTCACAGCCCCACTTATCCCCTTTGTTATGATTTTAATATGATAGAATCCCTTCTCCCAGAGCTTCTTGTGTGCTTTCTACTTTTTGTTAAACCATTCAATAACCGTGCATTTGGTTATTTATGTTTGTGCTTCGTTATGCTGAAATTTTGGTTTCATGTCAAAATCTGTTTAACCCCATTACAATAAAACCAACCATTAACAATAGGACATTGTCTGGGATGGATGGAAGACCTTGCATGACTTCCAGGGTAACTGAATTGTTTCCATGCTTTGCCAATGTTTACTGTTTTTAAATGTTTAAAAAGAGAAGCAAGAATGGAGTTCAGAGGTAACATCTAAGAGTGAAGGGGTTAGCAACACCGGCATGAAGATCGGGTATAAAATAGATATGAATATTAAAGATAATACAGTTTAATAAAAGGCTGAATAGTCATCAGATGATAGCAGGTAGAAGTTGAGATTGAATTATGATTGATGGTTTCGCCCTCTTATGCCCTCCATAACAACTTTCTTCCTGCAATAAGCCAATGGCTTATACAGACGGACACCAGAACTCTTCTGAAACCAAAAATGGTGTCACCTGCCGTCAGATTCAGTTCTTTTATACACAGTCTGTAAATAGGCATAAGGTAGGAACTAAATGGTTACATTCAAGTTTTTGAACTTCAATCATGTGCATAAACGCATAGCTGGAAAATGTAGGCATACCTGATGTGAAAACGTTGGGCCCCTGGAAGGCAGCGAAAAACACAACTTTAACTTGTATAACCACTTGTGAGGAGCATGAATTGTGAAATCTCTGTAAGCTGTAAGCACAAAAGGATTTACTTGACTGCTTGTGCAAAACCACTATGGCCCTTTTAGGCTCTTGATTCCTCTGTGTGTGGCGGCTTGCAGCAGATACATGACAGACAGCAGGGCTGGTATAGGCCTACAGGGCTTAGTTACAGCCATAAACAAAAATCCAGAACACAGGATACATCCTCTGTCACAAAGTAGCTACTATCAGCATCTGCTAAAGCCATTATTGTTCCAGAGTGTAGGATGGGTAGAATGAGAAGAGGTGAATAGGGAACAGAAAGAGAGAGAGAGAGAGAGAGAGCAATGACCAAGAAAGCCTTTGATGACAAGGTCTCTCACAAAGGAATGTCCAAGCCATAAAACACAAACGCTAAAACGTACTGTGTGTTGCGTTGGACTTAAGGCAGATGTCATGTGTACGATGCTGTAGAGCATCATGGAAAAAGCTTTATTCAGGTCAGAGACTCGAACATTTACTTCCACTGTATGTCTGCAAAAACATGTCACAAAAGACCATAGACTGGCTGTGATAGATGGCAGAGTTAGGGAACATTTTGTAACATACTAGCAATAAGTACAAATCAGTAAGCATAAAGCTAAGGCTATTTTGATGGGATTTATGGATAATTATGAATCACAACAATCAAAAAGGTCTAAAATGCAGTACGCATGCTGCATTTCAGTCTGTGGTGTAGCCTTCTTCGGTATGTGACTCAACAGATTAAAATGTTGTCAGCCGGTTGGTCAACCGCTTTTGCTAACACACAAGACTAGGATGGTAAACAATAAACCTGATAAACATTAGCATGTTAGTATTTAGTCCTGCGAGCTGCTGTGGTTTGGTACTGTACAGAAACAAAAAGCCATTTGACTGGAACATGACAATTTATTCTCCCCAAAATGTTACTGATCACATTTTATTTATTTAAACACATAGCTGCTTGTCCATCAATTTGCTATTTGATTAATCATATCCTGATAAAGTGCATAGCAATTTTATTAACACCAACACTTTTGAGAGTTGTGGAAAAAGTATCCATATTGGCACCAATTATTTATCAGTGTTAGCCAAAATAAGGAAATACAAAGTCAGAGTTGTAACACACCATGTTTTCCACTATCATTTCTATCATCAATATAATTTAAGTCACAAGTTCATTGTAGAGTTCAATTCTGACAAAGTCTTTAACATAAACCAAGATAGCTCCTTGTTGTTAGTCCATAAGTAAAGTTAAAACTCAAAATAATTCTACACACTATCCTTTATGCCTCAGTTAAAATATGTATATTTAAACTTTCACCTTCTGTAAAGTTAACAAATGACACTGACAATTTTTCTTAGTAACTTTGGACCCTAGAAGCGTATTTGGTCTGCTCTTTTTTTTGTTTGACTTGTTGATTAGGGGATAACAAGTTTTATCCCTGAAGGACTTCATTGTAGTGACATCACCGTGTGTCCTGTTTTTATTAATGAAATTGGTAATCGCCATTCTCCACAGCTGTGAAATGGAGTGATGGAATGCTTTCTGTCAGATCAAAATGTTTTAATGCTGACCTTTTAATCAAAGGTTGAAATGTCTTCCCCCATGCCGTTCTTCAAATTCACATCCAAAGTGCTGTTCAATTACATCTCTTTCTTTGTACTCCAAATATCTTTCTTGCCTCCTTGACTTGAAATGACTTGGGATCACATTTTGCACACTTAGCCAAAGAATACTCTCACAACATCAAATATACCTCGCAGCAGATATTTGTGGCCAAAATTCAAGAAAACCAGCCTTTTGAAAGGAAATTGGTATCCAATTGTCTTATGAGAGAGATGCCTTCTTGTATATAAAGCCAGGAGATAAGATACAAAGGATTTACTTGTCCTTCAATCCTGTGAGAAAATCTATTTGAGTTTCATTGCACTTGGCACCTCATTCGACATGGGGATAGCTATGGACAGATGTTGCCTGCAAACACATCTGCCTGTTCTTTTTTTTTTTTAGATATTTGATGTTCTTCTCCTCGGTTGGGAGAGGCTGGGTCAGACACTCCTGGGTATTTTATACACTAAAGACTATTAAGGGTGGGGTGGCAGAAAACACAGCCATAGTGTTACAAAGACAGAAAAGAAAATCTTCAATTATCCCAGCTTAGTGGTTTGGGATAAGGCCTGATTTCAAACATTTTATAAACAATTGTCATCTCAGCAGAGGCACAGTTGGAGTCATTTCTGGAGGAAGCCCCACAGCTGGAATATAATCTGCTTGGTGCTACAGAAAATACTGGCCTTGTCTTTATTACTACAAACACTTCACAAGATGCTACTCAGCCCACTAAATCCCACGTAGAGCAAAGGAAACATCAGCAGAATGGAATGAAGAACCTAATTGAGCCGAAATGACTGGAAATGATGTTGAAACCAGACTTGCTCCAATCTGCGGTTGCCTTTTCGGTGCAATTTCCCAAAAAGGGGGAGTAAGTTTTACTTTCAGGAAGTCAGATTTAACTTGCCTGCAAAAACAAGGATACGTTTTCATTGAGTTTTATCGTGTCTGTCTTGTTTAACTCTTTTCTTACGTGGTTTGGCAGACACACCTTGACCCCATGGCAGACACTTCCCTAATAAGTGCAGGTCACTGGAGTAAGATTGGTGCTCACTAAGCCACTTTAAGTGAGTAAAGATGTCACAGCTTCACTTTCTATTCAGCACCGATCTCCATCACTTCACTTAAAAAGAAAGCTATGGTTTCATAATCATTTCACTATGGACACCAAAGAGATTTCAATATCCTACGTCTACTCACTGAAGGTGGAGCTGCTTACCGTGTTACACTAAATGTTGCAGTAAGCAGTTCCAGCATGCACTTATGGCTGAGCTTTACTATTACAGTAATTGCCTCTATGTTTTTTCCACTCACTGTTGGCTATAAAAAGCATTCTAAGTCCTAAGCTTGAGTTTCTGTGATTTAAGATATTATACAGTAACTTTATCTTTTTATCCTTCAGAATTCATAGAATGGGACTGGATGCTCATCTTAGCTTTCAGCTATGGCTGCTTTTTCAAAATGTATCACTCTCAAAATATGATGCAGATGGAATTTGCGCTTAATGGAGGAAGCGATTAAGGCACGTGCGCCCACACACATATGTAAGCACACTCACACACGTCATATTCCGGATCTCCTGGCGGTCTGCTGAACTGAGCTCTCCCTGTGTTTAGTGTTGTCTAGAAGTGAAAGTGGTCCATAAAGATGTCTCATCCACTCCATTCATAAACCTCTGACTAACTCCATCCTAACCTAGTGGGACCACACAAGACAGCTTCTTAACCACCCTGTGGCCACACTGCCAAAACATAACTACCCTTCACCATTCTGCCACAGTCTGCAAGATTGTAATTTACAACTTTAATACTCAGCCATGCAAACTTAACTTCTCAACTGCAAAGGAAAGAAAAGACATCAAAAGAAAAGACTTACTGTATGTCTAGCCATCAATCTTGCATTCATAATTAGTGTATGTAAATCAACATTTTTGCAATGCTTCACATGACAGTAAACTGGTCTGTAAATTGACTCTCCAGTCAGCTAGAGTTCACTGAGTTAGTTTACTGTAAACAGCTACTGTTTGAGGTCCGTGCAAACAAGCTCAGAATCGACAAGAAATCTTTGTGTAAGAAGAATGTATCATTGTGCATGTAACCCAGTCAAGCCTTTTCTGCCTACAGACAAAATTTACAGTTTCTTACCAACTTCCTGTGCTTCTATCTCCACAATCTTGACAAGCATGGCGCTGAATATTTGCTAAATGACATCACCATAAACCAAACCATATAAGACGTGTGTTTGTGTGTGCATGTCCATGTGGATATGTAGTTTTGCAAAAAAAAAGAAGGATGGAAATCATAGATGTATGGATCAATATTTTAGTACAGGTGTGACTAATGTGTATATGACATCATTGCAATAAATATCCTGAAAACAAACAAACCCAAAGTCTATCTTGACCTACTTTTGTCAGATGGCCCACAAACTCCATGTCGGCACAACATCAGATGCAGATTTTGCTTCTGTGGGATGAGAAACAGCTTGTGGTTTTCAATGTTTTTTTCTTTGTTTGTTTCATTGTTTTGAGTTCAGAGCACAGGGTCAGCTGAAACCAAGGTGCAAGAGAATAACTCTGTCTTGCTCTAGCCCACTTCTATTGCCAAACTGTACAGTCAGAAAAGAAGACACTAACTTTGGCCTGCAAATATGGACAAGAAACAAAGCTCAAATTTAACACCTTGATTTATGGGCAGTGTTGTGTATTAAGATGCTCTTAAGGCAAAAAATACAAACAAACCACATTGATTCATAACTAAAAATGAAAAAGAAAAAGATGCAATGAAAGCTGAAAAATAACCAGTTCACATCTGGCCACTTAATCAAAGAGGTCTAAAAGCCTACCATTGTTGAAGTTAAATCAAGAATTTATGATATAAACATCCTAATTTGATGAAAATTATGGGCTTTACTTGAAGCACTTAATGCAGCAGCCCCAAACGAAACAAATTAGTTAATGAAGTTCAGTCTATATTAGCCCGACAAAACAGTGTCTGAATGACAAATGTCGTGTTTGCATTATGCCCTGCAACTCCCTGATGATGTCACTTGTTCCTGCTGCCACTTTGAGGGTCTGCAGTGTGTCAGCCACATGTCCAACAGGGGAATACAGCGAACAGCCTTAGCTTTCACACATTTATTACTTTGTTTGTAACCTAATGTTTATTGTAGCAACAAGTTTCTCTTATTGTGCCAGCTCTGGTTTGTATCTGAGAAAGGGGGGGAAAAAAAAAAAAAAAAAAATACAGATGGAAAAGAGTGAGAGTGAGAGACAGAAGAAAGACAAAAAGTTTGAATCACTGAAGGGAAGAATGGCATGGCACAGAGACAATCCGGCCATTGAAACCAGCTGAGAATCAGGCTGATTTAAATTGCCACATCAGATTTGGCACTGAGTCTCTGTCTGGTCAAGCGAAGTAAGTGCAGCACAAAACACAGGGACTGACTGCTATTTTAAGCGAATGACTTCTAGCCTCTTTTTAAACTGTACCTGAAGGTATAAGCAGGCAAACAAAAACAAAGTGATAGGTCTGCATGATGAATCTGTTTAAAAAGCAAAATTACAGTTACATACCCGAGAAAAAAAAATCAAAGTCCAGACTACACTACTTCTAAGTTTTGTGTCAGTAGTTTAAATGGTCAGGGACACGGGTTCTGTCACAATCATTCCATGATCTGCAGAAATCCATATAGGCTCCATTGGCATGTGTCCTACCTTGCACAGCTTTGTTATTCTTTGTCTTTGACTAACTCCAGCTCTCACCTGGAGATTGACACATTGAGTCGTGGTGGGGTGGGTTGTGGGGGTTCTTGGTGACAAGCAAGAGATGGCAGGAAATTGCTGCCGTTGTTTGGATCAACCCCACTGTTGCAATCTTTTGCTCCTCTGCCGGCTCTTGTCAGTGTCAATATGCTGCTTTGCTCTTAAAACGGCTTCCAAAAGGCATTCCAAATGTTCCTGTCTGCGTGTGCATGTGTGCGCTAGCTGACATCTGCGGTCCATTACCTCAGCTCAATAGTGTGTCATGGCAACAGATAGTCTGTGATACTTCCCAACCTAAAGGCCTTTATGTAATATGTAGAGATGCCCTGATACAATTTTTTTCCTTGATAGAAATTCTAATACTTATTCTTAAGAATTGGCCAACGCAGAGGACCCAGAGGACTCCCTGCATAAGCTTACGTGGACAATATCCCAAAACCACATTTTTGGAAGAACTGAGGCCTGAACGATACTGGCACCAGTATTGAAACAACTGTATGTCAGCTACACATGTGATCAATACTACTGATCGTAACTATTTCCTACAAAACACTTTGTAGAATTGTGAGTGGTTTTTAAAAGCTTGAATGACACAGTAGCCACAACCGTCACTGCCCAATGCCTGGCAAGTGAAAGCGGTAGATCCAAAAATGGAAAAATGCGATTAAAAGGTGTTCAGGCTCAGTAAATGTGGTTGTCAGGTCCAACTCAATCCTCCTTCCTGCTTTGCCAAACCCTGCATGAGCCTTTCCACCACGCTAAAGACACAATGATTTTAACCCCTGGCCCTGACTGATTGTGACCAGGTGGTCTCCATCTCCTGTCTGTGGGAGATTATGTGTCTTTGTGAGCTCGCACACATATGGAGATGACTCACAAGAAATAACCGGCAAAGAATAATCACATGGAAAAACACCAACTTGCACTACGTACACCAACTCTGACAGCCGCAGACGTGATTAGGGCAGTACGTAGGAAGGGATGTATGAGTGTGTTTCTGTGAGAGAGAGAGACAGAAAGAGAGGGAGAGAGAAACTGAGAAAAAGGCCCTACAGGGAAGTATTCACAGGTGTCCATGGCCATTAACACGTGTTTATACCTCTGCCTCTTACTTACATGGTATGGCGGTGTATTCCTTATGTCTGCTTTTAGTTAAATAGATATGCAAAATCACTGCCACAGTGTTCACAGAGTCAATCAGTTAAACCTAGCCCTGAAGTTGGTAATTTTCCATGCAACTTGACATTGATGTTTTATGTCAATGACTGCAAGGCCTTGACCTTATTAACAGAAGTGAACTGCCCATTTTCCACCTTGAAATGCAATCCAATGCCATGATTTCCATCCAAAACTGTTCCCGATACCTGTGCTTGAGTACTGGAAGGTATTTGGTACCCCTACTGGTGACATTGAAAAAATAAACATACAGTGATAGTGGTGGGAAAACAAGCTGTCCTGGCATTGTTCTAACTGGTGATAGCATTGAGAGATATGTTAGTCATCCAATTTTGCCAGGAGATAATTTATGGGGCCAATTGGATATGGTACCAGATCTGTGCAATGACCTGAATACTTACCTATTGCTGATATTGAAGAAAGAATCTGCCTTGAAGTATTCACACCAATACTGGTTTTAACAACAGAACAGTTCTACTCTCAAGTGAACCAGAGGGTCTTATGTTAATGTTTCTTTTCTTGGGAATTATATTTTGTTTTCATCAAAGTTAAAAAATAAATAAATAATAATTTGGTGGTACATGAGCTATGGTAATGGTTGTATCACTTTGTCAAATTTTAGACAGGCTTTAGCCCTAAGAAGTTATTCAAGACTTACACCATTCTCAACTCTGGCACCCTAAAAGCACTCTGGGCTTTTAAAGATAGTATTTAGTTTCTGAGTGGACTAAAACACCACTGTCGATAGGCCAGAGATCTCACTACTTTTGACAGCGTACTATTTATATGAGCCTTTTTATTGGAACTGCGCTTCCTGGCTCCAGTTTAGTTCCTTCGAATGTACCAAACACTGTGTTGAAAATAAACTTTTAACCATTTAAAGTGTTGACATTTGAAGGTACAAGAGATGTATACTGTACAGAACTCCCAGAGAGAGAGATAATGGTTTTCCAATGTTGCATAGTTACTGGCTGCAGAAACCTTGAGCGTGCCAAAGGATGAATACAATTTGAAGAAGCTACACAGAAGAAGTCGAATGAGAAAAGATTGGATTAATTTGAGAAGGACAAAATGATAAAAGAGTTGAGCTGGAAAAAAAGACACAACACACCCACATACGTATATTTTTCGGAGAGAAACATCCATCAGTAAATTTTGAAGTGGACGGTGAGATAAACAAAGATCAGAGCTAATGTAACCTACAGATTCATCTCTGGGTAACATCTTAGACGGAGAGCGTAGGTTTCAAACCAATGACTTGCTCTCTCCACTGGTCAACATGTTAGTGAATAAATGGGCTTGTAAAACAATTTTATGGCTAGGTTAAATATTGAATACATTCTATGTCAAAGTTTTCAGTTGATCTGCAATATCGCCACATAAAATAGAGCCCTGAATGTGACTGTTTTCTTAACCTAGCTGCTCACACACTGGACAACTGACAGACAACATTAAACAGACCAACACTACAATCAATTAAAGGAATAATAGTATGAATTTGATCATGAAGGCAAAACACACACAACAGAGAACACTATCTCTTCATAGTGAGCCTTCAGAGAGGGCATTTAGTGTCTTTGGCCCATCTTGGAAGAGAGACATTAATCAGAAAAAGTATTCTCCCCAAGGCAACCTGAAGTAGACTGTGATTTATTGGTTTCATTTGTTAAGGTTGTTTATTTTATGCTATTTATTAGATGTGTTATTTAGGCCTTTAACATTTCTTGTATTCTTGTTTTTAGTACATACACAGCATGGGACCCAAATCCAGATGCAGCCTTTTACAATGAATGAGAAAGTTGTTACATGTATAATTCAGACATCAAACCTTAAAAGAACAATTGTTATAACATTTAAAAACTTTAAGAAGTTTGCACAAGATCAATTTAGTGTTTCCAGAGGCTTCTTTTAACTATTGAGCATAGCCAAATATTCCTGCAGACTGTGTGCAGCTGAGCATACACTCTAATAGGTGGTAATTGTCATGTTCCACCCTTTATTTTTAATGATGTCAGGGTTATTACAAGAGAGCCATCCAAGCTGTGGGTTTAATGTTGCATCCGTGTGTCTTCTTGTTCAGATGAGTGTGACCAAGGGCAGTGACATCTGCTGAATAAAATATCATCCACATATGGATACACAGACACAGACACACACTCACACAAAAGCAATGTGGCCTGTGTTAGTTTAGGCAGCAAAAGTCTGCCAAAGTTCATCAATCACATTTGTAATAGACTGTTGACTAGTCTTCGTTGATGTTCTTTTAAACACACGGGTACATGCCCTCATGACTGACATGTGCACACACACGCACACACACAACCACTTTGACACTTGCTAAATAATACATCAGACTCTAGTAAACCAATCCTGCCCACATATGCTGAGCACAGCATGGGCAGCATGCTGCATTGTGTGGCTGTATGACATTCTGCGGGCTTGAGTTTCAATTTGGAAACCATAACACAGGTTGGAGTAGAGCGAGACACTTCCTGCTTTCCCAGCTAATCTAAATCCTCTGGGTTTTTGTCACTAACGATTTTCCTGCCAACTACATTGCTTCTTGTCCCGAAAACCCTTTTGGACACAAAAGCCTGATAACGCGGGGATAATCGTGTCTTTTGATTTGCCAGGTGATGTGCTGAAGTTGCACAAGAACTTGGAGTGCAGACTTGAACACACCCTATCCCATCTGGAGGAATGTGGCTGGAGATGAGGGAAGTCGATGAAGGCAGAAGTAAAATAAACATGTTCCATAATGACAAATTATGAGATTAGCTTTTGGTAAAGAACCAACTCAGCGTGCCTTGTTAGCTTTTAACTGGATAAATAAACTGTTTACAAGGCGTGATTATGCAGCGTCATAAAACCCAACAGAGAGACAGATGTGTTTGCCCTTATTGCTGATTCACCCCCACTTTGGCCCAATTTATCAAACCCTACTGTTATGAATGCACGGACCGTCATGGTCTTACCATAAAGCTTTCAGGCATGACGAGCTGTGATATGGTATATTACAATGCTAATGATACAGAAGGGGTCTTGTAAAGCCAAGGCGTTCGCCTGCTTAGCCACAGTAATGTCATTACTACCCCTATTAAGCAAAACAAGCACAATCGCATCAAACCGCACTGCTTTGCGGGTTCTGCATATTACATTTCTGTAAAAAAAAACAGAGCTCCTGAGCGCAATGAAAAGAACGAGATGTTAATGTCATCAGTTGAAAAAATGGAAATGATGTAATTGCTTGGTGGGAGTGAAGGATAATTAATGTAACATTGTGTTTCCACTGTGAGGAATTTCTTACAACTTAATCACAGATAATTGCTTTACCTTCCATGAAACATGGCGTATGTGCGTTGTGTGGTTTGTGGTGTGTGTGTGTGTGCATTTAGAGAATGCATACTGTAAAATTGTTAGAAACCAGTTGCCACTGACTTCACCAAGATTTTTAAAGGTCTCAGGTAATGAGCTGCTGTATGTGTCATTAATTCACCTCATGAACAAAAGGACACGGACCACCTCGGACCCCTGCGCAAGTTAGTGCTCTAAAACCATTAAGCTAACATGTGGCCTGTCAGCGTCTATGTTACATAATCTCAACTGTAAAATTGACTTTAGTCATGCATAAATATTGATAGAATTTTGAATAAAGACAAGAAAATTAACTTGCAGGTTTTTTCCGACTGGACAGCTGTGTGCAGATTACAGGCACAGTTACAGACACAGGTGTACATTTGGCGTCTGACTCTATGACAGAGTGGTGCAACCTGCCCCAGAGACACCTCTGGGTCTGACCCTGCATGATTTACCTTTCAAATACACACAGTCACACATGCATGTTCCCTCAAACACATTCAAAAACACATGTGCACACAGGGTCTTGCATCATGAGGTTTCTACTCCAGAACTGTTATGGCTGCATGGTTGATTTAAGACTCTACAGGAATCATAATACAGCAGATTCTCAGGATCCCTTTATAGATGAGGCCACGCTCACAACGAAAAGGAGTTTAATACTGCTGATTTCTAAATTTGACACAACATTGAAGGACTCTCTTTCATTTCACAAGTCAAGGTCATTTATAGATTTAAGGCTTGCTTTAGTCCATTCAATAAGCGTTAATAGGCAATTTCAATTAAAACTGATAAACAGAATAACGATAGGCTAAAGTTACTAACCGTGTTAACTGGCGAACTTAAGCTGCATGAAAGCATCAACAGAACTCATGAATGCCTCTTCGTTTCGATTTGTTTTTCTATTTAAAGTCAACTTTTTGATCTAAAGGATCTTCTTCAGGTCTTAATAAAGTTGCTCGTTGGGAGCTGAACAGTGTGCAGACCTTTCTCTTTTTTCTGCAGTTTATAGATTTTTTTTGTCCTGCACCTGTATGCAATTTACTTGGATGTGTGCACACTACTTTTTTCTCTTTTTAAATGTCTGATGACTTATCCTGCACTCAGGTGCTTTTACTAATTTTCGATCAATTGAAAAGCTTGTCTACGTTTAATGCCGTATTTGTTGTGGTAGGCCTAATTTGCAACGATCCAATGAAATTCATCCCAACGTTAGGTCCAACCTTCTAGCTTGTGATTGGTTCTATCCCAATTTAGTAGGAAATACTTCACGACGCATCACTTAAATACTCTCAAAGTTCCTTTTCATGGGGACTTTAAAGTGTATATTGTATACAAATTAGGGCTGTTAAACAATTCAAAATTTGAATCGTGATTAATTGCTAAATTTCAATAGCTGATGGTGATTTATCGCATCTTTAATCGTACGTTTGAAATTCCATAATTTTGCTTTTTTTTTTTTAATGCAGACTTTAATTTTGAATGTTTGTACTGTCTTAAGCTGCAAGTACTTCAATTTCTGATTAAGTTCAACCCTGATTTTATTCAAAATAAAGTGAGGACCTTCTGGTAGATTAGAAGATTACAACATTAACTTAGCCTCAGGAAAAAATAAACTTGTAACAGATCAAAAAATAAATAAAAACAGCCAAAAGAAATGCTAAGAAAGTGTGGATTTTAATTTTGACTTGTCAACGGAGCAATCTGAGAGTTTTTTAAAGTGAAATGAACCATTCAGAGGGGCAGTGGTGTTGTCCCTTTCAGTCACTGTGACTACAGGGAGCCACTGCGCAAGCTTATCCACGGTGCCCCTAGAAGGACAAAATAGCATGCGATGAATCACTATACAAAAACAATACATTAACTCTAGTCCTTTGTGTATCTGAAACACATTCAGTTGATTTAGATAACTATCATACTTTTTTGTATCATTGAAGTTTGACTGACAAGTATGTGTCACTTTAAGTTTAGGAATAAGTGTTCTGTGAAAATTGTGTCCTTTAAATAATTGGACATTTGTATGCAATTATAATACAACAATCATAAATGTTAGGGTCAAATATTTTTGTGCGCAGTTGTGTACAGTAAAGGATATGCTTCACTGTATATGCTGTATGATTGCACACCGTTTGTGTCTGAACAAACAAGTGTTAATCATCTGTTTGCATGTCAGAAACATGAAGCCAACACCTCAGATTACTGCAATCATGGCCAAGGTAGTCCTTGCACATCTATAAAGCTGTAGTGCAAAACAGCCGTGTCCACTGGCCAAATTCCACCTGCTTGGAAGGCGATTGGGTCTGCTTTTAAACTGTAAAAATTCCTACCATTGCTCCAGAAAACATTAGGCCCCTAGGGTCCACGTACATAACACGTCCAACCTGACCTCGCTCTGACTCGAGAATTTCATTAAACACTTTTCACACGCTATGAGAAAATGCCGAAAAAGAAAACCTAAAGAACAAAGGAACGGGGGGCCAGAAAGATATAAAGTGAAACAACTAATGTGATGATGAAAAGAAATGTGTGCTTTGATGTTTCTCTACTTAACATGGGGCCTCATTTACAAAGTCTGCATGGACCAAGTTCTTATTCTGTTTGCATGGACCTGCCCGAACGATACTATTGTGATGTGGCTTAATGATGTTCACCTGAAGCGACATATTCTATAGGGCAGGTGTGACTTACTTTAATGTGACTTGTCCAAAACTACATTGTCTGGAAACTACCAGGAAATTGCCTCTGAAAACTTCCATGAAATGCACATTGTTTGGGTCTATTAAAACACCTAGTGTTTGTCAGTAAGTTTTGGGAGATCTTTTTTTTATTTTTAAGATTTATTTTTGTGCTTTTTGTGCCGTGGATAGAGTCGGAAATTATGGAGTGAGAGAGTGGGAAATGACATGAGGGAAAGGGGCCACAGGTGGGATTCGAACCTGGGCCGCCCATTTGAAGGACCATAGCCTCCATACATGGCTACCAGCGCCCCTTGGGAGTGCTTTTGAATTCAGTGGTTGCAGTTTTAACAAGCACTCAAATCTCTTGTCAGGTGAATATGTTGCTGAATGCTAATTGTTGAACGCTAAACAAAGATGAAGGAAACACTGATAACAGTACAATCAGAAATGTCTCGTGTGAAATGAAAATTGTTCTATCTTTGGTTGAATATTGTGTGTTGATGTAAGACCAGGCCCCTTGTGAAAAAGCTAATTCATAAAATCTGTTTTCAGGGAATTTAAAATGATGACAAATTGTGAATCACAAAAGAGACATTGAGCCAAGTACTACAAATAAGTATTTAACAAGTCATTACACAACAAAATAATTTCCTTTTTTTCTTCAAAAATGATCTCATACATTTCAGAGGAAAAATCCAGAAACTCACAAGAAATGATGGGATATCCCACAGGTGTAATTTTTAACCCTAGCCAAATCTTGAGGGTTCATGATTCTATGGGTCTCTGATTTCAGACAAAGTCACCCAACCTAACACAGAGAGTAGGTTGTTTTTCTTTATGGAAAGACTTCTCACAGGCACAATAACTTAATGTAAATAATGAGCATGAAGCAGGGTGCACATACTGTTAACAAAACTCTGCATATGTATGGTTGAAAATGAGGCCCCTGATGTTGGGGATTTGACATACGAGAAGACCACCAGCTCAACCCATACCTACCTGACCGCCTGTCCATCTTTACCTGTCTGTTGAAACAAGATCCTTCAGAGAGAGGGTTCCACAATCCTGCCTATACCCATCTATTACAATCATTGTATTCCCTGCCCACTATCCTTCCCCATGCCCACCCCCTCCCTACTGCCTCACCTCCCTCACCCAGTGCGAGGATCAGGTGTCTCCCTTTGAAATGGAGGATGGGATCAAACAGAATGCAGGCATTGGATAGGGCAGCCCTTCTACCACAAGGACCCTTAATGGAGGAGTAGGATGGCTGGGAGCTGGGCCAAACAGTTTGTGTGAAGAGAAGAATGAGAGAAAGAGGGGAATTTACAACCAGGAGCCGTGCAGTTCTGATGTGTGTGTGTGTGTAGTGTTTTTTTTGTTTTTTTTGTTTTTTTTTAGAGCTAATACACCGATAAGGAGACTTTTATTGTGAGCTAAACTTAACGTTTTTGTCTTTCATTAATACACACTGAGTTTCACCGAAGCACTCAAAACTTCTTGTTGTTATTAACAAGATGATACCAATTTGTTGACATCATAAATGGTTGTAATCCAATGTTATACCCAGAAGCATTATAGGTATATTATTTTCAGTGTTTAACTGATACATTGACCAAAATACAATGCACTTCATGGGACTCCATGTAACGTGTCTCATTTTTGAAACAATGCCATCAAACAAACAAACTGTGTGCCTTTTTTTTAGGCAGCTTAAATCAAAATGTCTTAACTTTCCTAATAAGAAATAATCTATAACATCAAAAGACATGCTGAGATTAAGTAACACTGCATCCACTAAATTTAATTTATCCTGCCAATAATCAACCATTTGTGTCTGAGCCGTGCACATGGAATGACCACCCCTATAGGCATGTTTACAGTAAAGCTTTGAAGTTGTCAACATCAAACTAAGTTTTTATTTGTTCATAGACCTTTCTCTCCATAATCTTTTCTAAAGATGCTAACAAGCTTGCCATGCTTGCAGACAAATCTAATCAATACATACATTTTGACAGGGATTGCAAGTAAATTGAAAAATATTTTAAGAAATGTTTTTTTGCATCCTCTCTTTCTTTCATCCCTTTTCATCTATCCACGATCATTTCTAACTCCTGACTGTTTTCCTTCTTATTGGTGCATGTTTCTCATTTACCTGCATACTCATTAAAGGCTTTGAGAGCACCAAAGTCTGGGAATGTGACAACACTAATGACAAATTATGTTTCTTACAGTTTAGAGTAAGTCTTTGGCATGAATGAAAATAATTTGTTGTTACTATGCCCAGAAACAAATAGTGAATGTATTAGCTACTTTTGACTGAAGTGGCCATCACAATCCACAAAGGCTTTTGTTCAGCCAGTCAGCATTATGGCATGTACAGAATCTGCCAGCTTTGTTTTGGAGTTATATAAATAGAGGTGTTTGAGGAATATGATGGTATGAACAGTGTCCAAAAAACTAAATCACTATGTATCGACATGGATATTATTTCTGTTGTAGTCACTCTGCTGCCCTCAGAAAATAACACCATGTTAAAACAATTACTGACTTTTCCAATATTTCTGCTGAACTAATGGTTCTGCTGTATTTTAGTTGATGTTTTGTGGTCAATTACAGTGGCATGTAACGTTCTAAGTTATAGCCATGGAAAGATCAAGAGATTCAGACTGATCACATTTTGTTTTTGGAACGTTGTGTGGGAACAGTTTCAAGAAGCAGCTGAACTCTGTGGAGAAATCTTTACTTGTGTGCATTTAGGTAATTAATCAAGGAAAAAAAAGTTTCACCCCATGAAAACCTTATTTGTGTCCTCATATGGGAGGCAAGTCCTCTCATGTGACCAAGTGAACAGATTTATGCTTTGTTTGTACTTCAGCTGTATACTCATGGAGTCCCCATCTTGATGCATGCATTCCTAAGTTACAAACCTTAACCATCACAACACAACCCCAACCTTTCTGCAAAACCTAATTATTACTATAATCTAAACACTATATCATATATAACTGTAACTTATCTCCACTTTTTGACGAGAGAGAGTCCTGTAGACATGCTGGATGACCAGGTGAGGCTGTACACAGGCACAGTGCTTGAGCTAACATTGTGATGCTAACATGTTTAAATGTACAATTTTTGACATCTTGAAGGAAGTGTTTGATATGGTCTCAAGCCTCAGTTATTGTCTTAGCATGCTTACTATGGTTGTAAAGATTAGCCAGTCTGAATTGGTAACCAATCTCAATGTTAAAGATCCAAGTGCATCTGTCCGCTGAGGATCGTTACAAATGTATCAAGAACTGATCGATGGCTTTGCTGTTTGTTGTCATAGGTTGTTTTCTATATTCTGTGCTCAGCTTTTTTTTTTTTACCTCAACATGGGAATTAGATTAGCGGTAGCAGGTTTACAAGGAGTAAACAATGTACCAAATAGCCAAAGCGATTAAAAAGCTCCATCTCAGACTTAAAAGGAAGGAGGGAAAACTTTCCAAAAATCTGCCCCTCTATATACGCTTTGGAGAAAAGCATTAAAGTAGAACAGCGTCAAGAAAAATCTGACCTGATGAGACTGCAAGGGCTAAGGTTTTGCTAAGATGCTAACAATAGCAAGCAGCAGCACAAACGGACCCAGACACTTTTCCAACTATTTTTTCCATCTATAGCCCATTTTATTTCTAGGGCTCACAACCACACCGTGTTTCAGCTGAGTTACGTGACACCAAACAGACAGAGATGGATATCAATTTTAAAATGGAAAACTGGTAGTTGCAGAGGGAGTGGCAATAATCATGCCTGAACGTCATGGGCTTTATATTCAGTGTCCCAGATAAATTATGAAAGCAGAAACAATGACAAGAATCTTTCCTGTTTTCATTATTTATATTTTAGCACAACAGCGTTGCTCTCCTGAGTAGACACACATAGCTCTGTGTTTTTTACTTCTGTATTTTGCTGAATTGGCTTTAATTTGAGACTCCTGGGATAGTTACTTTTTTTTAAGTATACTGTTTACAGGATAATGTAAATCCCTTGAGGTGAGATGTAAGAGAAAGCTAAGAATTATGTGCCAATTATGACAAGTTTTAAATCTTTTCTCCCTAATTAACCAGCACAGTGAGGCCCCTGGGCATGGTTGTGTTTTAAAGACTTCAGTCCATACACATAATGTTAAAATATTGTGGTTGTTGTACAGGAGGCTTAGTCTTTTCTCTTTCTATAAGTAACAAACATAAGGGCATGTTATGTCACATCAGTTTTATAGTTTTGAAGAGTAAAGTGAAGGAGCCCCCACAAGCAGACCTGAACCTAAAGTCTTAACCCTTGAATACGTGGTTAATCTTGTGGGTACTGAGTTCATGTCCCCATATGGTAGACAAGTCTGAGCATGTGATTACATTAACAGATTCGGTCCCGCCATTACAATATATTACACACTTGCATACAGACATTTTAGAAGTGTGAGGTAAGGTGTTGTGGCAGGTTGCCAGATAACCTAAAGGTGTTACATTTCTTTACCTCCCATGTCTAACCCGAGTCACATTTTTGCAGTCTTTCATCTTTGTTTTTAGACACTTTGATGCTGATATTGTAAATTACGACCGTAAGGAAAACTGTCTTGTTTGGGGTTTTGTAGACATCGCTTGCAGTCTCTCCTGGTTAACACTGATGTTTTAAGTTAATGTGGCGACCAAGCAACCAAAATATTTCTCAAAACAAGTCAAGAAGAACCTTCAGACTGGTCACACAGACACACATAAGCGCAGACCATAATGGTGCTTTGGACTGCACACAGAGTGCAAGTCGCAGACAAGTTCTCACATTTCCCAAATGCTTACATTCCACTTGCTAGCTTGTTTCTGCTCTGGTCTCAGTGTCAGTCTCCAAGGTTTACAAAGAACAAGCTGGGGGATGACAAGGTGACATCTAAGGCTTTACAGCTCTGATGGATACATGCACGCAGATGAAACAGGCTGTATTTGTGTCTCTGTGCAAACACTTGTAAAGCTGGGATGTTAAAGCTCTCTGAGACTTACACCTTGAGGGAATAGAAAGAAGGAAGTCTTTAAAGCCATCAGAGAGTCACATGGCCTGACGAAAGACTTCACTTAAGGTCAGACCAACCTCTGTAAGCAACCAGTGTTGGTGTTGAATCTTTCATCATTTCCCCAGCGAGCAGGGATGACTGTCCAAAGACCTGTTTCATAAAGATGACAGCCCTCTACTTCACTGTGTGTACATACAGAAAGTACACATGTATAATACACTAAATCCCTCCTCACCTTGCTATTAAACTGGTATTTTTTTCCCGCTCTGGCCTTTCAGCCTGTCAGATTAGGCAAAATATGCTGTTTGCATTATAGAGGTTGTTTATCTATCAAAGAGGAAGAGGAAATTGTGCGTGCGTTTGATCAGTTCATCAACTCTTCATTCATTCCCTTTTAACCTGGACGTGTTTGCATGCATATTCCTGGTATCATACCGTGCAAAATAATGATGGTCATTTTCTATGTTCCTGTCTTTATGAGGACCAAATAGTCATTTAAATATTAAGAACTGTGATACTTTGTCCTGCCTGTTAATAAGACCAAAGCAGTTTGTAAGGACAGAAGGTGAACACAAATATTTAATCCAACATTTCACTTGAGTATGCCTTGGGGTACCTTACTGGTTTGTTTTCATTTTGTGCTTATTTCAACTTTTTCAGGGAGGAAAACTGTGATTGTATTTCAACATTTACATGACAGTAAATAGTGCTAAATTAATTACAACGCTTTGAACACAATAATGCATCAGTAACAAATTAAAATTCTGTTCCATAACAAAAACGTTTATTTTGATGCCTTAAAAACACTTTTGCTTTGTGTTTTTATTTGTATCACATTTTAGAATTCTGTGTTTTACCAAAGTAAAAGTGCCATGATGTGATTGAAGGATGCATTTATTTTTCAGCTTTATTATTTTTTTAGTTAACGGACCATGTACAATAAGCATAGTTTTTTCCTTTCGGTGCATTGTACCAGAGTCAGCTTTGAGCTAATTTACATTTTCAGGCCCTTGGCAAAGAACTACAGAATCTTTTCTCTTTAATGAAGATATTCTCAAGGACAAATAAATGTCTCTAAGCAATGTTTATGGAGGAGGAACCATTTAATGCTTTGTACACAAGATGCATTTGCAAACAATCTAAAATTCTCAAAGCTTAGAACATGATCAGTTTCCAGTTATTTCTAAATTCACTGAGTGTAAGTATAGCTTTTGGTTTATAGTTTATATAGTTAGTAAGTATTTAACTAAAACTGTGCACTTATTTGTAGTCTTATCTGTGGTAGGTCCATTAAAAGAATAATTATTATGATAACCTGATATGAGAATGTTGCTGAAACAGGTTCATGATCATATTTTCGGGGTTGTTTGCTTCCCCCATGTGGCCAATCATGATACTACACAGACGAGAACAATAATGAAAATAAGCCAAGCCTAAAAACCATTTGCAGAACACATTTAACGTTCAGATGAAGAGAATTGAACAAAGACAGTACAATAGTTATCTGTAACCTGTAATCACTTCAACACATTCTGTCATAATCGTGTATTATCTCAATCCTTAGGGTGACTTGTAATCCTACGTGGTAGTTTGAGACTGACGGCTGTTTGCTGCTATCTAGATCAATCTCCCCTGTCTTCAGTGATACCCAGCCTCCCTCCCCTGCTCTCCTGGGCCCAGCCATGGTGCACTTGTACTGGGCAGCTCTGGAAACCCAAACCCTCATTACTGCCTTATTACTCCCTGCTGCACAATGGGGACCTGTTTCCTGGCTTTCACCCCTTCCCCCAGATAAAACACTCACACAGACACACACACACATACACTCGAATGCACCTCATGCCCTCCACCGTCTCTCGCTTTTTATTCCTGCGGGCTTTCTCTCGCTGGTCCAAGACCTTGGTGATCAGGTATCCATGCTTCTTTGTCTGTTCTTTTGTGCTGGAGTACAAAGGCTCTGTAACTTTTTTCATTTGTTTTTTTACTTTTAACCTTGCTTATTTCTACTACCTCCACTTTTAATGACATGGATTATTTGTTTTTAACCTGATCACACCTTATTTGATCTAATCTTTTTGTGATGGTGAATATATATACAGCACTTTTCACTTTTAATTTGAACTTTTCATAAAGTGTGCTCCTTTTACAGACCACTAGAGGGCGGCAGGAAATGGCAACAATGTAAGCCTGTTCATTTTAGCCCTTGTGGTTTGATGTCTTGAATAAGGATTATAAATACATAAAGATGATGGGGGATCTCTGTAGACTGAGCTTATCTTTTTTTTTTAGTGTTGCTCATATTCAGCCACAGGTTTTGCATGTGTTGATCTCTCCCAGAAGCCCTTTAAAGATACCGTGCAAAATTCAATGAGGGGGAAACTGCCTCAACCTTAATCCTCCTCAGAGTGCCTGTTTGCACATGTGTGCATGTTATGTGTATTTGTGTTAGTCCATCTTCATGAGGGACGCTCGGGGGAAACATGTGAAGCTGTAGCTCTCCACATTTACGCACACATCAGACTCCGGGGCATCCATGTAGCTAAAAGTGAACCTGTCTCTACCTGTTGTCATGACATGACTCCACTAATGTAGCCTCTTACTGACCACATCAATATATTACCAAACATAAGAGTAGAGGCTTTCCTGTATGCTCTCTGTGTTACAGGAGAGCAGGTAGTTATTAAAGTGATGAATAAGCTGCTGTGGTTACACAGACTGACTCATCTGATTAAGAGTCTTTATATCTAACAGACCGTCTCCTCCACTTACAGGTTAATGTCTTAGGACGTTTCATGAGTTATGGCTTACAATGTTTGGTTTCCAGACCTCAGGCACTGAGGAAAAATGCATTTTTGTCCATATTAGATGTACACAGAAACAAAATGAATATGAAAAAGGCTGTGTCATATAGGGCTAAATCTATACTGGGATTGAAAGAGTTAATCTCTTAAATCTTTTTTTTTTTTTAGGACATTATGCTATGTACCTGTTGCATAAATCATATTACCCAGCATATTTTAAATGATGACTTAAAAATAACTTCTTACAATGAAATGTTATTAAACCTGTTCTGTACTGAACTGTGCAAAGCACTCAGGACTATTTTCTAGCTTTTTGCACTGATGCCTTTGGAGGAGATTAAATGGATAAAACTGGTTTCAGTTTGCTGTCCTGCATCTAGTGTAACAGTTCCTGAATCGTTTAAAATATTTGTTCATCATAGTTTCATTTGTATCTTGATTTACCCAAGGATTGAAACATGGTTATATGTTACCTTTATTTTATAGATACCCTTGCAAAGTAAAAGCAAGTTAAGGTTTTATCTTAAATATCTCGGCAGTAGTTTGTGAAACATTCTCCTGGTGCAGTGTCATGTGATTTTGAAACACCGAACAAACACTTCACCGCAGGCAACATTTTTTTTCCCCACCACATTCAGTTGCAGGGAGAGCAAGTTTCCAATTTCACCTTCCCATATCCAACACAAATGAAAGAACAATAAGAAACATGAACATTGGGGAAAAGGATTGTGGGAATTTGACGGCGCCTTGCACTTTACTTCATCAAAAAGAGTCACAATTACTAATACTGAGTTCACACATACGGTCTGTTCATATTGTGAGAGAGCAGCAAGGAAAAACAGGAATTTGAGTTAAACAACTTACTATAATTTATTTTGTTTTTGGTCAGTTAAAAAAACTGGCTTTATTCTAAGTGACTGGACGATTTCTTTTGATGACATTTAATTCAAACACCTTGCTATATTCCACTTCGTATTAATCCAGTTATTTGAGGGACTATTTGATTTAAATTATCATTTTTCCTGTGGGCAATTGAACTTCTATGTTGTAAGTAAGGCTGCTTGATGATAAATGAATAAAGTGTTGGACAACAAAGGGGAATTTGATTGCGGAGCTCTCATACAGAGACTCCATCTGGTTGCCTGAGGCGTTATTCCACCGTGTGTAATTATGACAAAAACAAAGCTTAGCAGCATCTTTACACAATCAAAGCATGAGCTTGCAAAACACACACTCTGTCTGTCTTTGACCTACACATACACATGCACATACACACAACACATGTGGAGAGAGGATGTTTCATCCAAACAGTGCTCCTACATGGAGGCTGCCAAATAGCAACTTGGTGACAAATCTTAAGATTGAGTTTGAAATAAATTGTGTGATTTCATAATGAATATGCAAGCATAACCAAATCAGGAAAATTCCTGAAATGTTTGGACCGATATTGTAAATATGGATGGAAACTTGTTTTTTTTTTTCCAGTCTGCTGACTACTCAAAGTCCTTTTCACTAGGGCTCAACTGATGTGATATTTGGGGTCGATATCGATATTAGGAAGAGAAAAAATATGATAGCGGTATATCGGCCAATATCTTTTTTTAGATCTATCTTAGGCCTGTAGAGATAGATATACACTTGATCCCTCAAATTCAGTTATCAAATACGTGTGGAAAAGATATACATTATGATGAAGGCACTCAACTATAATGTAACTGAGCATGTACGTGCATCACGGCTTGAAACTCTGAAAAGTGATAAGGCTTGTTGTAATACATAGAGCGCACTCTGCTGGTGAAAGAGAACTGCTAGTGTATTACAATGAAAATCAAATTAAATGCTTTTTGACTGGTAAATAAATCTAGTAATATCGGCATATATCTGTGATAACCTTAGCTAATACCAATAGTCACTTGATATGCTAATATTGGCTGATAATATCAGCTGGCTATTTATCGGTCGGGCTCTACTTTTTACACAATCACCCATTCACAAAACACTAACACACTGATTGCAGAAGCTGCTACAGTAGCCCAACAGTATTACCTAAGTAATCCTGTTCATACATCCACACGCACTGACACAGCAGGAGCAATTTGGGGTTCAGTGTATTGCCCAAGCAGTCTTCAACATGTGACTTCAGGAGCTGGGAAGAAGTCATTAGTACACAAACGGGACTAATTTTCTTATATATTTACAATAATAATTAAAAAAATCAAGAGATATTCCTGAAAGTATTACTTCTCACCACAGGTGTTTCAAATGCTAAGCATTATTTGCATTAGGAAAATTAGCTTTTTTAAATGATTTATTGAGGCTTTTTGCCTTTATTTGATAGGACAGTGGATAGAGTGGGAAATCTGGAAATTGAGAAGAGATTGGGGAATGACATGTGGGAAAGGAGCCACAGGTCAGACTTGAACCCAGGTCTGCCCACTTGGAGAGCTTTTACCTCCATTCATGGGGTTGTTACCTAACCACTAGGCCATCTGTTTCCCTGAAAGTAAGCATGTTGAATTACCTTTGGATAGGATGATAAAATAACTTGTTGGAGTTTCAGCATGAACTAACCTCTGTCTGTGGAAAAAAAAAAAAAAAGTGTCTGTGTGTGTTGCTGCTTGTCTGCCTGGAGTGCATCCACGTGTAAATGATTATGTGGCACATTTCTTTTAGTGCCACAGGCTTCTATGATTACCAGCCTCTTTCCATCCCTGCATTGCGTTTCCTCGTATGAAGTGATCATATAAATGCTATATTTAAACATGAGCTCAATGTATCGCTAATTGCATCCTAATGACTAAAGATTCGCCAGGAAGCGTTGTGTTTCAAGCACAGCAGTTGAAAGGGCAGGAAGTGGTGTGTGTGTGTGTGTGTGTGTGTGTGTGTGTGTGTGTGTGACGGAGGGAGACGGAGAGAGACACATGGAAAATAAAATGTCTTGAAAAATGTGACTGAATCAGTGTTTCTGCACCTTTTCATCCTTTTGTGATGTGATTCTCTCAAACACACACACCAACTATGCCTTACTCATGAATGACTTAGTCATGTGTCATTGTCCTTTCCAGTTTTTACAGCTGCTTATATGAGATCTGCATTCCCGGCAGTGACTACAAGATGACAGGTTTGCAAACGTTTCCTGTCTGCCTGCTTTGTTCGTTTCCACCTTTGACTTGTCATTATTGGTCACAGTTTTCAGAGCATGCAGGGACATAGGAAAGAGGGAAGCAGTCAGGAAAAAGGTTACCAGAGGTTAGTCAGTATATGTTTTTGTCAGAGCTGGCATTACATTTTATGCCCTGAACAACAGTTTTTCATACAAAGGCATTAAACAGCAGCGTGTTATGTTCCTGTTCCAGCTGAGCACCACTTTGCCATAAGGTTTCCAGCCTCTCTTTCAACAAGAGCCTTTTTTTTTGTTATCCCGAGCTGTTTGAACTTAGCCACAACCCTCCTGCTCTCCCCTTTCAACTCCTGAGTTACATAACAAGCAAATACCTCTCTTTCTTCCCCTCATCTGTTCTATCTGTCTCGCTCTTTTCCTCCCCTTCCAGTCACGTCGCTCTCCTTTGTCACGCTCTCCACACCTTTGTCAGCCTCTTTTTCTCACTCTAACTCCCTGTTCTAATCAGTGCCGGTGGTGAATAATTCACTCAGTGCAGTGGGGACTGAAGCTCTTTGATTGGCAGCTTTATTCTCCTGTCTGCTACATTATTAACATACATCTATTGAACGTTGTTGCTATGGTAAAGGCCATTACAGGCCAGAGGAGAGTCAGCAGTTTAATGGAATGACTGCCCTCTCCCCAAACACTCGCCCTTCGTCTCTTTCTCCTCTCATCTTTTCACTCTTCATGCCATGTTGCTAACCTTCTCTCCCTCTTTGGTTTCATGGTCCTCATAAAGGTCATTGCTCGGGAGTGGCACACAGGGATGAGAAAATTAGTTTCAAGTGGCCTTTGATGCATCTTTAGTTAACCTAACTGCTAGACTTCTACACATAGAAGGCAGGTATATTGTTTAGCTTTTGAGCTGATATGGACACATACAATGTTAGTAATATTAAAAAAATATATATTATTTATTGTGTGTGGTGTTATTGAAATTATTGTCATTGATCCTCAATAAATCTGAAAGACCAGGCCTCTAAAGGTTCAAGCTCCTTTATTTTCACATTTAGTTAACAAGCACACTGAAATAAATTCACCTTCCGTACATCCCCCAGCATTGCAAAATAAAAAAAAGAGACATATAATATAATTCATGTAAACAAAGACCACAGGCAAAGTTGCCAACATATTTGTGTATATGGGGACTGAAGCTTGTGTAATTGAAACATTGTGACAGTTTTTTTTTTTAGCAATTTTTGATAAATGAATAATAACTATAATTGACGCTTACTGTCACACACAGCCACCAGCTGAAACATTCATGATAAATGGTTAACATCTGTTGTCAAATTACTAAAAGAGAGAGTGATAATAAAAAACTAAGTTTCAATAAAATCTGTTTTAGTAGTACATTTTGTTTTCTTTTATTTACAAGAAAGTATAACTGAAGCAGTCTTCCTCTCTTTATTGGATTACAGGGATATAAATATAGACAGGGCACATGTGCACCTCTCAAATCTTTTAATGTATTAAATTACCTTACACTTAGATTCTAAGCACAGCTCTTTTTTGTCTACTTTACAGAAATGACCTGTCACTTGTATTCATTTATTCATGAAGTTTACGAATGCCCAATCACACTTATGGCTCACACTGCCCATACAGAGCGCTTACTGCTTTATTTGTTTTTTGTAAATTGCCTAATTGATGTCAAAAAGACAATCCCATGGTGATATTTTCTGTTTAATTTTCCATTTTTTATTTGTCAGTGGACAGTGTGCACTGACATTGATTATTATACAATGAAAAGATGGTTGCACGTGATTGAGTGACGCAGATGTGTTTCTTTAATTGTCCTCTGTTAACACTGTGGAACAATGTATATCCTGCTCGATACAAAGGACTAAAACATAATCATATCAAATGTAAAATTCATTTTGATAGTTTTTTAATCTTTAATTTTATTCTTCTATTTTATCCATTATGATCTATGTTTTGTTGTCTTAAAATACAGTTAATAGTACACAGTAGTTTTCTTTGTTTATGTAGATGAGTTTCCACTTTATTATATTTTTAAAATGTAGATCAATAAATTATGATGACAATGATTTGTGCAACACTGCATCCCACTTGCCAAACAAATATTACAAACACTTCTTGGAGGGTTGAGGTTTCAGCTCAGCAGTGGACCTGTTGGGCTCCTTCCTCTCAGATGTTCTGTCGCCTTTATTACCCATGAGATCAGACATGGAACCCTTAAGTCACTGTGTCCTTATGTAAATGAGGTCAGGCAGAGATAGGAAAGTGAGAATTACAGCCTTGAGGCCTCCGTTCTGCTTCATGCGTCTGAAATTACTTCCCTGAGAACAATCATGATTCCTGCAGTTCCCTGTGCTGCAGATTGCTTTTTAAATATTTCTGATATGTCTCTTCTCTCTAGATACATGAAATCACATACTGTATGCACACAACCCCATGCAGAAGAGCAAACCAAGATATGTATGCACACACACATGATACATCTCGGATGAGCCTTAAATGGGCGGAGCATGAACCAGTGGAGCAAAAGCTGAAATAAGAAGTGGACAAAGGGTGAGGGATGGAAGGCCTTAATGGAAGACACTTGTGCTTACAGAGATTGAAACCACCACAGCTTCAATTTTAGAGCCAACGTCATTCAGTTTGTCTGTGTTTGTTCTTTTTCTGAAATTCAATTCACACTGTGTCACATCCCCTCGATGCCCAAGGAAGTCATCTGTCAAAGTGGGGAGCTGGGGAGTGAGCAGGATTCTCTTCAACATGCATGTCTGTGTGTTTCTTTGTGCAGGTTTTTTTGTTTTTTTTGTTGTTACTCTGATTCCTCCAGTTGCTCAGGCTGTCTGCAGTCTCAATGCTATTAGCCTTTTGCCCTGTTCTGGAGAGAAAGAAGGAACAAAGATAGCTTATGTACTTACTTTAACTTTTTACTATACATGTCTCCCCTTCTCTTTTCTAAATCCCTTCTTTTCTGTACTGTTTTCTCTCTCCTCTCCTCTTTTTCATTCCTCCTCCTTTCTGCAGAGACAAAGCACTAAGTCCAAGGACAAAGGCCTCTATTCCACCAGAACTGAATTATCACTGAATGTTTCCTCTCACTGAAATAGTATGCCGGACTCATTATTGGACTTTTAAGTTTTCAGACTTTGAGAGTTTTTTCTTTTTACAGAATCTCCCTTCCCTTAAGGTTTTTTGATGAGGCCAGAATCTTGAATCAGAGTCATTTGAAAGGCATGGGTCCATCACGAGAGAACATTTTGATCCATGAGAATATATTGTTAAACTGCAAACTCTGCAGCAAGAAGAGTTTCAAAAATGGCTGCTTTTGATTTCTGTTTCAAACAAATGTGTGAAACTAAAGAAGTGAACAGTTTCCCACTTGTCTTTGTGGTGATGGAAAGAGCTTCAGATAATTACAGATGACTATTCTCCAGTAAAACTCAAGTTGCATGACAACTATGTGAGGTAGGAGTTAACAGGCCGATTTCCCCCCCAATGAAAGAATCCAACAGGAAATACAATTTCCTCCAATATTCCTGTTTTACTTTAATTAGTGCCAGGCCTTCCCGTCCTTGTTATTTCCATGACATTCACAAGGATTGCTTTGGAAAATTACTCTGATTGCTAAATAGTTGTGACTCTCTTTTTTAATAACATTTAACATTTTTTGCAAAAATAATGATGTTTTTTAAATGTATTTATAGTATTTTCTTTGAAATGTAGATCAGTATCTCAATTAATTCTCCAACTTATATGTTTTTTTTAGTTTTCGGGTTGTTATTGTCCCCTGATTTTAATTTCTTATCAAAACAAGCTGATGAATAATCTACCATTGTAAATCAACTACATCACACTGACAACATTTGAAATATATAAAGTTGCCTCACTATGTGTTGCCATCCAGGACTGTGGTAAAGAAATGCTGCATTGCATATTAAATTCCTTTTTACTAGTAAGAATGATTTCAGACTGAGACATTCAAGGGTTCATCACTCTCTTCAAATAAGCTTGTTTTGGATAGTGATGGTTTATCAGTTGTTTAGATAACTAAGCAGAACCCTGTATACACCTCAAGTGTCATTAGTGTGACCTATTTTTTTTGGTTTCAAAAAACAGACTGTTTGAATGAATGACTGGCAATAAGAAAGCCTGTTTCATAGAGTCCTGATACCTGCTTAGTAATTGAATTAATTTGTTTAAACACTAGACCTGAATAAATGTTCTGTGCTCAGATGTTATCTGAATGAGTCAACCTTCTATGCTCCATGCCACTGACACAAAGAATGAAATCCACTGTTTGCTTTTGTTCAGCACATATTGATCTGCTCTCTATTGTTCATTTAATTCTCTCACTTTGTAAAGCCCTTTTCAAAGCTGTTTTTTTTTTTTTTTTTTAGAGAAGCGAACGGCCTCCCACATAGGAAAAGCTTAAACAGTGTCAAGAAGTCCATGAGTGATTTAAACATTTTATCAAGGCAGGAAACAAAATGTGACGTGTAGTGATTTGGGACAGGATGTATCACATGCTGAGGGCAGGGTTTTTATGACACACACATTTAAATGTGTTCTCTGTTCACAAGGGCAGAGATTTCTAAATGCCACAGCTGAATAATTCATCAAGGCGACACCTCTCAGAGAGGCCGCTGATGGGGGATGAAGACAGATGGAGATGAGATGAGTCTGATGAATGTGAGCAGTGGTCAAGTTGAGAGAAAGTATGATTGAGGAGAAAACAAAAAGTGGACAATGCACACGTACACAAACAGGAAGTGCAGCTTTGAGTGCGTGTGTGTAGGTGTGACAGCACATTCATTGTAGGTTTCGACAACACAAAAGAGGAGCTCTTATTGATGTGAGTCGATCCTGACACCAGTTAATTTGCAGTTAAAAGGGACTCATTGATGAAGACAAAGAGCAGTTGCATCTTATACTTTTTTTAAATTTTCTCTATCATTAAAAGACCATCCATGGCAGCGTGTTGTATTTGTGAGCAACATGTTCATATACCAAGCAAAAGGAAAAGACTTATGCATGAATCAACAATATCATTAAAGAGTATTTAAAAATAGAAATTTAAAGAACACACCAAATTTTAACAAAACAAATCCAAACCAATAGAACAACGAGCTAACTAAAATAAGTCCTTGTCGTCTTAAGGAGCCTAATTTGCACTTCGCCCAGTAAGAGGTTATGAGGTCATTTATAACCTGAGGCCAAAC
Source organism: Labrus mixtus (assembly GCF_963584025.1). Lineage (NCBI taxonomy): Eukaryota > Metazoa > Chordata > Actinopteri > Labriformes > Labridae > Labrus > Labrus mixtus. Next base: position 16,086,736 of record NC_083626.1, on the reverse strand, counting down.
CATTTGGTGTCTTTAAGTGATCTGCAGGGAATAGGCAGATGACTGATCGAAACAGTAAGCTGCTTTTTATTGTGAAAGATATTAAACTCTCCAGGAAGCATCAGGAGGGAATCCATGCTGCTGACTATTTTTTTTTCTGAGCAGATAGACTAATTTAAGTTTTAACTACAGACACAGTTTTTCAGAATACATATAGTGCTGAAGTAAAAAAACATTTTTTTTTTCAAAGACCACATGTCAAATAATAGGATTAGCGTTAAAATTATTTTTAGATAGGTGTAGATTCTTACTTAGCAGACCTGGGTAAGGTGGAGGTTAGAGGCTGACTAACCGTCTTTTAACAAGTTATAAGTTAAAGCAAATGTTAGATTAGAGCTCAGGGTTTGAATTTCTTGAATGTTCACCTCTGTATATTTACATTTTCTGTGTGAATCTGTAAGGTCCAAATAACCAAGCAATGTTTCCACAACCAAAAATTGGCATAGCTTAAGAGGAAAACCTTTGTAAAAAAAAAAAAAAATCAATAAATAAGATTTTTTTTTTTTTAATCAAATCTTTTACATAGTAGTCTTTTTATTTAGTTTACAAAACATTTGTTAACTCCTGAAGGGAAACATTTCTGCTGAAGAACCTCATGTGCAGTTTGCCATACATTTGGTACACAAAAGTAAATTTAAACTAAGTTCAAGCCCATACATACCCTCTCTAGTTTATACGCTAATCATGCAAACTTGGCAGTATCAATGGATAATGAGAATGGCCGTAAAGTAAAATGTTCTGAGCTTTTTATTTTGCATCAACAATAATACAGGTAGTGTTGCACTAACAGGCTTTAAATAGCCCATATTATGCCCTTTTTGGGGTTCGTATATTTAATCTATGTACCTACTTTTGTACGTTCACAATAGCTAAAGTCTGAAAAAAGTGTCTGTTTTCATGTACTGCTCCTCCTTGCTGCCTCTACGCTCTGAGTCCGTCAGCTACGCTCTGCTGAGCCCCCACTGCAGAGCCCCACGTGGGCCAAGTCTGCTCTGATTGGTCTGCCGATCCGCTCTGTCGTTCTTGGTCAGTTGCTCAGCACGGTTTTCGGAAATGTCCCGCCTCTTTTACCATATTAGGAATGCAGCCACTGGCTCCGTCCGAGGGGAGCATAAACATTAGCACCTTAGCACTACTGTGCTACTGAAGGCTACGGCACATCGTGGGCGTGCTACAGAAGTTAACGGGCGTGCAACATGAGCTGCAGGGCTTGTCACAACGAGCCAATGGGCTTAGATCAGTGATCTCACACCGACAATGACGTCGAACTGACAAATTTTTATCGAGGGGGGCTAGAACCCAGCGTTACATGTGGCTAATGCTACAGCTAACAGGAGGACGTAGGAGAAGCCGCGTTTCCGCGGACTTTGAATTTTTGCAAATAGATGTGCCTAAACATGCACAGGACACTTGGAAAACATACTAAAGGGCATATAAAACCAGAAAAAGCATAATATGGGACCTTTAAAAGAGGGTTTTACAGGGATGTCAAGCTTCTTAATTGGCTCTTATTCATTGGTGACAAAGAACTGACTCGTCATATGTGTTGTAATATGTTAGTGAAAGTAACTATAACACTTGTGTTGTGTTACTGCTGATCTTGCATGACTGTAGTCTAAGCTGTGGGACCCTTTACATGAGGGGATTAATAATCACTTCAGGGGTATCTTAAATGTCCTCTATGAACACTCACATGTGCGTGCACACTTGTTGAAAGGACAAGATTTCCTGCAGAGGTTGATAACTCAGGACATAGTGACTGTAAAAATAGATGACACAAGATAAATATATGTGGACGTTTTAAGGTGAAGAGCATGATCTGAGGTGAAAGACGTAGGAGAGGCAAACTTAAGGGGAAAAAAACTGACCTTTTCCTGAAGTTGCTGTTGGCAAAGACAAGCTGACCTGCTTACCAAGGATGTGCGGTGAGAGAGAGAGAAAGAGAGTATGAAGGTCAGAGAGGCCACCAAGGAGCTCCAGCCACAATGTAGGTGTGTTCAGTGTGTATCTTCGTGTGTGTTTTAGCTTGGTTCTATTAATGACTTATTGCCTCTGCTGCTGTGGAGTCCAGGCAGGCTTGAAGAAGGTGTTAGACCTCCCATGGTACCATCACTCAAGCTCACACACATCCTGGGGCTCACACACCTTCTTTCTCCCTTTTCATCTATCTGTAAAACACACAGCGGGGGGGAGGCACCAAAAGGGAAATATGAAAATGGGGCGGATGAGTGGTTGGTTTACACTGGAAGCTACCCTCCATCCTGCATTTATTTAACAGCAAGCCTGAATGAATTCTAAGCAGTATTGTATCAAGTAACCTTTCACTGATTACGATATTCCTTCATAGAAAAGCTTGGGTAGTAAAAACATATCCAGAAATGATTCTGACGTGGTTGTGACACTGGAAGGAGTCTAATGTTTTGGAGCCGTCCAAACTGAATGCTTTTATGGCGGTTTTCATTTATATAATTTTTGCAGCTGTAAAATGTATTACCATGAAATGTTGTATCCTCATGGTCCCCAAAGGATGAACCCAGAACATAAAAAATGTTCACTCATCCAGTGAAATCTTCATATTTACTTACCAGATTTACTCTGTACAATCAGTTGTCTCGAGGGGATCGAGCGTAAAGCCTTCAGCGATCCCCCAATTATTCCTACAGAGCTGGCTGGTAAATAGCTTCATTTCTATTTCGTCAGAACTCATTCAGTCACATTCTGATTACCAAGCGCTGCCAGGCAATCTGACGACAGTTCTTCATCACAACAACACAGTCTTTGATGCAATTTTCCGCCTTTCTTTCCGCTTAAAGAAAAAAACAAAGTTAGTCAGAATAGGGCTGCTCGATTACAGCAAAAAGCATCGCAATAAGTTTGATATCAAGATCATAATTATTAAAAATGATTAATCGTTGATTTTACAAAATCTGCATCACATGAATTCATCAAACCAAAACACCTAAACACTCTGAACACTTTGAAAAACAAACAATAAATGAAAATAAATCCCTAAAATATATTAATTAGATAAATTATTTTTTATTTATTCATCATGAATGTTTATATATATATATATGTTTTTCAGGTAGTGGTGATGAATTCTTGTGACCAACATATAACAACAAACAGTCACAGCAACACAGCCTTCAGCACAGTATCAATGATCTTGTTTTCATGATGGTGGGGAGCCAAAATCGTGATTGAAATTGAAACTCGGTTAATGCCTCCACTAAGTCAGTCTGCTCGAGTAGAAGAGCAGTGAAGTTCTAGCTAACTATTAATTGCACTGCACGCCTCTCTTTGTCTTACACTATGTTCAACAGGTATGCTTGTGCATTTCAAATGTTTTCTATGAGACGGATGTATAGCTGCTATGACTCTTTCAGTTAAGCAGCTCCATGTCGTAGTCAAAGATAGCTATCTTTTACATTTTCTGACATCTTTAACTGGAGGTTATTTAAATGAACGCTGCTTTCTTTTAGAGAAGTTCAGGCTCATTGGTGTTTCTCTCACCTCTCTCTCTCTCCTCACGTGTGAAAAAGAATAGTGTCGTCGTTTTCGTCAGTCGTTGTCAGTGTTGTTGTTACAAAAAATAAGAATTTAAATGTTTGTTTGAAATGGATTCATGGTGTGGCTGAGACATTTACTGGATAATGTGGAGGACAGTGGGCCTCTGAGGATGCACTCGAGCATGCAGGATTTCACCGCGTGTATCAACAACCATCTGGACCAACTGGGGATACGGTGGCTTTCCTGAGCAGAGACTATGTGGATAATAGTGAGACAGCAGAGCAGAGAGGAATGTGCCAAAAAGAGGTAAACCTGTAAACACAGATGGCATAAATATGTTCTATTGATATATTATTATTATTATTATTATATATTAAATCATATATTATCACTTTTAACATGCAAGTCTATTGAAATGTGTATATATATATATTCCAATAAATCCTTTCTGTTAATTTTAATATCATTGACATTAAATATTCCTAACAATGACATTATGTGATAGAAGCTCTAATACAAAGGTCATTTTGGTTTGAATCCTAAAGAAATGAGACAGAAACTAAATTGATTTAGACATACAGCAGGGACTTCCAAGTATTAAAGCTGATCTGTTTTGCCTCAGAGCAGTGTACAGAATGTTGAAAAGTATGTGGAAAAGATTAAAAGGTGATGAAAAGGAGGAGTGGAGGTTAGAGACGAGGAGAGGGAAAGATGATGTGTGAACTTTAAGTGTGAGCAATGTCAACATGGAAAGGGGGAAGGGGGGCGATGGGGCTTTCTGAGATCTGCTTTTTTTCTTTGATCATGTGACTTTAAGAACATGTCTCCCAGATCTGTCACCAAGGGAAAGACTACGCATTCTGGTTTATATTTTATAGGCTGACAATTGGAGCTGCTGTCGTGTAATGCAATTATTCAGCAGCTGTTCTTGTGGTTGTATTTCCATTCTGCGGACTGAGAAATATTTTGTTTCTAAGTCTGGCTTAAGTAGGGCAGAACACAGAGACAAACACTCTAATTAATAGATAATTGCAAGGCTCTATAATTCATCAAAGTCCTGCATGGTCTCCAGGGCTTCAGTATGGATAAAACATTACACTTCTCAGTTCAATCAACTCCAGCTTTTTCTGTATTTTCTGCTTCTGTCCTCATTCTGTATCTAAATGGAGCTGATGGTTGGTGTGTGAAGCAGGGAAGTCCCTCTCTCCTCCTCCTCCAGCTGATGGGCTCTGGTGGGGATGTATCTATTATGCATACATATGGCCTGCAGCTAGATCTTCATATTTGTGACACTCCTGTCATGCAGGAAGTCTCCTGGATCCAGTACAACCTGAAAAGCAGATTCCAGTCAGATTCAAGATAGTGGAAACCGCTTCATACAGTATATTCATGTTTATTCTGTGTTTGTGCAAAATTGGTAGTGGTGGTCCACATGCATAGCTGTATGTAACTGGTGGACTCCAGTGACGTGTTGGTTAGAAAAGAAAGACACCAGGATCTCATAATGGTTGACCATCATTTATTTTGATAAACAGATGGAGAAAAATAAGGTTCACATTATATTACACATTATTATACATTATATCATTAGCACTTTGAGATTTTTTTTGCAAAAATGTAAAGTGCGTTACAAATTAAATGTATTATTATTATTCCTACTGCCTCCTCCAGATCCAAAAATAGGCCATTAATATACATACATACATGGCAAGTTAACACACACTAGTACTTCAAACTAGAACCTAGGCCTAACACTCTTGAACACCTATTACCATGCTAGATGATAGAAATCAGTAGAATGACATGTTGAGAAGAACATTGTCAGAAATGAAAATAAAGACGGAGGAGCTTAAACTCACATCATGCAGTTGCTGGGTAATCCAAAATGCTCCAATAAGGAGGAGAAAAGCCTGCACTTACTCAGTGCAATACAAAGCTTTAATCATCACAATGTTTCAACCAGAGGTGTTTTACAGGTGATACATTGTTTTCCAATAATCACTTGAAGAAGACCTCTGGTCCAAATGTTGGGATGATTAAAGCACTTTCTGACACTCACGAAAAGTGTGCAGAAATTAAAATATACACTGCAAATAATGACAAAGAAGGAGATGGATTGTAATAATATATTAGTTAAACTAGATGACGCCTAACTCTCTATAGGGCTACAATATAAATAAAAAGGAGAAGATGGAGGGTGCAAAATGAAGATATTAAAATAACCTGCGAAGGAGAAGTATATAGGAGGAGTAGCTCTGAACAACGATTAGATTTGGAGGACTTCAGTCACGTATGAAGTCTTGGAGACAGATTTTGTTTTTGTGTAAAAGTGCAATGAAACATTTACAGCATCATTGCACTTCACACAAAAACAAAATCTGTCTCTGTTTGTGAAATAATTGGTGCATACTATGCAAGTACAAACCCTATTTCTTTATCTATTTATTTACACACTTTAAAGCTGACTCCTCTGGTCAGCTTCAAACAGTAAATGAGTATTACGCTGCGGTAATTTACTGTTTGTTGCATGTTTGTGCACAAGTGTGTGATGGTGGTCATCGTGCATACCTTGCCTGAAGTTGTAAGGCTTGTATTTGTTTGTTTGTCTCCACCCTGAATAGCAAAATGTTTAGTTACATATTCAGCTTTCATGTGATAAACACATCCTACATTAGATGTGGTAAGTTGATCTTTTATTAAAGCTTTAATTAAGAAATGAAGGGCAAATATGCTGTCGAAGAATTCTCATTCTGTGTTTGTGCAACAGTGTGATGTCGGTCCATATGCATTCTTTACTTGTACGGCCATTATTTGTTCATCAATTTGTCTCCACACTGAAAAGCAGTTCCAATGAAGTATCATGGTTAGCTTCAGACAGAGACACAGTGCAACCACTCTGCAAATTCATGTTCATTCTTTGTTTGGGCAATAGTGTTGTTGTGGTCCACATGCATTGCTTAACCCAGCCACAATTTGTTTATCTATTCTTCTCCACCCAGCATGCACATATGATCATCTGACTAAAACAATAACAGAGTGCCACAGCCAGCCGAGGCTCATCCGTTGTTCTCCTACACTCCTCACCCTTTCCCCAACCCTCTCTCTCTCTCTCTCTCTCTCTCTGTTGCCGGGGTTACAGCAGGACCTGGTGCAGCTCCTGGCCAGTGAGGTTTTGTTCCACAGATGGCCCTGTCATCTCGTGCTCTCCGCTCTTCCTCCAGTTAGTGTCCAATGTGCCTCTGTCATGTGCAGCTGCACTCTAGCCCTGATATCTATCGTTATGCTAATATGAGCAGCTAATTAAGTAGTCCACTCACACAAACACGGGTCCAATGCCCATATGGACCTCCTCTTCATTTGTGAATATTCAGATTACAGCACCCCTGTGTGCTTTTACTGTTTATGTGCATGTGGAAAGGAAGAGGATGTGGGATGGCTGAGGGCATGTGACTGGCTGAGTAACAGGAAGACACTGCTTGTAAAAGTGCAGTAATTAAAACGCAGATAAAGAACCAGTGGATTTAATGAGTTGTCTGTGGGGTAATAACAAAGACTGACTGTGGTTGTCATTGCATCGCCTACAATCATGGTATTGAATTAGCTGGACCACTTTATTCCTTTAAATAAAAATGTTAAAAAAAAAAATCTTTGCAGAGATACTTGAAAATAGAATTTACAAATGTGTGTTTCACTGCACATCATGTGTCAGTCTTCATATAAATAAGCCTCCCTCTTCTATTCTCTTGTGAATTAAAGATATCTTTCTTTTTGCCCGTTTCTCTCTTTCTCTGGCATTAGCCATCCTGTCATTCCCTAAGGCCTCTCCCGGGGAATATAACCAAAGAAGCACTTAAGCTTTCTCCGCAGCTCGAGGGGGATGTGATCAGCTGACATTTATTTTCAAAGCTACACTGACAGGACGTCTCGGCACCTTCATGTCATGGCCTTCAAGAGTTTTCCTATTTCACAATAAAGCCAGTCTTTTAGATTTGTACTTCACACATTCTCAGTCATGGTATTCTGTCCTGAATATTGCCTACCTTTCTGCAATAACTTTGACCACATGAATTTACTGGATGAAAAAAAAAGTATATATACTATTTTGGGATGGGCTGTTGTGGCCATGGAACTTCATACAGACATTCAAGGTGCAGATTTGAATCACAATGCCTTTGGTGAAGGTGATGCTCTCATTTTGCTTTTCACTTAATACTACTCTGTTTTTTTTTTTGTTTTTGTTTTAATTATCCAACCTTCAAATCGATGACATTCAAAGAAATCAATGTTATAACAGTGCGGCTGATGCTAGCATGCCGAAACATCATAATCGCAAAGATTAGAGTAGTGACTGCAGTCTGCGACTGTGCTGACATTAGCTTTTAGCTCAAAGCACCATTTCACCCAAGTGCAGCCTAACAGAGCTGCTAGCATGGCTGACTCATCCTGCTTTTTACTGAAACTTTAGCTCAACAAGTGCAGTTGATAATGAGAAAGTGGGCATTGCACCAATGACATGTTTTAATACTTAGAAGTAGTAGCAAAAGAGTGTTGGGTAGCAATAGGGAAAATGTTATATATATTTCCTGGATAGGAAATCAAACAGTTTGTCAGAGAAACTAAAGCACATGCAGTCTGCTTGTAGGTCAAGCCTATACCCATACAAAAATGCTGATTAGTAGACACCGGGACAGATTACCAATTAGGTCATCTCCAGTCATAGTCCTCTCTTAACTTCTACCCTTTTTCCAGGAACTGTGTGAATAAAAGCTGCAGTGCATCCCTCTCAGAAGATCCAAACCAGCCCATTTTCTCAAGTGCAACCAGATGTCCATGACCTCAGCCAGCTGAGCTGCTCTTCCTGCAGAATGACCCACTTCCCCCTCCCATGCTCCTCAGGCCTGTTTCAATGCCTTCCAGTCAGCCACATTCCTGTTTGAGACATTCCAGTGCAATGTGCAAGGTAGCCTCATTTCGTAGGTTAATAAGGGAGTGTGGGTGTTCCTATATTTAACACAGAGAGTAGAATCCACATTAAGAGGCCCTTTGGCTGTCCCTGCGCTCGGTCCCTGTAGACTGACTGGCCCTTTTAATACAAGACAGCTTCAAGTGGCCTAAATAGGAAAAAGGGCTCCTCACTGGATGTTTCACAGAGTCAGTCAGTCGTTAGCAATCACCGTCATTAATTTTGAACAGAATAGCTTTACAAGTGTCAAAATGTAAATGGTTGCGAGCAGGGATCTGTCTCTGCAGACCTTTTCTGAAAAGACCTCATTTTGAATCCTGCCTTCTGCAATGCTTAAACTGTAGATTTTATTTTGTGGCACCAGTAGAATTACCTTGAATACTTGGATAAAACAATATAGTATAACAGTTTCCCTGGACTTATTTGGAATTAATACCTGGTGTATAGGAGGAAAGTATTAGAGAGGTAAATTACAGGGGTGAAAAGAGGATCCAGTCTGTTAATTGTAAAAGTTGCTGAATGAAAATGTCAAAAAATCTCCAACTGTATTCTAATCTATTTGAATACATTATTTTTCAATGTAATAAGTATGTATTAGTCTTAGGTTGTAAAGAATGTGAAGGTACTTTAAGTATGATTAACTAATATGTTTTGGAAAAAGCTAAGAATAATAAATAAAAGTAACATTTGCAGAATAATTGTAGTTGAGAAAAACAAAATTCCTGAATAAAAAGTAACCAGTGCGAACTTTATCATTTGTTCTCTCTCGCTCGCTGTCTCTGGACTCTACATGACAAACCAAAGTAACACATTACACATTTGTTTATTCCCAGATGGGTGTTGCATACATCGATGGGTGACTTCTCAGGTTACCCCGGTTATCCAATGTTCATCTAATCTGGAGGAAGCAGCCGTTCATGATCAGACAGACACAGTCATCCCTCACAATTAGCATGTCCCTTTCATCCTTTCCTCCCTTTGATAGAGTTTCCTACCACTTGTTGATATGCTGTGTTTGCATGCATAACTGTGGTGTACTGAGTATCCGTCTGGCAATGCAAAAAACTAAAGCAAGCTGCTGAGAGGCTTTTTACCACTCTTCTTTACTCAATACTTCCTTGCTGAGCATATTCTACTCGGTAATCAGTCAACTTTGAGCCTGCTTTCCTTCCTTCTATTCTCAGCTTCCATACACCACCACCTCCCACCCACCTACACCGTCCCACACACACGGGAGAGAAACACAAGTGTTTGGCATTGGCAGGATTACGAAGACCTTATACATCCCTAAACGCAAAGCAGCTCTTTGTAAAGTGAAGAGCAGCAAAATGTCTTCACCTTGTCCTCGTTTCTTCTAAACCTGTGAGACTGTGTTGTATAAGTGTTGAAGATAATCCTCACCACATGCTAGGCATACATGTGATCTAGTTTAAATGTACTAAAATCTATTGATAAAGTAGTGATCTACCGATATCAAGGTTTGTGTTTGTGTCTAATTTCAAACTATTTTTTCCCCCAAAGAATGTTTTCCAAAAAGATATGTTCCCTCAATTTATTCACAACCACAAACTTATCTGACATTTTGTCCCTTTTTTATCTTTTTCTTTTGTTTAAAACAATACTTAGTTACTGTGCTGAGCAGGATCCTCCCACTCAGGCTGACTCAGTCAATAAAATAGAATCTTTACTCGCAGCAAAGTTTTTTTCTTAGAAAAAACTGGTCAAAGAAAAAAAAAAAGAAAAATTTGTCCCTGAAACTTTCAGTTTTTGTTTCTTCATTTCAGCACCTTGGACAGCAGCGCGCCAGGGGCAATAAAGTATTCTCACAAATCTCTAATAGAACATTTCAAAAAAATAATTGGGCTACTACTGAAGAAAATATGTTGATGTCAGATTACTGTGTTAATTTAAAATGAAGTAACCCAAAATATCCACTTGTATAAACATACAGTTTTGTTGTATAGATAATCATTTCAAATGTAGACCCTTTTTTATAAGAACATAATGTTTTAAAGTGAGTTAATATTTCTCTTGAGCATTAATATTAAGTTATGGTCGCTCTCATACTATTTAATGTTTTTTTCATTTAACAATCTTTGTCAGTATTTTTTTTCCTTTCAAAACAAAGTATGCAAATATTTGCACATGAAAAACACAGTAATATGATTTTTAAAATAAAAAATCACTATCCTTCTCTCTCTCTCTCTAGCTCTCATTTATATCTGTTTATATCTGTCAGCGAAGTCACTTGTGCTGCTGTTGACCCTTTGACATTTACCACTAGCTATTAAATATTATGAGGCCACCGTGTTTATGGGCTTTTACTGAAGAATTGTGTATTTCCCTTGATGTAGGTGCTCACCATGCTTTTACTTGAAGATGATTTTTATTGTGTTTATTTCCAAATGTCGGTCTTAATGCATCTTTGAGATTCTTTACAGCTATTTCTTAAACAACAGATTTCGTTCTCTCCCATTGACCTGTTCGACCTCTCTCTTCCTCTCCCCGCCCTTACTGTTTGCTTCACTTCACTTAAACACGTAGCATTGCCGGTCTGGGCAGCAGGCATCAATTATCGTATTGCACATTGGATTGAGCCACCAATCATTTCTCTGTGCGTTCATTAAGAAATCATCTAGAGAAGAATTGTGCAAAATGTAAATTTTTCAGGTAGCCTACTGTTAAAATCAACATGGCACACCCAAATCCGCTCACAGGATGAACAAAATATGTAACAAAGAGTAACGCGTAAAGCTACCTGCTTCTCATTCAACTGTTCCCTAAAAAATAGGATCTGGTGTATTTTTGAGTAGCCTATTTGGAAATGTCCTGTCTGTCAGCAATGACCTTGTTTAAAAAGAGAACTCTTTGGGCTTGCATTTTGAGTGTGTGCGTAAATGTGTGTCTGAGCGCGTGTCTACGAGACGGAGAGGGGGGCGGTGGGAGGCGGGCACGCCCAAACCCTGGTGTTGAATGACGCCCGTATCTTGCTTCTTGTGTACATCTGTGCGTCCTGCGATTGGTCGGGGACAGGGAAAGGTACCCAGCGCTGGCGCGCTATGGGCGGGTGGCAGGCCTGTTTATAACCCAGATCTCTCCCTGTGGGCGGGAACAGCAACAGTAGAGAGTGAAAGTGACGCGGAATGAGAGTGAGGGAGACGGTGGAGGAGACGAGGCTGTGGCGGCGGCTGTGGTTGACCAGGGCTCGCAGAGGGGGCGAGGCGGCCGCCCCTGTATGCGTCTTCAACCGCGCATGGACGACCACCTCAGCCTCCTGCAATCACCCCCGCCGAGCGCGACCAAAACACGGGGCGACAATCTGGTGAACCACGGATACACCGAGACAGAGACCGACGTGATGACCGTGGTGGCGTGTGACAACATGCTGGAAGAGTCATCGGCTCTCCCAGGCCATCACTCTCTGGACCGATATGAACCCGATCATGAATGTTGCGAGAGGGTGGTCATCAACATCTCAGGGTTACGCTTCGAGACGCAACTCAAGACTCTCTCCCAGTTTCCAGAGACGCTGCTGGGTGACCCTAAGAAGAGGATGAGGTACTTTGATCCTCTCCGGAACGAGTACTTTTTCGACAGGAACCGACCCAGCTTTGATGCGATCCTTTATTACTACCAGTCCGGGGGGCGCATCAGAAGACCCGTAAATGTCCCCATTGATATTTTCTCGGAGGAAATCCGCTTTTATGAGTTGGGTGAGGAAGCTATGGAGAAGTTCAGGGAGGATGAGGGCTTCATAAAAGAAGAGGAGCGGCCGCTGCCAGAGAATGAATTCCAGAGACAGGTGTGGCTGCTTTTTGAATACCCGGAGAGCTCGGGTCCTGCGCGGGGCATCGCGATAGTGTCCGTCCTGGTCATTCTCATCTCCATTGTCATTTTCTGTTTAGAGACATTGCCGGAGTTCAGGGACGAGAACAGGGATCAGATCACAATTGCACCTGTGATAAATGGCACGCTCCCTTATTTCACCAGCCCCTTCTCAGACCCGTTCTTTGTCGTGGAGACGTTGTGCATCATTTGGTTCTCCTTCGAGCTCCTGGTGCGCTTCTTCGCGTGCCCAAGCAAAGCCACATTCTCCAAAAACATTATGAACATTATTGACATCGTGGCCATCATCCCTTACTTCATAACACTCGGCACAGAGCTGGCAGAAAGGCAGGGGAACGGACAGCAGGCCATGTCTTTAGCCATACTGCGCGTAATTCGGCTCGTTCGGGTGTTTCGTATTTTCAAACTTTCACGCCACTCGAAGGGGCTGCAGATTTTAGGACAGACTCTGAAGGCCAGCATGCGAGAGCTCGGTCTGCTCATCTTTTTTCTCTTCATCGGCGTTATCCTCTTCTCCAGCGCTGTCTACTTTGCTGAAGCAGACGACCCAGATTCGGGGTTCAGCAGCATTCCGGATGCATTCTGGTGGGCTGTGGTAACCATGACAACAGTGGGCTACGGAGACATGCACCCCGTGACAATAGGGGGGAAGATTGTGGGGTCACTGTGCGCCATCGCTGGTGTGCTAACCATCGCTTTGCCTGTGCCTGTCATCGTCTCCAACTTCAACTACTTCTACCACAGAGAGACGGAGGGCGAGGAGCAGGCACAATACCTGCACGTGGGCAGCTGTCAGCCTCTCGCGGACACAGAGGAGCTGAGGAAGACTCGCTCCTCTTCATCCCTGAGCAAGAGCGAGTTTATGGTGATAGAGGAGCACGGGATAAACAGCGCGTTCAAACAGCAGCCTAACTTCCCCACCACGACTAACACCACGCAGCAAAACCACTCTCAGAACTGTGTGAACATAAACAAAAAGATTTTCACGGACGTGTAGCCCACAAAGAGTCATGACCCTGATCACAAGGACGAGTTGATGTGACAACACGCAGTCATTGAGCACGAGCGCAGAGAAGCAGTGTAATATCAGATGGAGAGAGCGAGAAAAGGAAAGAGAGAAAGAGAGCAAACCATGTGTTCAGAGACGCTGCTTTACGCTCCATTCAAAGAATCAAGATTTTTCATTTCAGTGATCTGAATCCATAATTATCTGTCGTTCCATTCGCGCTTGGAGAGAGAGTTCTGTATTACGCCTACTTTTCTTGTCTGAGCGAGGCAATCGACCTGTTGTGCACTGTGCAATAGCCAAAATATGACCACAACAGGTAGTAGTAGAAGCTTTATAACTGACGAGTAGCCTACATATGTAAGAACACTCACAATGTATTAACATGCGTTATGAATCGTGATTCGTCTGTCATAGCCTGTGTATAATATTCAGAATCATTTAAATATGTGTGTGTGTTGAAACACATGTAATGTCTGAAAACACAGTTCTGCATATTATTCCATTAGACAGTTCTGTGCTCTGCCTTTACTGTGCGTTAAATTCTTACAAGAAACAATCCCTCTTAATGAGCTGTTCTTATGCGCCTTTGCACGGCACCGTGTAAACACAGGAGCGTCTCATTGTCGGTGCGATGCACACGTGAGAGACACGGCGCTCCTTCGCGCGCACACAGCGATCAAAGATGGCGCGCACCTTTCTTTGGATTCCTCAAATAATAGCCCGCTGTGATGCAGTCTCCATGGTGATGGACGTTTCCTCGGTAACCCCGGTCCCCGTTGCCATGGCACCCTTGTTACCACAGTAACCCCCCCCCCCCCCCCCCCCCCCCCCCCCCCCAGATGGCTTGGAAAGTATATTGAAGTTTCTCATCCCACAAATCAATTTGTGATAAGACTGTTGCGTGCGTAAAACACAAGCCCAGACATGCGCAGCTCTATCAACCTGAAAATCAAGCATACCCACTGACTTCAGCATTGACACACATCAAATTGATGTAACATCAAGTAGTTAAACTACAACAATGAACTACCCCTCATAAATGAAACAAGCCATATATAATTTGGGAGAAGTGGAAGGAGAGGGAGCGGATGAGGAATTATGAATGGACTTGGGAGCACGTTATGTCTGGATGTCTGGAGTGCACCACTGCGACCGACCAGCAGAGGTCACTGTTCTCCCACTGATGGAACTGGTAAGTTCTGAGCACTGTCACAGAGAACAACACTTTTAGTCTTCACACCAGTGATTTCACTGTCTGCAGATTTAAACAAATGCGTTTTAAACTTGTCGATTCAAGCAGGACAGTTTAATCTGGTAAATGACCCGTCAACAGAATGAAGGGTAAAGTCTTAAAATTACATGAAGTTTTCACTTGTGGTTAAGTGGATTCATATTTAATATTACAAAATAGAGTAAGTTTGGGGACTGTGTTATTTTTTGTCTTTGCCTTGATTAAATCTTAAGAATATAGTGGTGTGTCAGCAGTTGCAGGATAGGTTGTTTTGACTTCCTTTAGCTGGAGTGTGTGACCTTAACTATTTTCCATAAAGGTCTTGATGCTCCTGCAGTGAGCCCAGGTTGTCTTTCACCTTCAGCTGACTTTGTCTATCTAACGAATAAGGGCACCAACAGCATTCCCACCCAGTTTGTCGCAGTGCTGCCCCTCAGTGTCCATCATCTTCTCCTGAAAACAAACAAACAGGTGGCTGCTACCTGCTATGTGACTTCAGTCTTCGTTTGCCAATGGTATCAAAGGCACAGAGACAAATGAAAAACACTATAATTGTTACAGGTTTCTTAGAAGTTTTTTTTATGAATAGACATCATATTCCTTTGCAGGGGGTTGTAGCCTACTCTATTTTATTTGCTAGACATTTTTCTAACATACAAGCATGCTGTAGACTAACCATATGAATTTGGTTTATGAGCCCCATTTTTTCTTGTTTCTTTGAAACTGCTGCACTGCTCTCCCTGCAGATTTATGTCTAGAATTATGTTCCATGTCCTCCCAGACTGTGATTATTCTAACCGACAAAGACACAAGGGTAAGAGGGATATAAAAAATGTAAAAAGGCAGTCCGAGGGGATGAGGCAGGGGATCTATCAAGCATATTCTTTGTGGCTGTTTCTGCACATGTGTGTGACAGAACTCTTACATACCCCCTGCAGTTATGGATGAGTAATAATCAGGGCAGTCTCATTAGCTGGTTTTCCCCTTAAGGCAAAGTGGGAGGTCCCATAGAATGACCTCTGGATTGATTATTCCTTTCTAGTTTGACCCCTGACCTTGACTTCATATTTCAGTGATAGCTCTGCATTTGACATCAAGCGCTGTTTGTTTCAGAGGTCACAAGAAAGCTTCAAAGAAGAATAAAGAGGCTATATTGATCAGCAAGCAAGATATACTGTGGAGGAGAGGGGAGCTTTTTTTTAAAACATTTAACAAGATTGGTCAGTCTGGATATTAATGTCATGGGCAGGATGAATTATTAGATACAGAAAAACATACATTATATTGCACTGTGCCATGCATGCTAATCTTTTCAATTATTATTCTGTCTGGCTTTGTTTTGTGTCGCCACAGCTCACTCGCATTCATGTTTGTTTATGCCAGGCCTAGCTCTCCTCATCATCTTTCTTTGAGTTTACCTCAGTGTAGACATTAAGTTAGACTTTTATACAAGGCAATTTGTCATGAGGGGATGGTTAAAAGGAAACATTACAAGAAAGTCTGCTTAATCCAAAAGTTGCCTCCTTTCACTCTGAACTGAGTCACTGACATTGTTTACACTTTGATTTTTGAACGAGGGCTAATGAGACAGCAGGTAGAGGAGCAGCCATGCATTGTAATAAAACCGTGAAATTGTATGGAGTCAATAATCTGCATTTTCTTTTTCTCCTCTTTTTTCTCTCTTTACCTATTTTTTTTTTTTCTCAGGTGAAGGTTTTTCCATTTTTCTGCACAGACCTCCGGGAACATCTGATGACCGCAATTAGACTGCCTAAAATTTAGGTAAATGGATATTTCTATAAACAGGGGGAGTAAATATGACATTAGTGGACTTTAAAAGACTTTCACTCAAAATGAGTTTTCTGATATTTAAAATGTATAGATTACCAATTAATCTGTTGTGACCCTTCTTCTGTTTTTTTCCCTCTAGGGATGCAATGACTCTGGTCTTCCTGTTGGGCCTGACAGGCCAAAGATAAAAGTTGAGACAGAACTCCCCCTGGATCACTTCCCCCTACTCTGTCTTGTTTCTTCAACCAGGACTTATAAAAAAAATTGCCTTGCTAATCACTCCCTCCAGTGGATCAATACTAAATCCAAAATGCGATCACAAGAATAAAGATAAAAACAGTAATTTACAGTATAATTTTCCATGTATAGTTTTATAGCTCAGTGTGATTCAGGCAGTGACAGAACTCAGCTGGAACTGTGTTTTGGACTCTGACATGTCTCCATACTGCTTTCTCGATAAAAATCAAATGAACAGATTTAGGAAATGGCCAGCAATTTTGCAGAGCACATTTCACTCCTGAACTTTACATGGATTTTTACATTCTGTATTCATGTTTCCAGTGAACGATATTCTATACGAACAACAATAAACAGCTTCCAAGTCAAGTCAAAAGCAATGACAAATGAGGCCAACGTCATTAACTGAAATGAAACTGTGACACGAATCAAAGACTGTTAGCCATATGCCTTTCTTAGCTCTGTGCTCTGTGTTGCTAATATGTGAAGCACACACATGCCTGAGTGTGCTGGTTGCAGCTGTTCCTCCTGACCGGAGAGCAAGAACAAAGGCATGCAAACGCACACAAAAAACAGGCACTGCATACATGCACACATGTGTACACATGCCTGTGAACAGTCTTCTTTTATCCCACAGTGCACTGGTTGTTTTTTTGGGATGGAGCGGAGTGTCTTTTGGGGAAGGCTGTGCATACCAGTATTTGTTCTGAATTATTCTGTCTTAAACATGACCCATAAACAGCTCATCTGCTGTACTGTCTTTTTCAAGTTGCAGCCTGCTTTCTCTGAAATGTCTAGGGCAAGTTTAAGTCCAATGAGTGATATTGTTATCAATTATATGTATGTATTGTTTATTTATATTATGTATGTAAGTATGACTAGAGGCACTTAGATACCAAAAAGCCATTTCTGTGTATGTGTCTGTAAATACAATCCACTTCATTCTGTCTTAAATTGCATTTTTTTCACGGTAACAACCTTATAAATTTGTCAATCATTATTTTACATTGAACGAAGGGGGGGAAATACATGGTCAAAAATCCAGAAAACAAATGGTTTATAAAGGGACACTTAAGTTCTATAAAAGGCAATTTGGTGTATGGTAATAGTGATCTATTTAAAAGGTTTAATCAATCAATCCTGTTCCATTTAACAGCAGCATAAAAACCGATGTAAACACATAAAAGTCACCGAAAAATTTTCCCAAGAGTCCCAAACAGTGACGTTCTTTATAAGTAAACAAGGATGTTTTTCTCGGAGCCCTTCGGACAGCTGGTTCCAGGCAAACATACTTACAAAGTAGTGTTCACTATAGTAGTGTGACAGACAGAACAGAGGTGACCTCTCTTTAACTAGGTGACTAGGCCAGTCCTTCATGGAAATATACACATCGTATTGTCATTATCAAGAAAGAAAGCAAGAAAATGTTAAAGATAAAAGATACTATGCTAAGGTTTAAAAACATCAAAATTGTAATTGTCCTGGGGAAAAAGATGGTAACTTCTGATTTGAAGAGAACATTTGGCTGCTCATGGTGGGACCTGAAAGAGGACTGAATTGTCTGTGAGCTGAGTGGAAAACTGCATATCATCCCTGTGCAGAGGAGGTAAATATTAACATTCTCCCTGAGCCTCACAGCCATCACACTGTCATGCTGTGTATGAGCAAGTGTGCTTTATTACTTTACTGAGTCCACCAGCTCACTAATAACTCTGCCATCTCTCCAGGCTAGTGTGTTCACAAGTATTAAACTGCCTTCCTGCAAAGCATATTAGGATTTATGTGATGGATTAAGACTGAGTACTCCCCCTGATCATCAGTACAGAACAATAATGGACAAACACCCCTCCTCTTTTTCCGATGCTGTGTCATTTTCTGTCTCTTTGTACGCCTTGAAGATTACAAAATGCCTATGACATCATCAAAGCTCACCACTAGACATTTCACCGCTACAGCAAGAAATCTCCATAGCAACAAGGGAGGGTTGTTTTTACATACAGAGAAAGGCCATCTGAAACAGATTCAGCCCTCTGCAGGTGCACTGAAGGGATCACAGCTTAGGTTGTATTAATATCAACTGTTGCAGTGTTTGTGTGTCAATGGCAGGGTTGGCAGTCTGTCCTTGTGTGTTTGTGGAAATTGTAAATGTGTGTGTGTGTGTGTGTGTCTGGCAAAAGATCAGTTAATATTCCCCACAGGGAGACTGGGTCCCACCATGTAGGGAGTCCAGTTGGACAGCAGGTCTAAGTGGAGATAAGACAATGCCAACAACACCCATTCACGAGCCAATATCAGCCTGTATGCACACAAAAAAAAGCAAAGAGCATTTCAGGGCTAGATGCCAACAAGCTCATGATGAAAATATAATACAACATCGCTAGGAAGGTAATTGACTTCAATGACTTAGGCTGCAATAACTATTTGTTATACTTATAAGGCCACACAGAGAAAGGGAAATAGAAGTTCTTGACGCAACCTTTAACTTATTATGGTCTATTCTTTCCTGAACATTAGCTTAGCTTCTATGTACTCTCTTTTAGCCCTGTTTCTTGTCTCTAATCAAACCGAGGGACACTATGTGGTAATTCAGCACTTAACTGCTCCTCTATGTTCACTACAAGCTGCAGTCTGTGTCGCTTTGGAGTTTAGAAAGTGGTGAGGGGCCAAAACACTTCCATAAAAGCCTAAACAGAGGAGCAAACCATAAGTTCTTGAGTGCTAAATATTATCTACACCTGCTTATCAAAATTCAGATGATAATTTTCCGCAGGTCATTCACTTCAAGCAACCCCCTTTCACATAAAGCCATTGTTTCACGTTTTCATTTGAATTATTTAAACTATAACTACTGTAACGGTAAATATTTATTTATTTTTCATTTCTGTTGATAAGGGGCATTTTACAGACTGATGCTTTAGCTGTAAAGCCCTCTGAAACATTTGTCTAATATAAAGTTGTATAAACCTCTAAAGCAAAGCATGATTGAAACCCCTGAAATACATGTTACTCACTTCTCCTTTGTGGCTTTTTCACATTAGTGATATTTCCAGATTCACTAGCAGAGCAACACTATTGGCAGCTGAAGATGGTTGCTAAGGATGATGATGCTGTTGCTAATGCACCTTCTTAAATCAGATTAAATCTGGATGTTGATTGGCTGATTAGTTCCAGTTTGTCGCCACAAGCCCAGGACACAACACTGAACTATATCCAGATATATGTTATTGTTCATGCAAACACACAAAATACAATACAAACTACAATCCTGACACGTAGAAATACACACTCTCTGATGTACTCGAATTAGTCATTTAAATTCACATGTCACATCACATTTGAATTTTTTTGTCAGCTGTTGGAAGGATGGGTCTGCTGCTAGTCATCTCAGCCTTTGCTGTCAAAACAAACAGACTGTTGGTGGAGAGATAGATATTGTGAAACAGAGAAAGAGAGAGAAGATGCTGTGCTCTAATAGATGAGTCATCACTCTGTCACAGTGACCTTTGTCTATACTGCCCTCTCTCACTCCTTTGTTCCATCTATCCATTTCATTTTCATTTTCATTTTCTGCACACCTCTAACTCTCTTCCTGCTCTCTGCATATATGTAAGTCTCCTCACAGCCTCTCTCTCATGTGAGACACATGTCTGCTCATTCTGACATCATTTTAAGCCTTCCATCCTGTTTGAATAACCATTAGCCTCTCTGTAAGGAGAGCTGCATATAGCAGACATATTGCACTGTGCATTCATTGGTCATGCATTATAGATGTCATTAAAACGCTCCAAAGTTTCCCCTCTAACCAAAGCCACACCTTTGTGTGCCAGAGTTGGGTCATTGATTTTTCCTTGTTTTCAAAGGCTGGGGAAACAACAGAAAGTGAAACCACATACAGAATCAATAGCCGAGTACTCTACTCAGAGGGTAAGGACATATCTCATCATGAAAGCAGTGATGATCATCAGACAGGCTGCTCTCAACAGGCAGGTAGAGAACTTCCAAGGTCAGTCTCTAAATATAGAGGGACCACACAGGGAGATGTGATGTGAGAGGAGTGGGAGGAGAAAATGACTGGTCAAAAAACACTTGTTTTATAAATAAGTTGATGCTTTCCATCAAGCAAATAAAACACACATTCAGTAACCCTGCTAGTAGAAGTTCAGTTTAGAAATGGATCTATACTGATTGTTCCTATATTTTCTGTGTTGTCTTTGGATGCAATCAAAAATGTTCTTTATCTTATTCTATTTAAGCTTTGCTTCGGAAGTTTCCATTCTACATTTAAAATTGTTTCATCATTGAAATAAGAGGAGGCATGTTTTGGAGTTCTATTTTTATATCAACATGCCAAAATCAATTCAGAAGATGTCTTGAGCTATCAACATTAGCAGAAAAAAAAGCAGAGCATGCATAATCATTAGTGTCATTTTCATAATTCATTCATATGTGTGCACATTTGTGTACTGGGGTCCTTTAAAAGTTTCTTGTCTTGGAGCTGTTAAGAAAACATAGTTCAGTGTGACTTTGTGAGTGTGTTCTTCAAATACAGTACCTGCACGTGTTCTGGTAGTGTGTGCATGTACATGCCATACTGTACTTTTGACATGTTGATGTGTGTGTGATTGTGAGTGTGTTTGTGTGGCAGCCTCTAAGTGAGTGATCACCTGCAGCAGCACCAGCAGAGGTCATCCTTGAAAAGCTCCTCCCCTGCAGTGTGCTGTCATAAGTTGGATCAACACACTTTTCTCTTCTTTGCTCTCTCTCTCGCTCTCTTTTTTTTGCTTTCTCTCCTCCTCCACCCTCTCTCGCTCTCTCTCTCATCCACATGTTCTACTGCATAAAAAAGGGTGGAGATTTTAGGTCTGCTGACACCCACACTGCTATGCAAATAAGCTGATCATGTCACTAAATGTACCAACTGAACTGTCGTGTGTGGAATTGCAGGGAAATTATTCTCTGAATAGATACATTGCACAAGGTAACATTGGTGGAATAATTGGTTCTGTCTGTGGTATGGAGCTCCCTGCACTTCACTGTCATCCTGGCCTCCATTATTCCTATATTTCCCCATCCACAGCCCAAATAAAACTCACAAAACTTTTAATGTCTAGACATTTTGGGCTTCTCCTGAGGCTAACAAAAAAGATGGTTGAGAGTTTACAAGTTACAGCCAATATGGGGGGGGGGGGGTCATTTGATGGAAAGCATTCTTACGTTTCTTTGTGAGGTTCCATCTGGTCTGATCAGCTGAACACAAAACAGAATCAATGGTCCAATTCAAACACTTGGCACAGGCTGAAGGTGGAGGGGAACTGGAGACAGATAGAGGACCTAAATTGTTGGCTGTAGTTTATAACTCTGAAAACCTCCAAGTCACCCACATCCTAGTAAAATAATAATTAAACCAACCAAATTACCAACAATTTCATGATGTAGAAAAAATGGTTTAGTGAGAATCGAATATAATGTATATAATTGACTATTTGTAATTCAGATGTGGCCATATTTGAATAATTTAAATCTGTTTTTCATTAATTACAATATCATCCATCTTTAGTACAGCCATATCATCTCTATCTGTCAAATTATTTTGCTATTACTTTTTTCCTCTAGATAGAAGATCTAGGATTGGAAAATGTAGACATGGTTCAGGTATGACTTAATACTGGCTTATATATATATGGATAAGCGATCAGTCTTTTATGGCTGGATTACAATATTAAGTGAACCACTAAAAACAACTTATTTGAGGCTAAGAACAAAAACCATAGTAATGTTTATACAACAATAACTTTAAACAAGTAATCTGATGGGAAAAGAGCCATTCCATGAGTGCTGATTTAAGGTACAATAGCACTGGACATTTAAACTTTATGTATCCCTCTGCCTCAAAACATTATAGCAGACCACCTGTTTATAGATGAATCAATTACCCATTCTGTTCTGTACCAAATATCAGCATGGCTGTGACTATTAATGAATCCACAGCTGTGCCGATATTCAGTAGCAGTTAGCGCTCTCTCTCTCTTGGATGATTTTGTTTAACAGTTCATTTTTACTTTAACTTTATATTAATTTAGCCAGTTCAGTTTTTAACTGTAGTGCCAAGTATGAAAGAAAACCATTGAATCAACAGGATTTGACTTAACCATCACACAATCCCTTTTTAGCTCAGTCTCATATCCCATACACTAAGTGCCCCGCCCTGCCAGTAGAACTGTGTTATAGATGATTGCTAGGGTGGGTGATGAATCATTACACTGCTGACACCCAGCATTGGATATTGGTGGCCGGGCTCTTGGCAGAATTGGGCCCTCTTCATTAACATTCATGGACAACTAGGATTCAAGAGCCCTTGGCCATCAATCAGCCGGCTTATGTAAGAGTGTCAATAGCTCCTCATTGAGATCCTCAGCTAAATTATCAAATTGGTTATCAGCTCTGTACAGCAGTGAGCTACTGCTGCTCTTACTCTGGTCCCTGGTCATCATCTTAATACGTATTTTTGACACTTTGATTGGAGAAGGATTGCATATCATGTTGAACCTGTCCTTGGGATAAAGAGAACGGCAGAGCAAAGATGGGGGTGGGTTGAGTGGTTTTCCTCATATATTCTCTTGGGAGTTGCAGAGTTTTCTCATTCAGTATGTGCAAATCCTGCTTACTGCCTGGAGACATATCTGGGTTTGTCCCCTGGCCCATTTTCAACCAGCAAAGCAAACAATGGACTCCAATGTGTCACGCCATTTGCCTGTAATCACTGGGCTCTATGAACTCCATAGTTTGTCTCTGAGTTAAGAGCTGTTAGCATCAGTCCTCTGTTTGTGAGTTTGTGGGCCTGCATGTTCTTCATGGGTCTGGGCAGTAATTAGTGATATGATCAGAGCATAATGCAATGTGTGAGCACATGCTGTACTAGCCGTAAACATCATCATTCAATGAATGTATTACTCTTGTTTGACTTAAAAGATGGGCCCTATAGTGCATTTCTAGTTTACTACTCTCCCCTGCGTTCTAACCAGACCGAAAGAAAACGTGATATAGTTTGTTGGAAAATAGTAAATTGTAGATGCAGAGGACAATATTTAAATTGAAGAAAGCAATTAATTCTGTTTTGTAAGTTTCTACCGTCAAATGTTGCTTTTTGTTTGTTAGTTTGTTTGTTTGTTTTGTCCTCTGAGACGCTAATGTTTAATGGAACAAAAACAGTTACCTCCCTGTGGTGGGCGATGCTTCTTCCCCTTTAATGTGTAGCACTGAGGACATGAGTGTCGGGTGAGGGGGGAGCGCAGGGAGATGGGCGAGGCGCGCAAGAAGCTGTTAGTATGCGCTGCGATGCCCTTCTGCAGCCCACGCGTCTCAACTATGGTGAATTTTGGTGAAATATGAGAGACTCGGGAAGATCCGGCTGCTCTACTACTGTTGGTCGTGATGAGATAACAGCCGCCGGAGAGCTCAGTAACATAAGGGAAGAAGGACAGATATAAAGGAATGGACTCACGACCTCACGGCACCTTGTAAGAGGAGACAAACTGGATAAACATACGTGCGTCAGCACACCGAGAGAATCAGGGTGAATTCCGTGCATGCCATTATCTGAAATGATGCTTCAGACCGACAGATAATGCTATGCTGCTTTGTTTAGTGCATGGAGTCTATTTTGGCTGTCCATGATCTACACAGGAGGGGGCTGCAAATTGCTTGAGCATGTCTGGCACCTGCCATTCCAAACTAACTCACTCGTGCTTGCCAATCAACAACAACACTTTAATTTAGTAATTGAATATCCAAGTGCATGGATTTGGCTGCTTCGTCAAGAATGTATGATCAAATAAATAGTTTTGAACCTTTATAGACGTTATCAAGGGACTGTGTTACTCCATGGAATGGGTTGTGAACATAAGCCTCCATTTGTTGCTAATTTGCGTCATTGGTGTTTTCTTATGGATATTCCCCATCAGAAAAAAAGAAAGTGGAACTGACGTGATTGAGATAATTTACATTATTTTAAGTTAAAGCCAAACACTGATGGCAAAAAAAAACAACTGAATGCAGACATCCTTGGGGATCAAACAGGTGATTTCACTTTAGATGAGACCACCAGAGCGTGTGTGAAGTGAACCCACACTGAAAGCAACGCCTCCTTGTCACAATAAGTCTCTGCAGATAGCAGGATCACCTTTGCTGTTGTTGCACGCTGCCGCGTATTGTTCTGATCCGGGGGCGTCATATTTTGCAGCTGCCGGCATTTTAAGATGAGCTTCTCTCCCACCACCACAACCTCATCGCCCCCCACACCCCGACACCCCCACATGCTTCAACTTGTAGCCTAACTGCATCTCAGCATGTGTCTGCTGGTCACTCACACAAGGGGGGGTTACTCCTGCATCCTCACGCCTTGTCCCCTCTCACATTCCCACTGCTGCGTTGCTGCAGAGCCGGAGTTTGGGGTGATATATGGCTGACAGGGAGGAGCTGCTTTGACCGTGGAGGCTGACTTTTGACCAGGCGCTGCTGCTAGGTCTGTGGTCTAGCCTGACACGTGCCAGAGGAGGAAGGTACGACTTTTTTGAGTTATTTTTAGAAAGTGTTGCCTTGTTGCATCTGTGCTAGTGTTTTTGGCCTGTATAAAGGTCTTGTTTGCAATCCTGAATCCTAGTTTTTTTTCAGTAGCCGAAGGAGTTTGAGTGTTTCCAGTATAAAGCCCTAATGCAATTATAACTCCACCATTGGCTTTGAAAACATCACTTAATAATATTTACTGAAGAAAGTACACAACTTTTAATTGGATCAATAAATTGATGATGTTTCCCTTGGCTCTCTGCTGGGTCATATATATATATATATATATATATATATATGTATATATTGGTCATATCTCATACAGGCAGGGACACTTTCTCCAAGATGGTACAGAGCACTCAGCACATAATCAGATTCGTTGGTTGTAATTGAACCCTGTGAGAGCTGATACAGTATTACTGGCTAGCATATTGATCCTGCAGTGTGCTCATATGAGAGAGAACTCAAAACCTAATACACATAGACATAATGGAGCCAATCACCCCCCCCCCCCCCACACACACACACACACACACACACACACACACACACACCTCCCACTTGTTATATTCAACTCTCCTGCTCTTGCTTGTTTGCAAATAATACAATGTTTTTGGGAAGATGTCAAATTTAGATAATCCATTTGTTCAGAAATATATACCAGTGTAGCTTATGTATATGCATGCTCACAATCTAATTTAATGAATTAATTCAAAATGACAAGTGGTCTTTCTTATAGCATTCATTTTTGCAGTCTTTCTCTGCTTTCTATTCTGTCTCCTAGCTTGCTAAAGGCATAACTGCCTGTACCAGAATCCACCAGTGCGTGGAGGCTTTCTCTTCTCCTGGCCGACTTGGCCCCACCCTATCTGAATCCTGCAGGACCCATCTCCTTCCAGCATGACGGTTGCTACCAGCGACACTTTGGATGAAGCAGCAGCACAACCAGGTCAGCCTCATGACCAGTACGACCCAGAGCCGGACCATGACTGCTGTGAGAGGGTCGTCATCAACATTTCAGGCTTGCGCTTTGAGACGCAGCTTAAAACTCTCTCTCAATTTCCCGAGACGCTGCTTGGGGATCCTAAGAAACGGATGAGGTATTTTGATCCTCTCCGGAATGAATACTTTTTTGACCGGAACCGACCCAGTTTTGATGCTATTTTGTATTACTACCAATCAGGAGGGAGACTGCGCCGGCCTGTTAATGTGACACTGGACATTTTTTCTGAGGAGATCCGGTTTTATGAATTGGGTGAGGAGGCTATGGAAATCTTCAGGGAGGATGAAGGTTTTATAAAAGAGGAGGAGAGGCCTCTGCCAGAGAATGAGTTTCAGAGACAAGTATGGCTGCTTTTTGAGTATCCAGAGAGCTCAGGTCCTGCTCGCATCATTGCCATCATCTCTGTCATGGTGATTCTTATCTCTATCGTAAGCTTTTGTCTGGAGACGCTGCCTGTTTTCCGAAATGATGAAGAGGAGATGCACAACTATCCAGTCCAGTCCATGTCCAATGCCACCTATATCTATGAAGGTTCAAATTATTTTACAGATCCTTTCTTTATTGTGGAGACCCTCTGCATCATCTGGTTCTCCTTTGAGTTCCTAGTGAGGTTTTTCGCCTGTCCAAGTAAAGCTGGATTTTTTGGGAACATCATGAACATTATTGATATCGTGGCGATCATCCCCTACTTCATCACCCTGGGCACAGAGCTTGCAGAGAAGCCTGAGGACAGAGAGACAGGGCAGCAGGCTATGTCTTTGGCTATTCTTCGCGTCATTCGTCTGGTCAGGGTGTTTCGTATCTTCAAACTCTCACGCCACTCCAAGGGGCTGCAGATCCTGGGACAGACTCTGAAGGCTAGTATGCGAGAGCTAGGCCTCCTAATCTTCTTCCTGTTTATTGGTGTGATCCTCTTCTCAAGTGCCGTGTTCTTCGCGGAAGCAGACGAGCCAAATTCCCAGTTCAGCAGTATCCCCGAGGCCTTCTGGTGGGCAGTTGTATCGATGACCACAGTGGGCTATGGAGACATGGTCCCAACAACCATCGGAGGAAAGATTGTGGGCTCTCTTTGTGCTATCGCTGGCGTGCTGACTATTGCCCTGCCTGTACCCGTCATTGTGTCAAACTTCAACTACTTCTACCACAGAGAGACGGAGGGCGAAGAGCAGGCACAGTATCTGAATAGCCCAAGTGTGCCTAAAGCCAGCTCAGCCGACGATCTGAAGAAGTGCGGTCGGAGTGGCAGTGGATCCACGCTCAGTAAGTCGGACTATGTGGAGATCCAAGAGGCTGTGAACCACAGCACTGATGACTTCAGACCAGAGGCCATGAAAACAGGGAACTGTACCCTGGCCAACACAAACTATGTCAACATCACTAAGATGCGTACAGATGTATAATGTAAGCTGCTGTAGATGGTTTACTTGAGCCGGGGTCTACAAGGACTGTAACTGGAGGATGTAGGTGTGACTCCTTGTATTGACCATACGACGCTCTCTTTGGGTGTCTAGAGCAGAAGGAAGGGATTATGTTTGATTGTATGGAGGACTTCATGTTCTCTGACATTCCAAGGCCCATACCATCGATCTGCCACTCGTCTTATTTAGGACATTGTCAGTGTCTGCATGGAGATAGTCTTACCAGTGTGCCAGTAGTCATTCTGCGCGCAACATTAGCCACGTAGTAGCCTAATAAGTAATAATTGATAATAGCATAAGGAAACACTCTTGCTCAGACTGCCGGCGTGGAAGAAAATGCACGATAAAAAATTACTGAGATCAACATACATTTGACTTTTAGATGTAACTTTACATATTCAATTGTGATTAATAACAGACCATACTATCAGCATTCCTGAGCAACTTTAATCTGCTGCTGTAACTGCCAAGGTCCTGACTCAGAGAAAAACCAAATCAATGATATCGCAGCTGTTCTGTCGGGGGAAAACTGAATTACAAACAGAAAGCAAGAGAGCAATACTAATGTTTTTTGTCTGAGAAGAGGACTGAGGGTATGAGCACTCCTCCCTTGGCCCTTACTAGATATTAGTCTAGTACAAGCTCTGTAGAGACCAACAGATAAAGGACAGTGATGTGCTGTAATTCTGGGCCCCCCCATTACAGACCACCTTTTTGTCCTGCAATTTTTCCATGATGATGTCCAAGCGTGTGTGCACACTCTCGCTATGGCTCTGCCTATTTTTCGTAACAGCCAGTGCAGGCTAGAAGAAATGTCCAAACAAAGGGAATGCCTCCTCATTTAGTTTTGTGTGCTCATTTGATTTGATGCATTGTGTTCGTTTTTAGCAATATGATGATTGTCTGCTTGTCAAGTACATTTATTTTTACAGTTTTACAAAGAAACATGGTGAATATTTCCTCTGTAGTTTTCCGAGTGAGTGCCTATTTCTCCGTTAGTCGTTTAACGGCAC
Organism: Labrus mixtus; assembly: GCF_963584025.1. Taxonomy (NCBI): domain Eukaryota; kingdom Metazoa; phylum Chordata; class Actinopteri; order Labriformes; family Labridae; genus Labrus; species Labrus mixtus. Next base: position 16,058,114 of record NC_083626.1, on the reverse strand, counting down.
CTTCAAGTGTCTCTTCAAGCATCACCCAGATGCACTGTAAAAGACATGCAGTGAGTATTGTCTGGTTTGATGCTGTTCTTGCATTCCATGTTTTTAGAAAAAAATAATTAATTGAGGTTAAGGAGAAATTGATTCCCTGAGATTAAGGAGAGAAAACAGTGAGATTTTAATACTGTAGTTTCATCTATGAATAGTTAAGGGTTCCAGGACTCAAAATGTCCCAATGGGGATTCTAAAAGTTGATTATCAAAGGAAGAGCTCAGTTTTCAATTCAAATGACCTTTAGGGGCCATCTACTGCCAGTTTTGCTGAAAAAAGAAAATCCCAGCATTCACATTCATCACTGTGCTATGGTTATTCCAGGACCATGGTTCATTAAAATGCCCTTAAAAATGACATGAATGTTCAATTCAAGCCTGTAGTGCCCTCTTTCTTATATATCCCCAACTTAAACAAAAAGTCAAAATAAGTCAGCTGTGCCTGCCTTTCAATGTACCTTCCCTGTTAGATTGAATTGCAACAAGTGTCTTCAATCTCAATTATCAGGTCAGGTGGACAATTGTGCTGCACCCTGGTACACCAGTTCTGTGTTGTTTGACTTTTATCTCATTATTTTATTTTCAATCTTATGGTATCTGAAAATCATTCCGTTGGCACATATCTCCTATAATTCAGGACCTAAGCAACATGTTTTTCATCGGCTTTATATCTAACAGATGCTTTTCTGCTATCGTTGAACTGCATGTCCATCAAAGTATTCATTGTAGCATGAATATATGAATAACTCTTTAGAAGCAAACCGACATGCATATACTCCTATATCTCTAGAGGTACCAACACTAATGTGCAATATACTGTGTGAAAGACAAGTCTTGTTTTAGAAGTACGTGTCAAGCTTTGCATAATGCATCATCTTTGCCATTGCTGTCTGAAATACTGTTGTCATGATACAAAGAGGGGGTTATGTGTCCAGGAAAAGATTTGTTAGAGAGGATTGAGAAAGGAGCTGCAGAAGAGGGAAGAGAAAACCAGACTCACTCCAAAACACAGAGAGCCGAAGCAGCTATCTGTTCCATAGGTCAGTATCCTGCTGCCTTCAGCTTTAATGTCTTTAGATTCAGTTACAATCACAACCCAGCAGCTGTGTATCGCAGTGAAAGCACAACGTCTGCTGCTAGTACAGTTGATGCACAGGGATTCAAATCGACAGACTTTTTGCTCAGCCAAGTGTATCATTAAGCTCCAAGGGACTGTCTGAGTGCCATTATCTCTGATGTATAGGCCCATCACGCTGTGTGTAATGTTGTCTGTGTACAGTTACTATGTTTGTGTGTGTGTGTGTGATAGAAAGAGATTGTGAGAGAAACAAAGAGCTTTTATAGACACACAAGCTGAGGGTGAAAGCTTAAGGAACAATGTGGATGCAGTCTTAAAAAAACGCTCCTCTTGACTCCAGGCCAGAACGATATGGTGCTCTGTATATTCTATTCTAATTTAGCGTAGGCTACCTTTTACTGCCTGTGAATATACTGTAGAAGGGCATGTAGTATATCAAACTAAGAAACGAGGGAATGTGGATAAGCTGCTGTAACTGCCAGGGACAGATACTTGGAATTGAAATAATGGTTGGAGGTTTATGTGATAGTGAAAGATAAACACTGCCCACACCTTCTTTTGCTTTGTTCTCTGATGTGTACTTTTCTAAACTGTTCTCTTGTACTGGAACACCTATGTGACTTTATGTGGCTTGAAACCTTCGTCTGTACTGCCGTCTTTTCCACTCTTGTTATCAAGCACATTATCGAATCGACACTGTATCAGGACGCAAACCCTCTCCTGGAAAGTTAAAACTGCAGGACGGTACATCAGGACAATCTGATCCAAGGAAAACATGTATTCGCTGTACGACACAACACTGACAAGAGGACTTTTCAAACACACACCGGATACTGTTACATACACAGCTGGTGTACACACTTGTGTACACACACTGCCTGACCATACACCTTTGTGGCCACTTCTGCTGGAAAAACAGACATCACCGGTTCTATCAAACTTCAAAGGCCACACAGTGAACAGACTTCTATCCACTACAGGTGGTGAAAAACACGTAGCCATGTAGACAATGTATTCAAGAGTAACAGCTGCTTTCAATGATGTCTTAAAAGCTTCAGCTTTAAAATGAGCTTCTGCCGTGTACAGATCGCTGTGTAGCAGGGAATCAAAGTGTATGCTTGCTGAATTAATCAAAGAAACTAAACGTGTATCGTCTGTGAATGATGTCTTAGGTTTAATATGCTCCAGGGACGAAAGGTGGGAGTGTATGACATATAATCGAAGAAGAAATATGATTTCTATGAGAACTTTAACTTATTTGTGTCATCAGACACTGTATGTACTATAGATAAACTTGTTTTTTTTCACTATGTTATTTTCTATTTGAATGTTATTCTTGCTCAGCTCAGCTGAAACAGTGCAGGAGCTGAGGTTTGAATGAAATACACATGCAGGCCTTGGTCAGTGGATTCTTTCTGTATTTACTCATTTACCTCCAAACACCTCAAATGTACTTCTACTACTTTACAGTCTCAAATGTCAGTCAATACATTTAGAAAGTACTCAGCTTCTTCACTGTACTGTGATATCCACTCATGTTGGGACTTAACTGTCTGTAGAAATCCTTTTTTCTTTTTTTTTTTTTACCATGTGAAGGAAAAACCAAAAGGCAAACTGTCTATTATAACACACAAAGTAAATATGGATCCTCACGTTTGCCATACCATTCACAAGGACTAATGTATGAACAGATTATTACAGAAAATCCATGGAGAAATATGTTCATTAGAATAAATGTAAATCATAAAACTATTATGAACAATAATGCTGATGATAATGTCAATAATAACATCTTTATGATAACCTCGGGCCACTGTTGTGCTTTTTTTTATGTGATTAATGTGATTGAACTTGTAGTGAATATTGAGCCAAAACTACAAAGATGGTTGTTATTTTAACAGAAGATTAGAAACAGTTGGATTAGCTGCATATACATAAATTAATAAAAAAGCACCACTGGAGTGGATGCTCTTATGTCCATTACAAAAGGTATCTTTGAATCGATTATGGACACTCGCCTCCTCAATGTTTTTCTGTCCTGCTTCTCTCCTTAAGTGAATCTTATTCTCTCTGCAGTTTACTGAGAAAGTGAAGTGGTCTATTTATAAAGACCAAGAAGATAGAGGAAGAGAAAGGAGGAGTGCAAAATGCTCTTGACTCCAGGTTCACTGTAGAGTGAGACAAGTACAAACATTCTCTCTATCAGTGTCATTCCAGAGAGTGGAACACTGCCTCTTGTTGCCTCTGCCTTTTTGCTCTCATTGCTACTGCTGGAGTTTTTCCTCTCTATCATTGTCTTCTCTCATATTTCATATCCCACATCTTCTCTCGTATTCGTCCTTCTCCGTCTCTGCCGCTCCATCAGCTCTGAGCATAAGAGTAATGTAGAGTGGATGATCTGATTCTCCTCTCAGACAGATATTAGCAGGAGTATAATGCTCCCTCTGGTCGTCTCGGTTGGCAGGGTTCCGGGATGTCAGCTCAGGTCAGTATCCTGGTAGCTTTCCAGATAACTGATGGCTATTGATCCTCTGATTGCTGTTTGATTAGCTATATGTATTAAACAGGAGCTCCACTCGAGTACTCTTAAAAGCCAGCCAAATGTCCAACTACAGTATATCACTTATTTGTGGTTTAGATGGTATTTCCCTGGTCTTGTCTTCCAGTTTATAAGGTTAATAAAAATATTCAAGGTGTCCACCAGTAAAGGATAGCATGAATTTATAAATTTCCTTTCGGGTTTCTCTTCTAAGGCCCCACGCTATATTTTGTAGGTAACATATACAAACATGCTTTTAAGCATCTTTCCGCAATCCATCCATTATCTGTACTGCTTATCCTGTTTGGGGTCACGGGAAACTGGAGTCAATCCCAGCTATGATTGGGCGAGATTTAAGTAGACATCAGAAAATTATCAAATGAATATTAAGGCAATAGGTTGTCCTGCAAGGTTCTTCTCCTCTGCCCTACTCCTTTGTTTTTGAGGTAATATTTATAAAACAATGAATAGTGCACACAATATATATCACCAATAGATTACCCTGCATCGTTTGTCTCCTTAGAAAAATGATTTAAAGTGACAACCAGAAAATGACAGCATTTATATACAGCCAATAGCGAAGTTTCTCTACAAATCGTCTTGCTTTTGCTATAGGCTTTATTTACAAAATGATGTAACATGGACCCAAATTTCTTTTACAATTATTATTTTGCAAATAGGTTTGATAAGTTTCTATCCTTAGGACTTAAGGTTTAGGACTTTTTTTAGTAGACAACATCTACAAACAGATTTTAAGATGCTGCTTACTTACAATCAAAAAAGAATATTTCCCCTCTTTAAGCACACATGATTCTTTTGCCTCTCTGAAAGTTTTACTAGATAATTTATTGCGGCCCCCAGAAAATGATTAAAGGAATATATTACAAATAGTTTCCCTACCCAGTTTCTCATCTTAGGCCTGTCACTTTAATAGATTGCGCTTGTGTTTGAATGTTGCACAAGGCCATTTGTAATAGACGTGAATGTCTCACAAGCTGTGAACACTTATTTGATGATTTGTAACCTAATACCCGGCCCAGTTAATGGCTTGTCAACCAGAACTTCCTTTATAGCACACCAGTATCCATAGGGAGAACCATACTGTGTGTACATCTGTACATGTGGAGGAGGGGAAACCCTTTTTTAATCACTGCTCTCCCCACTGTGGAAGCTACTATAAATAGCCCACAGCAGGTTCCCTTTGTGTTTACAGGGAATATCTCCTAATCGCTTTACAGTTTAACCACCAAAGGACTGTGTACATTAACTTAAATACACAGATCTATAGGGCAACAGTGTTTTCTTCACATAATCATGTAAAGAACACACATTACAACGTAAAATAATAAATTGCAGGCTACTATATTGTAATGTATGGTTGATATATAGTGTGTGATAGAGGTGGTGGAGTTGGAGTGGGTAGAAGGTGGACGTATAAGAAAAGAAAAGAGCCACTGGGGAGCTTCAGCCTGTCGATGTATTTAATGAGCTGAATTGATTTATGTGTATGACCCACACTCTGCAGGCTGCTCTCCTTACACCTTTACTTACAGCCAATGCATTGCTCTCCAATACGGTCTAAACTGTCATGAAGCTTTTATTCTGTTAACACAGCTGTAGTATAGCCTATAGCATGCAACATGAGTAACACATACACAATTATCATATAAAGTCAAATAGAGATAGCAGCATTCTGTCTTTGGGTTGTTTACTTCATATTCTTCCTGCATTGTACAGGCACTTTGTCCTGCAGATAAGGAAACATTTTGATAAATCCATCCATTTACAGAGAATTCCCCCAAAAGAGGTCAGGGAAGATTCCAAGGCAAGCTGTGTCTTTACTATACTCCATCTTTTTATAGTTAAGTGTGCTACAACAATAAACGTGTGGAGGCAAATCAAGAAAAATAAAAGCTATGTTAAAAGGCAGTGAACAACATTGCATTTACCTTTGTAGAAAAAGGACTCCCAAAAATGATGCATGATAAAGCAAAGGAATATACAATGCTCTCTTTATAGCATAAACATTGTAAGAGGCAACCAGTGCTGTCTTAATTACAGAGACTCAGTTACTCTTGAGACAACCTCTGTGCAGGCTGCTGAAAATAGTATCATCTCCTTTAACAACAAGTAGGAAGCGGAGTATGAAAACAGCACAAAATCCCATTCTGCCAATAGGCCTCCATGACAAAAAAACAAGTCTGTTTAAAAGTGGAAAGGTTTGTCTCTCCTGCAGAGCTATGTTTGTGTCTGGGCTGACACTCAACATGACGCCCAATGCTTGCATGGTTCTTGTGCAAACACTGAACTGGCATCATAGTAAGAACATAAATGCATCAGGTATTTTTACGAAACACAAATGCTTCGACAATGAAACAGATTTAAAACTGCAAACAGTTAGCGACATGTGATGTTTCAATGACTGGCTCTGCAGAGGAATGAGGAGGATGAGGTTGTTAAAGTTACCCTTTGTGCTGAGTTGTGATTCATATTTTCCCTCTAGAGTCTCGTAAAATTTATCCAAATGACTCACCTGTAAACAAATCCCTTCTTCATTCATCCTTTCTGCGAGCCTATCCACCCCTCATGTTGAACACAAAGCTGGACATAAATGTCTTATTTAGCTTTGATTTTTAGATAAAAGGCCTTTGTTTCATTTCTACTTTGCTTTTTTTTTTTTACATTCAAAAGAAGTATGGAGCTCTGTGACAAAAGGTAAAACTGTCAGAAACTATTAACAGTGTTTGAGAGGCCCTTACAAAATAAAATGTCAATCCCCTTTATGCCAGTGTAAACCAATTCACATGAGCACAGAGGGACATTCTTCTCTGATGTTGAAGTGTGTTGATGAACACCAAGGACTGGAATAATTCTTCATGTGAGTCCATGTGGAGAGAAGAGGTTGTGTTTGATGTGTGGTTGAGTCAGCTCAGTTCAGAAACAGGCGAATGATACCCTTTTTTTCTGCTCCTCTCTGTACCTCCACCCACTCATAGCTCTCAGACATGATATGGGGGTCTTAAAATATCCCACCCACATGAATAATTCATTAACACAAAACCATTCTTCAATTCCTACTTATCTCAAACGTCTTCATTCCTTTTTTTTTTTTTAGGTGTCCTTATCTTCAATCTTTTTTTAGAACACTCCGTCTTTCTGCAGGTGTGTTGCTTGTTTTTGATCTTGCAGGTTCAAATTTGGTTGAAAGATTTTCTACCTGCATTCCTTACTAAAGGCTCAAACAAAAAATGCACTTATACAGTACACACAGATAAGATCTTATTGTGATACCTCTCAGTGTACTGATCAAGTATGCATCAGAGGTTGGTTACTTAATGGACTGTGTGACTTGAGAACTGTAGCAGTCAATGGTTAATTAGCTTTGGTAATTGTACCTCAAATTTAAGGGTTCATTTAGTCCCTCCATCTGGCGCCTGTTAAAGCACAGAACCCATGAGACTAATCCTCTTTATATGGAATAAACATTACAGCAACTTTTAATGGATCACAGACTAGAGATTAACACAAAATATCATTAACAAGTCTGTGTTTTATTATCCTGATCAGAATCAGAATAATCATATTAGAGATTGAAAAGAAAAGCATTGCTAATCACAAAAACTTAAAAGCAAGTTAAACAGACTTGTACAAAATCTTCCTGGTACCCTTTCTTTTACCCCTCACCCACTTTCTTTGGCCTATTCTTGTGTCTCTGAAACCAGTGTGTGCAGTAACAGCTGTGTAGGGGCGATATGAAAAACACAGAAGTGTGAGTGAGAGAAAGAAGAGCAGGAGGTCAGGCCTGCTGTAACACGCAGTTAAGACAGCACTACTCATGAATATGGAAACACAAACAGACAGAATTATGCACACTTGTTTGGAAACTGCAAAGCTGACAGTGAGATTCATACTGTAGAGTATGTTGGATCATTTAATAAGATCATGACTTGGAGAATTTGAAGATGGCACATTCAAACTGCAAGATGGAGCAAATTCATTTAAGTGTATGGCAAATTTCGATTTTTGATTTTAAAAATGTACTGTAGCCTAAAATATGCAAGAAAAGCATGAAATAAATAAAGACAATTTGGTTAATCCTTTATTCATGTTTCAATTTAGAATTTTGGTTTGTTACAAAAACCATCCATGGCACTGGAGTCTAGATATGCATGTTGGTCTATTGGGAAAACTTGGAGGTCAATTACTCAGTATGCTACAGGGCAATTTTGTTCTGCAAAGTGTAGACTATATTGCATGTACTCTTTAAGATATGATTCATGTAATGAAACATTTTTAATGACTTTGTTACTGGGAATTGTACATTCTTACCTTAAAGTCCAAAATTATGCAGAAGTGTTAATATTTCATGACAAATTGTTGGGGATTGGTTAGTGTGCGCAAGAGTTAAGTACCTCCATAGGCCTGTAGAGGGCAGCCTATCCATACAGAAGACTTCAATGTGACCCTGAACTGATCCATGCTCAGTCAGTCAGGAGGAGGCAGACAGAGGCAGCTCCTCCCCTGCCTGAGGTTTCAGGGGTCTTCCAGGGGTCAGCTAGTGGTCTCATCTGTGCCAGACACATCCGTTTAAACAGTGATGAGAGGATTTTAATATAATGACAGCAAGCAAGGCAGTAAGTCAATCTCATTAAAGCAGGGGGAGTTTACCGTCATGACATGCATGGCCAATGTGCAATGCAATATGGTAACTTCTGGATATCACTAGATAACATTGTGGTGCAGGTGCAATTGTCCATGGTTGAATAACTTAGTTCAATGCAGGACTCAAAAGCATTAAATTAAGCGTCTTATTTGTTTTCAAATCCACTTTAAAGCACTCACAAGCACCTTTTTTCATGTTCTCTGATTCCCGAAAATAATTTTCTTAGGCCATAACCAATGTAAGCAATGCCGAACAAAACTGAAAGTCTAATTTTGTTCGATTAAAATCAAGTATTGACTGCCTAACTGGTGTGACATATAAAATTCAGTTTATGGATTGTGTGAGTATTTCTCTATATGTTGAAAAAAAAAAAGATGCAGAAAGAAGTTTGTTACTCCAGAAGGAGTTGTGAAAAATATGATACAGTGGTGCCACTTGGGTCTGTGTTGGCTGGGTCTGTCGGCAACAATAACAACAAAGAACACACACACACAATCCCGGGGGAAACATTTCAAAGATGCAGTGAGACCTCTGTAATCCGCTGCTGTTTTCTAGGGGGTGGAAACTTGTAGCTATTGCAGGCAGGTAGCCTATACAACACTCAATGTTTTGTTTCTCACCAAAATGTGGGTGCTTCAGTTATATAATGGGAGACTATAGACTTAAGATTTGGCCAGGAAGTACAATTGTGATTTAAATGGTTTATTTATAGACATTAAATATAATTCAGTTTCTGACCGCAGCTTTTGTTTTGATATTTTGTAACTTTCTGTCATTAGTTCAATAATCCTGTGAAGAACACCTTAAGTAAAATTGTATTAAATGTCTCCTTTCTGCAATGCCAGTAAAACACAGATCGCATAGAGCTACTGTAAATCACACTGCTGGGGCCTCATGTGAACTCAAGTTGGACTTTGAATGAATTTTTGCGCACTTTGAATATTGAACAGTGCCTGTGTTTTTAAAATCTTAAATTGTTGTTTTATTGTTGTGTCACAGCTCCCGCACTTTCTTTTTTATTGAAAACAATACGTGGTTAATCTATACTGTCACTTCATTGAAACTGTTCTTATGACATGTGCTGCTGACCTCTTGGCCAGGTCACCCTTGTGAAAGAGATCCTTATCTCAATGGGTTCTTTATCTGGTTAAATAAAGGTTAAATAAAAAAATAAATCAAACTTGTGATATAGAAGATATTAACTAAGTACATTACTTCATAATATATTAAAATATATCATATAATAAAATGACCTTGTTCCCACAAGTTATTATAGAACAAGATATTAACTTGTGCGCACCTGATTTTTTTTAGTGTGTGACTTTCGGGGCTCAAAATTTGGTATTCTTTAGGTGGCAATGTCTCTGAACAGAAAATTGCAGCGGAAAAAAAAAATACAGGACATGTCAGCAATGGATTCAAAAATCATGGGTGATCCTTTAATTTAGTGTTTTATGCTGCTAAAAAAAAAACAGGAAAATACCCTTGGGTCAGATTATGGATTTCACAAAACCAAGTTTTTATGACTGATGATGGTCAAGAGAGCATAAGGCAGGGGGTTAGGAAACAACCTTTTTTTAATCAGCTTAGTCTCTCACTCTCACACAAACTCTCTCTCTCTCTCCCTCTCTCCTCTCTCCTCTCTCTCTCGCTCTCCTCCCCTCGAGATAGAGAGGCAAATACAGCTTTGGTTGGAGGACTAAGAAAAACAGGGATTTTGCAAGCGGGGAATTGGCCAAATTAAACGTAACCATGCTGTTGTTATATCACTCTCACATCTGGCCTCAGGGTGATTGGCGGGGGCACCTCCGCCATGCCTGCTGTCGGTGCGGTCAACCAGGGGGTGACAGGACGGGCGAGGTGGTCTGCCGATCCAGTGCGCACTAACCATGCCTCCGGCACGGCCCGGAGCACCGAACTTTCACCAAGAAAGCCGGGGAGTGAGCAGGATCGACGCTGTGTTTCAGGTAGGCCACTTTCTTCTCCGGTAACAGTCTGATGCAACAAGTGCTACATCGTCTCTGTTTTTTACCACACAGTTACGCACTGGACGAGCAAAGAAATCTTCCATACTTTTTTAAATAGCAATTGATTGACTCAGTTGATAATCCTAATTTTATTGTGACTGCAGACCAAACATTGGCATTGACTCCACCTGCTTGTGTTTACTTCTGGACTGTAAGTGTAATGCCCTGCTTATTGCTCCCTATCTCGATGTTTTGAAAGACGATTTTTTTTTAATGCAGCACCTCCCACTTGACTTAAAACAGGCATGCCCCAACAGTTCTAATGTTACATGAGTTCATCGTGTGATCTATTTTAAATTTTGAGCAACAAAGTGGCTTTTCCACCCGACACAGACATGTTGTGAAGAAAGTAGGAGGAGGTTTGTCTTTAAGATGTAAGAAATTGGACCCTTGAAGTAAACTGCTCTACGAATAACCCGAGAACAGCACTTTTGCCCTTTTGTCAATTTCCTTTCTGCGCCTTTTCATGTTCAAAATCTCGTTAAACACATCCCATACTTTTTGACTTAATGTAGCCCATTGAACCCTAAATATGGAAAGACTGTCATCTCCATGTGTATCCTGTTTAATCAAACTTCAAATTGATACTAATCTGCATTCAGCAAACTGTCTGAACAGAGATTCCTTCATCCTTCAAGCAACACATTTTCATCTGAAGCTGTCAATCTCCCCTGCAACTCCATCCTCCATCTACCTGTCATGGCACACACACACACACACACACACACACACACACACACACACACACACACACACACACACACACACACACACACACACACACACACACACACACACTATCATTGACTGATAGTCCCATCTAATTCCACCTGTGGTTACATTTTCAAGCACTGGTATGAATCAGATTTGTTACACTCCTTTAAAGGGGAGATTAAATTTACAATAGAAGGTTAAAAAGACATACAAACAAGAGACAACATACATGAGGACTTCAACTATACTCAGTCTGTTCATGATGTTCATGTTTTAAGCTGTAACTAAGACGACAACAACAGAAAAGTCTTTAGGGGCCAAAAGTGAATTATTTTGTCAGCAGATGTTTTGATTGAGTCAATGGGTATTATAGCATCTGTATGATATATCTGGATGTCGTTCACTTGCATTACTTGTTTTGATGCTACTTAAGATTAGCGATATGTAAAAGAGAGCTGGACCAGATGGCCAGATACTTTCCCTGTCTGTATCCGGCACAATAAAAGGCTTCTAAAAAAACTGTCATAAAATTCCTGTAAATGATACAGGCGTAATCCCCACTTCAGAGGAAGAATGGCAAGGTTATGACCGGAGGGGGGGGGGGGGGGGGGGGGGGGGGATGGGGGGTTATCCAGAGTTGAGGGTGTCTCTTTCATTGTTTCTGAGGTTAATATAACAAGAACATTTTCTCTCTTTTTGAGCAACCTGCCTTCTTTTTGCAGAGATAATAACAATTCATAATATAACTTTAATATGACACAATATGATCTTGACATTTTCTGTTTCTACAGTGATGGTATTTTTTACATTTTTGTGGCAGTCTCATTCTTCTCACTTGGTTTTAAGTGAACAGAGCAACGTTGTAAAAATATTATGTCACCATAATGGATTAAGTAACATTTGAATCAGTGTCTGATGACAGCTGCTGAGGTGTTTAGTCAGAGTTATAAAATGTCATCAAACCCCTCCACCCTGATGAATCCTTGAAGACATTATGAAAGAATATGAGTGTTGATAACTTTGTTTTGAATATTCAGTGTTAAAGTATATGCTTCTCATATGCGTTTCTTTCAGTGGATTGCAGCATAAATCTGGCCAAGCAGGTATGAAGATGAAGACTGTGGAAATTTTAATCATTTAGCTTCTGATTATGTTCTTCTGGTTCATGAGGTGCATTGGGAAAATGTTTAAATTGCAAGTGAGTGGCACATAAACAACAATAAAATGGCCCAAAATCTTGTTAATCGGTTGCGGTGTCCATCTAGCTGACTAAATGACAGTGGCCAGTACTTGCTGGCAAAAAAACATCTAAGTCTAAAGTGAAGTTTAAAGCAGGCCTACAGTGTATGTGCCATTTATAGATTCTCTGCAGGAAGTTTTTGATTCATTAGGAAGTGATTTTGGCTGTACTCTGCCTGGCTTCCCTTCCTGCCCTATATGTGTTTGTGTGTCTGTGTGTGTGTGTGTGTGTGTGTGTGTGTGTGTGTGTGTGTGTGTGTGACTTGTCAAAAGGCCAAGTGAGGATTGTGGCCCCAGCTGCTGTGCACTGGGACTTGGCCTGGAGCCAGCAGACACACCCATGTCAGCATCAGCAGCTTACATCTTATGAATGCACCATAGCAGAGATGGCACATGGACAATAAACTGCCTCCAAATTCATATTCTGTAGGGAAGTGTTGTGTGGGAAAAAAAATTATATTTCAATGTTAAGAAATGTCTTTTCAGCTCTCATGGCATGAGGGTAATATGATGAGCAATATTTTCTGTATTACTGAATTGGTGATGTTTAACATATTGCAGTCAGCGGGAGCTTGGCTGTGTATGATTACCAATCTACAGTTCCTCTTGAGATTTAAGTTCAGTTGTAACACAGCAGGGCACACAATATACGATGACTTACTTTCATCACTTGGTCTTTACGCCACACTCATGTCAATTTAGCATTAAATAAGTTATTACCTTTTGAATGATAATGCTTCAATAAGAATCTATGCATGTATTTTTTGTAGTGGTAGGATGTACTAATTGTGTATTTATTCCTCATTTGAGATATAAGTCAGTTCATCACTGTTTGTTGTATGCACATGTTGGATGGACTTCTTTGACCGTACTTGGACAAAAGTCTATCTTAGGTCTACTTCAGGCCTACTTTCTGACCTCCATCAGTCATATGAGCACAGGGACTTATAATCCTCGATCCCAGGATCTTTTCTGGCTGTCTGTTCCAAAAGTCACAATGAACTTGGGAAAAAGGCATTTAAGTTTGCTTCTCCCTTTTACTTGGAGTGAGTTACAAAAAGAGCTGAAACTTAATGAGCAGGTCTTGTTGGATGCTTTTAAGAGGATGTTAAATGACTTGGAGGCAGACACATAACACTTGACTTTTAGTTCATACCTTGGTTTACACATTTTTCACTTGTGCTGTTTGTATGTCCCAATGTTTGTGTTTCATTTGCTCACCTTTGTCCTTGGAGGACCCACCCCACATGGACAAACACACACATGTGCTCACAAACATCCAATGAGTGCAACACACTAAATATCACTGATGCTCCATTTTGATACTATATTTAGCTCCATTAATGAGCAGCAGCGTTTGGCTTTGGTTATGTGAACTGCATTACCAAATGGACATTTGTAATTCATCTTTGAGTAAGTGATTTAAAAGCTCCAGAGAGAGAGAGAGGGTTATGATATTCTAAAAATCTGTTGTTAGGATAATAGATGCTTCTTAATTAAAAATATTCTCTCAATGGCCATCTGCACTATACTGTCTGGTAGTGGAGCTTTTTATTTAACAGAATTATTTATGTTGTGTGTGCACAGCAGATTTGTCAGTGTTTTTTTTCATACACTATAACAACGTGCACTGTTGATGTATTTGTGATTATTTTAATGTATGATTTTCCCATAAATACTGAACATATGGAATAACCCTTGTCTTGTATGACTATATTCATAGCATGGGAGCATTCAGCTTTGGTAATCTAAGGTCAGTGGAAACTGTGTGTTAAATAAAAGCAGACCAAATTTAAAATAAATTCATTGTACTTCAGCATATGAAATTGCAAATATTCAATTTTACACGATTTAAAGGCTTTTGCTTGTGAAAAAAGGCCATCATCAATGACTGTCTTATTTAAAAAAACTTGCCAGTTAATTTTCTTAACTTTCTGTCTGATACATTAAAGAAACACATCTCTGGCAGACTTTCCCCCGTGTGTCTGCGTGTGTGTATTTGTGTGATGTGTGTGGGGGTTTGTAACTTTTTGTGTTTGTGTGCCTATCTGTGATGGCTCACTAGTATCAGTGTTGATCTGACAGAAGAGATCCCTCAGCTTATAGCACTGAGCTCCCCAGCCTGTATTAATCTGCTTAATAGGGTCAAAACTCTCGTCCAAAAATACCAGCTCTCCCAACCAATGCCCTCACACAGCCAGAAACCCCACACCACGTCAGGACAGGAGCAAAACAAAGGGTACAACCCACAAGGTCAGCCATACAGGGTTCACTGAAAAATCAACATGAGAATGCGGCCTGTAATGAAAAGTTAACAGTAATGTTTGGACACTTGTGTGTGCGTGTGCGTGTGTGCGAGCGTGCGCATGAGAGCGTGAGAGCTCGTTTAGCAGATTCTCAGGATTTGCTCAGCTGCAAACATCTGTCAAAGATTTATTCGTGTGATAATATTATTTTGGAATTGGGGTTTCAGTTTGTGATGAAGACAGTGAAAGTCTCATAGGGTGAAATAAGGTGAGGCTGTTTTTTTCAAGCAGTTTGCATGCACATTTAAAACACAAGCTTCAGAGGTAGTTACAAAAAAAATGCACATTTTAACTGCTTTGTTTATTCAGCATGTAGTGTATCATAGTATTAGTACAATACAATATAATAATATATAACTTAATATTATTCAGTATCAAAATCTTGAAATGTACAAAATTCTGAAAACAATGCATGGAGGAAGAAGAGTCACTTTCAAACCATTTTGATCCGTCCAGATGACTACTAGAATCTTATCAACAGATATGACCAAAGCAGGCAAACTAAGGTTAAAATGTGCAATATTTGCCAAGATCACCAGCAAGGAAAAGACCCCTTGAAGCCTCCGGTACAAGTACAATTACAGACACACACATGAAGACAAACGTACTTAAAACTTGAGCTGACGGTTTTGCAGACATGATGTTGGTAATAAACTGTTTTTGTCTCTTAAAAAAAAGCTTTTGACCTTTTAAAAAAATCAACTAAGAACATAATATGTCATTTTTGAAAGGAGTGAGGCAGAAATGTGACATAATGCAATCAGGTTGAGAGAGAGTGTGTGTATTTGTGTGTGTTTGCATAGAAAAGCAGACATAAATAAGTCGTCACATTATTCAGTAATAATTTATTATGTTAGTTGGAAAGGGATGCAATTCATCTCCTGTGACTTTAATATATTTATTTTATTTATCATAGGTTTATATTTTCTTTTTGAAACTGTGCATGATGCATGTTGAGCCACTCACATGGGTGTTACAGGAGTTTATATACAATCATAACCTAATTCTTAATCAAACCAGATAAATGTTGGTAAATATAAAAAACTGTTTGAATTTTAAGGTAAATATTGGACATCGTGTCCTTAGGATTACATTGGACATTCACATGCACATCTTGTTGACCGGTTAGCAAGGGATTGGCTTGTGGTTAAGCTCGATCTGCCTGAACATCTGTTCATGTTTACACACATGTGGTAAAGTCAGAGCGGTTAGCCCACTAAAGTGTACAGTTTCTCAGAACAGCATCCAAGACCATATTTCTCATGTGGATTACTATATAGTCTGACCACACTTTTTTTTCTTCTAGAACCACTTATACCACTGCTTGACTGTATTTCTGTGCATTAGAGCATGAAATGCACTGGGAGTTGTTCTCTCATGGGTTTCTCCCCCTGTGTATAAATAGCATAGTGAGAACAGTCAGAGCACCATGGAGTGGCGTGGGCCCCAAATGACACCTCTGTTTAAGGCTGTTCTAACACGAGTCAAGGTCACCATGTCACCATAGAAGCATTTTGTCTTCAGTGAAAGGGAACTCTTCCATACATAAGGACATGTATTAGAGTTTGTGGTTTACTTTTAATGTAGAATATTATACACTTATAGGTTTAATGTGTTACCTATATTTATTCATAATTCCCTTTTTTATCGTTCTTCTGAGTTGTAGCTTGCAAGCCCTCAGTCCCGTCGTTACACACAAATAAATTCATTTTCATACAAGACTAAAGCTCCCCCTTTAATAATGTTGTTTTTAATAAAATGCAAATAGGTTGAATGCGTGAATAAAATACCCAAATGTCAACAAAAATACATTTGACTTGTTTTTGATTCATTTCAAAATCTTCATCAATATCATTGCAAAGAAAATAATTTATGTTTTAATGTTCATCATTGTATCTTAGCCACTGCACAATAGAATATTTTGGCATGGGTACTTTTGCGACCCTTGCATAGGTTTATATCAAGACTAAAATGAATGAATGAATGTCATCCCGACATTTTTAAATGACAATGCAAGAAATTAAACAAGTCCTCTATTTCCAGAAGTGGTGGATGAATTATTACATTAATGATTGTACATGACAGGTCCTCGTAATGACATTCATCAGAGTAAGAAGCTTAATGAAAACCTTGTAACATTGTGTGTGCACTTTAACATGTTTGAACCTCAAGACATTCAAAGGACATAAAACACAAGTGACTTTTCTAATAATTATACAAGTAATAAAGGGGAAAAAAGACATGCAGATTAAACAGCGATGGCATGAGTATCCTGACTAGTTGTCTGCACATGCTCCAGTTCTATAAGAGTTAGGAGGCAGCTTCCTTACATGCCTGCGAGTACAAGTATGTTTTACAGCGTGTGGACGGAGAGGTATGATCGAGTGGGTCTGAGTGCTGCTCTGTGGAGCTCTGCAGTAGGCAAGTATCATTGGCCCCTATAGATATTCACTTTCTCTGTTTTTTCCTGCTTTAGTGATGGAAGATAACAGACAGAGGTTTTTTTAAAAAAATGCATGTTCTCATGGTATGCAGCATAGATGGAGGTTTTAAGTAAAAGAATAAAATGGAGATCTGCTCTGAAAGTGGAAGTTGTAAGTTCTGATTCCTCTTAACCAAGGCACTCTTTTATCCTTCATTCTTCCCGTTCATGTTGACTGCGTTAATGGACTTGTTGACTATCATTTATTTATTGTGATACTGTAAATAAGTGTGATATAGATACCGCTTGTGAGTGTGTCTGTGTGTGTGTGCGTATGTGAGGGAGTCAAGCCTGGCGAGATCAGTGGCTCTTATCACAGAGTTCCAGTCTAGAGGGCTTTAAGCACATCACACAGGTCACTGATATAGGCGGCTTAGCGGCACACACAGACACAAACACTCAAACAAATACACGTCCATGCATACACAAAATATTAATGAAGCAATATCCCCATTTTTTCCCCTGCTGACCCTCTTTGTTTTTTTGTTTTTGTGGCCTGTTTGAACGCTTGTTTGCATGTGTTAGTGTGTGTGCACGTGGCCTTTGCACCCAGCTCTAGTTTCCACTCCAGCATAGGGTTACCCCTTGTAGTCTATGATAGATTAGGCGTTCTGATGCCATTTGAGGACCTAGCAAAAGCAATGGCTTTGGCAGAACTTGGGACAGAATCTTTTTCTCCTCCTGCTTGTGCTTTTTACAGCACGTGATACACACTTTTTCTGTAGACTTCCTGCTAAGGAAGGTAAGGTGTGTGCTGCTTGTGTGATTCTCCGTCTTTGTGCTTGTCTCATGCGCTTCTCTAGTGCTCGTTTACACCGAAGTTAGTGTTTCATCCACCTTGAATAGAGAGAATCCAGGGAGCAGATTTTTTAACTGCAGCATTTGATGAGCAATACCTTACCAGGAGCCCACATTTCAAAAGTTATTCAGTCAAATTTCACTTTCCTTTAAGAGACAGCAGAAACCTTTGCCTGACCTTATAAAACCTCCGCACATCTCGGCCTCTATACTGTAATCAAAGGTTAAGAACTGAATCAGAGCAATCTTCTTGATGTGTTTTGGGAACCATTTGTCAATTTGGAGAGTAAGCCATCCGTCTTTCCGATACTCTTAGTCACAGACATTAAGGGTAAGCAGTTATTTTGGTTGAATTAGGCAAAATGTAATATTGATGGCAAATTGAATTATTGGAAAAACGTTAAGAATCAGGCATGCAGAGCAGTATCAATGTATCAAAATTCTAAGTATTGATTTAAGAGCATATCTTGTATAAGAGTGTAGCTCCATATCCTGAACAAAGTTCTGGTCGCAGAATAATTGAATCACTTTGGTCATGTGGCTTCATAAAGGGTTTGATTCAATTGAAATGCATCTCCTGTCTGCTTTTTATCAAGTGTGTCACAGTCCTATTTACGACAACTTCTCATTGGACATCTTTACTAGTTTTAATCTAGCATTCAGTCTGCACAGTCAAACACACTTTTGTTTCTTTTGCCCCTGATTTTGCCTCTGATTTTTTTCTAATCTTGAGAAAACACCCTTCCTGACTGCTCTGTCATCAGCCTGTCTTTCCATCCGCCCACCTTTCAACTCCTATTCTCTCTCATAGTCACTTTTCTTCTCTTGCGATTTGTCCTCAGCCCACCCAATGAATCCACCCACATCTGTCTTCCCAACTATTTTTTGTATCATCCTCCTTATTCATTCAGTCGGCCCTCCTCTCTTTCTTTCTTTCTTTCTTTCTTTCTTTCTTTCTCTCTCTCTCTCTCTCTCTCTCTCTCTCTTCTCTCTCTTCTCAGCAGGATTGTTATCACTGGAATTAGGTTTAGGTGGTGACTCATGTCTGGAGTTTTTAATTAAACATCTGTAGGCCTCAGATCTCTGTAACAAGCAAACACATGTAAATTGCACACATCCACAAGTAGACTGAGAGCAGTTAGAGGTGGCACTTTTTATTTAGCACGGAGCAGGCACAGAGTTGGTAAAATGATGAGTCCTGGTGTCTGGAGGAGGCTAGGCCAATCCTATCACTGTACAGCAAGTTAATTATGCACTAATGTATGCACAGACCCAGTTACCCTGCATTCACCTGGGGTCATTTAAGGCTGTGTATCTTGATTCCCCATTCTTCTGGCGACCAGCTGTTGAAGAAAGTAAAAAAGGGGAAGATACAGAAATAAGGGAAAAAAATAAGAGGAAGAGGGTGAGGCAGCCAGAATATAAAAAGAAAGAATGGATTAGACTGGAGCAGGCTCAACTTCTGTGGCAAGAAAAACAAAACTCCATGCTACTTCTTTATACTCTGTTTTTGTGGAGGGTAATGAGGGTGATGAGTCATGTAATAGTGAAAAAGGCAAACATAAAACAACTGATTAACTTAGTAAATTGGTTGTAAGTGTAGCTAGCAGAGGATTTAATTATTCAAAAAGTTTTAATAAAACAATCTGCATACACAGAATTTTCTTACAGAACAGTAAACTAATCACTTTCTCAAATGGGAAGGTTTCTAAGAAATCAAGGAGTAAAAAAAAAACATGTGAAATCCATCGTCATACTCTTGTTTCATCATTACAATAAGTACAATTCAAACCCTAAACTGTTGACACCAACACACTGACTCTGTACGTTCTGTCTCTTCAGGTGTTGGAGGGAATAAGGGAAAAAAGGAGGCTTTCTCTGTCCCGGCCACTGTAACATCTGCTGCTGTTCTCCTCTGCTGATTCTGGTGACTGAGCTGCCCATCAGTCTAAGCAACTGTCCATCAAACTAACTGTGTGTTAGTGATTGTTTTATCCTGGGGTTCCAGGCTTTGCACTGGCTGAGCCGCAGCCATGGAGGTGGCCCTGGTAGACTTTGAGAGCCTGGGTGATCTTGACGGCAGCCTCGAGGATGAGGTAGACACCTATGCTGATGAGACCACCGCTCTCACAGTGGACATTCCTCAGGGGCTAAACAGCCCCGGCAGTAACTACCTCCTTCGAGTCCCTCAGCTTTCTTCTCCACCCTCCCACCACAGCCCAGTTCCCTCCCATATGTGGGAATCCACCTCGTCTTCGCCCATTCCACAGACACAGACACTAAGAGTACTGAAGTCTCCAACCATGCCAACTCCAAACAGACAGGGGCGTAGTAGCTGTGCCAGTATGATCTCCAACTGGAAATTGCTGCTAAACAGTGATGGAACCAAAGAAAGTGAGACCATTTTCAGCCGACTTGCCAAGGAGTGCTGCGAGGATCTGTTTGTAGATAAAAGGGGGCTGGATGATGGAGACCAAAAAGTCATCATCAACATTGCTGGTCTTCGTTTTGAGACCCAGCTCAAAACATTGGACCAGTTTCCTGATACCCTGCTAGGAGATCCTCTAAAGAGGATGGACTACTTTGATCCAATGAGGAACGAGTACTTCTTTGATCGTAACCGACCCAGCTTTGACGGGATCTTGTATTACTATCAATCTGGCGGTAAGGTTAGACGTCCAGCTAACGTTCCCCTGGATGTGTTTGCAGATGAAATACTGTTCTATCAGCTTGGAAGCGAGGCTATGGAGCAGTTCAGAGAAGATGAAGGATTCATAAAGGACGTTGAGATCCCTCTACCTGATAATGATGTGTACAGGCAATTCTGGCTACTGTTTGAGTACCCAGAGAGCTCAAACGCAGCCCGAGGTGTAGCACTTGTGTCCGTTTTTGTCATTGTTATATCCATCATTATTTTCTGCATGGAAACCCTACCAGAATTTAGAGATGACAGTGACCCAATTGTGCCCACAGCAGTATTGCCTTTCAACCAGTCCAGACTTTACACTTCCGTGGCACCATCTAGTGCAGAGCCCACAACTTTCTCCGACCCCTTCTTCATCATCGAGTCTGCGTGCATCGCGTGGTTCTTCTTTGAGCTGTGTGTGAGATTTTGGGTCTGTCCTAGCAAAAGCGACTTTTTCCACAACCTCATGAACATCATTGACATTATATCCATCATCCCTTACTTTGTAACTGTAGTCACAGAATTGGTCACGACGCCACAGGAGAACTCGGGACAGAACATGTCTTTGGCTATTCTGCGAATCATTCGCCTGGTGAGGGTGTTTCGTATCTTCAAACTCTCACGTCACTCCAAGGGGCTGCAGATCTTGGGACAGACTCTGAAGGCCAGTATGCGTGAGCTTGGTTTGCTTATCTTCTTCCTCTTCATCGGAGTCATCCTCTTTTCCAGTGCTATCTACTTCGCTGAGGTAGATGAGCCAAACACACAGTTTGTTAGCATACCTGATGGCTTCTGGTGGGCTGTGGTAACCATGACCACAGTTGGCTATGGGGATATGTGTCCTATCACAATGGGGGGTAAAATGGTGGGCACTTTGTGTGCCATTGCAGGCGTGCTTACCATTGCTTTGCCTGTTCCTGTCATTGTCTCCAACTTTAACTACTTCTACCACAGAGAGACAGAAGCAGAGGATAAGCTACCTCTGGCTGATGCAGTAGAGCAAGCCATGAAGGCTGAGGCCCGTAGCACACAGGGAAGCAACACCTCGCTTAATAAAGCTAATGGCATCTGACAAATTGACAAAGGGAAATAACTGTGGAAGGGGACAATATGGCACAAGAGACTTTGATACAAGGCAGGAAACACATTCTGTCGAGAAGAGTTTGCGGGAAATGAAATCTTTCGATTTCCCTCATGATAATGGAATCTATGACGTGTTTGTACCAAGTGAAACAAAAGTTAGAATAAGAATATGCAGAATGAACTGTACTAACCTTTCATGTGTCTATTATGAATTTGACACTTGATAACAGACAAACAGAATAATTTATTTAATGAATGTCCAAGACACATTTCACTTTGTTTTAGTATGTATGTTTGAATGATGTATGACAATGACTATTTATCCTATTCACAACATTGTGCACACCACTTTCCTTTTTGACGTTTTTGGTAATAAGCTCTATTAACACAATTTTCACACTGTTTCTTTCAAGGCCATGAAGGTTTAGACAAGTCAAATGTAATGAACGGTTAAAAAAGAGTTAAATGTCAACAATATTTAAAAGATTGTTACTGGAAACTGCACTGGGGATATGCTACTTTGTAACTCAGCTTGTAGGAATGACCTTTCAAACAACTTGTGTGCATTTCCCACCCAATTAATTTTCTTACAAACACACAAGAAGGGACATTTAAAACTAGACTTTTCTGTTATCTTAAAAACTGGATCTTTTTTTGTTGAGGTTCTGAGTCAAATCTGTGCCGCCTGCTTTTAGGACTGTAGCCTCTGTACATGAGGCATGCAATATAACTGCAGGGCAATACAGCGCCCCTGTGAAACAGCTTTAAGAAAAACATTTCAGGCGTCCCAATGCCACTGCTGCGGTTTACAGGTAAAACCATAATGGATAGGAAAAAGGTCAATCTGACACAAATTAGGCCGAGATTGTACAAAGTAGCATCAACAAAAACACAAACACAATATCCCTGCAAGTGTGAATGAGTAACTTGTGAGTAGTGTCTAGATCACAGCTTTTCTGTATTTAATTATTTCAGATTGTATCATGATACTCTTGCATCTATTCATTTTCTTTGATGAGTAGTGTTGGTTAGAACCCTTCACTGTTGTGAGCAGTCTGACTCCACAAAATGTACAATAATGGAGTGCCTTAAATAATGTATTGTTAAGAAACTGATGCATTTGCCATATTTAATCTTTCTGTGATATCTATGTTTTGTATCCATCTATGCTCAACTATTTTGATTCAGCTTGGTTGAAAAATGCAGAAGTTGCACTCTCTCTGACCTTAACTTGTGCAAAGTTTAATGGTCCCCCTATCTTTCTAAAGGTAGATATTATCCTTACAAGTTATGGATTTCTTTACAAATATCACACTTCTAGATTAGTAGCTTTTTTATCTTGTTGTTTGATTTAGGGAGACTAAACCTTTCAATGGCACTACATAAACTTTACCAAACTTACCTTCAAAGAGTAAAAAACAGGTGAATGAAGCCAAAGAATGATTGGTTGATGAGCAAATATAATAAAGGTTGCAGGCCCAGGGGACCCTATGTTCTGTGATCCATCGTACTTACTGAAGGTGTAATTGTAAATCATACTGTATCAGTGTAATGTTGTGATGGTATGGTTTTATCAGTATTTGGATCCAAGAATATGATGTTTGTCTCAAGATAGATTTACAGTAGAACTGTGTCTGAATTTCTGGTAAGCATATGAACAAGTAAAGATGTGCTGCCCAAGTGTTTGATCAGCCTTATGGTGATGATGACGATAAGGTATAATGTCTTTTTTTGTCAGTCCTTTGTCTCTGAAGTCACTATTGTAAAGTGACTTTAGCGACAGACTTGCCTGCATCATCATAGCTACAGCAAGTCAGAGTTAATAACCCCAACAAGACCATTACACTGTATTAGTATGTATGAAAATATTTCAGTATACAATTTACTGTAATGTATGCAATATATCCTGGGATTTGAAATCATATCTTGTCATGTTTTATATGCTTTAAGGTGTTTATAGAAAGACACGCTTGTTGACACGCATATACAGTGTGTGTGTGTGTGTGTGTGTGTGTGTGTGTGTGTGTGCGTGTGTGCGTGCGTGCGTGCGTGCGTGCGTGCGTGTGCGTGTGTGTGTGTAGGCTAGTGGGTATGTCTTACGCCCCATGTACAGAGGCTATAGTCTGCATCACAGCGGCCGAGGGTACGAATGCGACTCCCTCCGCCCAACGTTTCCTGCCTCTCTTCAGCTGTCCTATCTAATAAAGGCAAAAAGCCCTCAAATGTAACTTTAAAAAAATATTTACCTGCAAGTGCTCTCAGGGCAAAAACAATAATAAAACAACATAATAAGTAATATTGTGGTTAAAGACGTTGAAAGTACATTTTATTTTCTGTACTTTCACTGCTATGTGCATGCACACACACACACACACACACACACACAGTTAATAGAGGTCACATCAAAAACACGTGTCACATTGCAGGGAATGTATATCTGGATGTCTTCCAGACAGCAACAGGATGTCCGTGTCTGCTTGACAATGAAGAAGTATCCAAACTATTAATGCCCGCCAGCTTCACCTGATACCTCTCTCTCCCTCTCTCTCTGTCTGTGCTCAGCTCAACACCTTGTCTCAGGCGGATAAAGCTTCTGTAAGCCTTATGGATTCAGTAAGTATCAGAAGCAATGAATTGCAGGGGAACTCATTTTATTAATCATGAGCTCTTTTCACATAATTATGCACTCCTGAGAATTTATGAAAGATTTCATGTAAATTGTTGGACGGGAGAGAGGGAGGGCGGGTCTGAGGAGGCAAGACATGTTGTAAAAGGAAAGACGGACAGAGGAAGAGAGTTTACAAAAATGAAGCAATGGAGACTGTTATAGAACGCTTTAATGCGAGGTGTTCTGTCTTTATATCAGTTCTACCTTTAGTTCAATACAATATCAATATCAACAAAAGAACAGAGGAGGACACACTGGCCAAAATCTGTCTTTAATTCACATAGAACTGAATGTGACCATAATTCCGAGTCATCAGGACTGATGGTTTATCTTCATAACTCAGGCTCAGGATGAAATCAGGCAGTGGGTTAAACTTCATGGGTTTTTGATGACACACACTTAACAATCCTAACTTTTTGTTTTGCAAGAAATGTCTCATTAGCAATGCAGATTAAGAATCTCAGTCAACTTTAGAGCTGAATCTCATTGTGTGTCACATCACAACTGTCGTGTTATTATTATTCAGGGTTGGGAACAATAACACAAAGTCGGTGATTCCTACAAGTAAGACTCCAAATGCTGCTGAAGAGAGCAGCTGACTTTTAGCAGATAAATCTTGCTCCCAAAATTGTTCCCTTACTTTTCATGTGAAAGCGGTTGCATTTCTCTTTTGATAACCTTGTATCAGACATCCTAAACAGAGTATGCATGACCTAGATCACCGTATATAGGAAACGAGGAACATCCAAGGGCAAAGAGTGAAAACAGAGCTGCTGATGAAAAGAGAGAAAGGAGGGATGAATTACACTTTAGAGGAGATGAGAGCAGAGTTCACATGCTACCTGGTGTCTGCTCATGGACTCTCAGCCGCAGACTTGGTTACAGTGTGTAAATGGGTCACGGTCATTGGTGGAGCAGGTGAAATGTGTGCTCATGCTTCAGACCTGATTAGTCTTATTTAAGCACTAATTGAAGGTTTTTAAAATAACTACAACTCTGTGTTATTTACTTCTAGGCTCTTTGGAGAGAAAAAACATTTTGTTTACTGGGGAATTATCACCATATTCAACCCTCAGCGGTGTAGACCTATTGATAGGGAAGTAGGCGATAGGAGTCTTAAAATATCATCTTGTTGTGTTGTGTGCCAGAACTGAAGGAGTAATAATAGTCATGTCTAAAAAACAGAATTTCTATCGTATTCCAGCTGCCACTCGTCAACAACATGTAACATAACATAGCTTACATAACAAGCATATTAATATCCAAATTAAATGATTTAATCGAGGTAAAACCATAACAGTTCTGTCAGAGTTTCCAAGGTAATATAACGTTCCTGGGGAGTGTATTGTATTTAAGTATCAACTTGGAACATTCAATTAATCCCATAATTGTGTTGAAATCTTTAGTTTTATATTTCATGTTTGGCCTTCATGTGATGTTCGTGAAGTCTGTTCAGTTCAGGTGTTAAAGCAGTAAACATCATTCTCTCATGAGTCTCTCATCTTTTACATTTAGACATATTTTATGTCATGTCTTTCTCTTTGTACCAAATAATGAAGATTAGAACTGACAAGAGTATCAATAAGTATCAGAATCGATAACAGTTTCGATATTGTCTTAACAATACAATAATTGTGATTCCTCTAAGAGGTAAAAAGGACTAATAGATTTAAAAAATACTTACGTACTTTTGTTTATTTGCAGATTTAATTTTTGTACCTGACAAAAAATATTGGGTTGTTTACAAACCTTATCCTAAAAGACTTACCAACATCAGTATATTTACAAGAATCATTGAATTAGTACAGAAAAGGAAAAAAAGATGTTTCCTTTGAACAAGCTTGTAAGGATGAAAAAAATAACATGTCTGCCCTTTGGCACACACATATAGGCCTCTGTATGTTTGCACACATTGAGACAAAAGCACACCACATATGCGAATCAAACTGATGTTCCAATGTGACACCACAGCTGTGACTGGTGTAGTGTGAGGTAAAAATAGGATAAGACTTGTTTGTTCGACATCCTACCCTGAAAACATATAATAAGACACACTGTTACATCAACTACTTTTAGAATATCCTTTCTCACAAATGATCTTAAGTAGAATTTGAAATTGTGAAAAACTGAAATGAAAAATGTATTCAACTATTAAGATAATGGGAATAACAAAAAGATGATATTATTTGAAGCAGTTTGAAGTAATAATTATTCTATTTATATTCTGTAATACAAAATTATAAAATAATGCTTAATTTGTTTGTTTTTTTTCTTTGTTTTTTCTTTGTGCCTTTATACCTGTTATATGCAACATTAAGTGTATTCTTCTTGATTTTTCCATTGAAGGCTTGTCTATAACAGAACCTCTACAGGGCTCATCTTAGTACATACAGTAACTATACCCTCCATTCTAAATATGCACCCAGCACCTCCAAACACATACCGCATGCTTATCAAACTGAAAGGCATTTACCACTCACATAATGAGATTGAGAGCAACAGCTGGAAAGAGGAGCGTTTACATCCTTGATATGAGGTTCCAAAGAAACCAAAGTTCTTTCT
This sequence comes from Labrus mixtus, assembly GCF_963584025.1. Classification (NCBI taxonomy): domain Eukaryota; kingdom Metazoa; phylum Chordata; class Actinopteri; order Labriformes; family Labridae; genus Labrus; species Labrus mixtus. Next base: position 16,031,231 of record NC_083626.1, on the reverse strand, counting down.
AGGCCAAAACACTAAAAGTCCCATTTTTGTATGTGACATTAGAAGTGTTATCTTGTGTATGCAGTGTGTGGAGTTATTCTTCTGCTGCGACATAGACCCAGACATGTAGAGTGACGTATTCACAGCTACATAACTAATTAAAACTTTCAAACATGTACCGAAAGTGTGAACAAAGATTTTAGCCCAAAAGTGTTTCTCCAAACTCTCACTTATAATACCTACTTCTTCAGTTTAGTTTACCTTTTTCATTATTATCCTTGGGCTCTTTGTTCAGATGAACAGTGATTACATTATTCACTTTTTGAAAAGGTGTACAGGTGGGAATTCTGAGTTTAAAGTTGCCTTTTTTCTCTATATATTGAGTCTTCTATGTCAGAATCCTACATTTTTTCTTAAGAATGCTGATTTGAATCTCAGAATATTTGTTATTGGCCCTACTCCTCTTCTGTAGATCTGTGATTTACAGAAACACTGTACTTTTTTATATTACATTGTCAACCTCGATTTAATTTGATATTACCTGATAGGTGCATTAGAACTGATACGTGCGTAAGAATGGTAAATGAACTTGAGCTAGTTTTTTTCTAAGTTCTCAAAGCGCTTACAACACGGCAGGTCACATTGACCACATTCACATTCCTAATGGCAGAGGCTGCTATGTAGTGTCCATCAGTATTAACAAATGTTAATCGTATACATTCACAGGCGAGATATTGGGGGATCGAAATGTGACTGCAGGAGCTTGGGATCAAACCACTACGTACTGGTTGAAAATCCTACAACTGATCGACAGTGCCCCACACACCCCTGCCAATTACTTTTAGTAAGACGTGGAGTCAGAGTGGTCAATGTTCAAAGCCTCCAATGTGGAAGTGGCTGCTAGGAGTTGGTCAAAATACCATCGCTGCCTGTCATGGTGGCAACCTAAGAACCCGCTGGTGGACACCTGGGTGGAGGATGCCGTCAGGCCAAAGAAGGAGGCCTTTCCGGCTTGGTTGTTGAAGGGTTCTCTGGAAGCAGCTGACAGGTATTGGGTAGTTCTGAGGGCTGTGGCTTCAGTGGTTGCGGCTCTGAGGCTTTGGAGAAGGACTTTCGGTTGACCTTCACCAGGGTTGCCCCTTGTTACTGATTCTGTTTGTGATTAGAATACCTCCTGGATGTCTCCCTTTGGAGATTTTTCCAGGGTAGACCCAGAGTTAGCTAGAGGGATTATAATTCCCGTCTGGCTTTGGAACGCCTCAGAATCCCCCAGGAGGAGCTGGAAAATATTACTGAGGAGAGGGAAGTCTGGGTTGACTTATTGCGCTTGCTGCCTCCACGACCCGACCTCGGATAAGCGGAAGAAAATGGATGGATGACTAGTAGCGCTGACATTAATTTTTTACTTCACATTGGCTTAACCGAAAATTCAATGTTTACAGCATAGGAAGGGCAGGGGGCTGGTGGTCCTATACCTTTAACACCATAGATAGAGGCGTCAGTTCAGTTGATGTATCCTTTTTTTAATCATTTTTTTTAATCCTAGAAAATGTAACAGCGCAACTTTGATATGTTTTAAGGAAAGCACTGGGACACAAATAACGTTTCTCATCCATTTAGCTAACTTTACGATTACACTGACACTGCTCAAACTTCCCATCCTGAGAGTGACGTAACAGGAAATAGCCGCTATGTGAATATGGTCTATTACCTTGGATGCCAAGATGATCTCCTCTTTTCCCAGAAAGAAACTACTTTTTTTTTTTTTAAAAAGGCCAAATGCCTTCAAAAAAAAAAGAATTTGCCTCTTGTTTATATTGTGTACAAAATGTTATTCTTAAAAGAGCATATATCAACATCCTCACCACTGTGTTGTCCTTAGGCAAACCGTTACCCAGCACTGGAGCATCTGAGACAAATTAATCAGGCTGTGGTTGTTCTTGTAATTATTGTGTGAACTATGAAAGTACCTGTGTGAGCAGGGTGTCCCTGGAAACATGTTTTTATTTTCAAGCAGGGACACAATCATCCTAACTGTGCACTGAAGAAAATTTCCACTTAAAGCACTGATCAGCCTATCATGAGAAAGAAACATCATCATCAGTGTTGGTTAAACCATATGCTTGAACCAACAATTCAGAACAAAACTGTTTTTCATTGGAGCAAGTCATGGGATACATACGAGTGGTCTCATCTGAGAGGGTTCAAGACCAATATCTACTAGTCTAAAATATGTATTTTTAACCTTTCCTTGGAGCCCAAGTTTATTCATGTACATAGTAAGTAAGTAGTAGATACTAAACATCACTAGTTAAGAATAAGGGCGGCGCCAGGGAGGGGCTAGGGGGCGCTGTAGCTACCCCTAGGATAATCATAGCATCCCCCTAGCACCCCCAAGAAATGTATGTGGTTTATTTCAAATTTGTAATGTGTGAATACTGCTTTATGATATATCATTTGAAAAATGAACAAATACATGAATTAAAGATTTATATTGTAGACTAAAAACATATAACCAACATAGGTTATCTGGCCAATAGGCGGCATGCATTGAACTTTTGACCTTACTTTGCTCCACTTCCTCCTGTTAGCCAGAGCGCAATTTCACAGACGTTTGAATAAATACTTAAGTAGAAGCAGTGGGGCATCTCGAACCTGTTACCTGGCACTTCTGGATAAAAACACTGAAAGAACAAGGAACCTGGACAGCGACAAAATAACAATACTGGGTTCATATTGACAGCCACATTGTTTGATATGCACTTTAATCATCATCATCATTGTATAATAATGCTCTAGAGCAGTGGTTCTCAAACTTTTTAGACTGCGTACCACCTCCGAAAATATTTGGCTCTCCAAGTACTACCATTATGATAGACGTTAAAATACACTGTAGGCCTATTTCTACACACATCTTACGCAGGAGGTTATTTATTATTGACTGTTGGCAGCCACACTATAGGACTACTAAGGGCTAGCGCTAGAACTGGCACTTAAACTCCACACAACTCTGACATTTCCCCAAATCCAAAACAAAGTACAGCACAATAAAAATGACAACTTTACACCAACAACCTGTTTGAGAATATTTAATCTCCAGTGTTTCCCACACAAAGACGATACCTGGGCCCAAGTATATTTCCGACCTTTTCTCATTTCATTTTTCATTTATTCATAAAATTGCTGCGTGCGCGAGAGAGCGAGAGAGAGGTAGCGGGGGAGAGAGAGCGCGTGAGCGAGTGCAGGCGCGCGCTCCGCAGGCTCTGTGCAACCAGAGCCTCTGTATTATAAGTCTCTGCGTTCAACATAGCAAAACTGCCTCTTTTTTTTTTTTTAAATCCCTCTCTCTTTTTTTTATATTGTGGAGATTTCTTTGCGTACCACCACAGGGACCCCGCGTACCACCGGTGGTACCATAGTTTGAGAACCACTGCTCTAGAGAACTGATTTAATCCTGGACCATTGGGGATTACATTCTCGATCCTAATTTATTTGAAGATACTGTCTAAACTGAACTATAGTTAAAGTGTAATAAGAGCTAGTGATGATTTTAGTTGAGAAATTAGACCAATGGAGGCTACCAATTTGTTTTAAATAGTTTTTTTAAAGTCCTTATCATCAAGACAGTATTCCTTTATCGAATCCACTGGGCTCTAAATTTGGAGAATGGCAGGGGAGGAGTATAGTGAAGGATTAGAAACAGAAAACTGTCAATCTGTTGCTGTTTATCGCTCGGCTGGATCACATGGTCCTGCTGACAGTCTGAGAGAACCAAGGAGGACACTCACACACAAACACATCCATTCATTAAACATGCAAATGAGTTGTGCTCCCTAGTGAAACCTGGTAACATCTGTTTAGGTCTGTTGATTGAGTGGACAGAATTAATCTAAATGATCTCTCATAGATTCCACAGATTACCTTTCGGCAAGACAGACAAACAAAGTCAGAATGATGGTTGGTGAAATGAGGCCTGAGTTCTCTAGAAATAACGAACCATCTCAATATTTTTTGACATGTTCTTATCAATATGATGACTCAGGCCAGCTGCTTGTGCTGCTATCGTCAGAGCTGAGGCTCTAGTGCTTCGAGCCAAATGCAAATTTGCTTCAAACACGCCAAAGTTAAGCTTTTATAGTGTTTCTCATGTCCAATATTGCAGTTAGGCATTATGTCTTACATTAAATAATTTGCAACAAACCTAAAATGTGGCTTAGGCTATAGATTGTATTTGTTTTCAGGTACCTCTATAAATTGACAAATAGAAATTTGAACTGCACAACAGGAAAAGTGAAGAGCACTCAGTGATCCTCCAACTCTAATAATAGCTACTAAAATATCTTCCAAATTTCTTGAGTGAACCAATTGAACTCTGTGAAATTCCCCTCCAACTTCTCCAAGAGACAATTGTGTAACTGATAAACCAAAACCATGTTTATTTCGAACTAAATTAAGTGAACCCTGCCACAACACGTGATGGTGGCAGAGCACAGATTTGTGATCAATTTAACTGAAGAGAAAGAGAAAAAAACATTCCCATCTATGTGTCTATGCTCTGAGTTCAGATTAAGTGGGATTTAGAATCTCAAGAATGGAACATATCTCACCTTAAAAAAGTCTAAATCAGTGGTCAGACGCACACAAACAAACACATGCACTCATGAATATATATATATTTTTTTTTTAAACAGGCACGCAGTAAAATACACACAGTCACATTTTGGAGGCAAAGGTTGGCTTTAATGACCCCGAAGCAACACAAATCACCACACAATGAAGATAGATTTGTGAGAAAGGGACCAGGGAAAACACACAGAAATCTTGTTGCAAACAATCAGTCTGCTCATGTGCAGAAGTGCTGTCACATCACTGAGAGTAAACATGCTGTGTTAGTGAGCAGATTTGTGATAAAGGTCGTGTAGAGGTATCATCACTAAAGAGACAGAGAGCAGCCTGTGCCCTAATTTTAGCCATATCATAAATTTTTCTCAAATCAAATTTTTAAGGCCTTTGATTGTCAGGAAAGAGAGGAGAGGAGATTAAATTTGCCTGTTTTTTTTTATTTTTTATTATTTAATTCAGAGAATCTGCTCTTTTTCTGCAAATCCTGATTGTATGAGCCCCCACATGTTTCCGCTGTGCAGACACCACTCTGTGTGTCTCCTCTCTGTTATTACAAAGCCAGCTGGTTGCCGGCTGACTGGCTGGATCAGTGGCTGGTGTAGGACAGCAGCAGATGTGTTTGTTATCCGTATGATCCATCCGCCCCCGTTATATAAGAGGATCTGACCGCAGGTAACAGGCCATCTGTATGAAAGAGTGCGTAGAGATCAAATGGTGTATTCAAGCTCTGTGATAACACATGCTAGTATCCGAGCAGGAGTGTGAAAGGTGGATAAGCACAAGTGAGTGTATTGTAAGTGGTGCACCTTTGGGATTAAAACACAAACCGTGCCCTGTAGTGTCAGGAGTTCATGCTGGAGACCTGTGTTGTTGTAGGCGATCTGTGTACTGTCTGTGATTCATACGCTTTAATACACTTACAGCACATCCTGTTTTATCTATGGAAATGTTATCTAGATAACAGCTACACACACTAATGCAGAGAATACAAAATCTATATTCCCTCTTATCAGTTAACAACATTTTCATAACCGAAGTGACACTTCTGATTGAAGAGCTCATCATCATTTTTGTATCAATTTAAACGGTTTATTATTATATTATAGGAGTATATTTCAATACGTGGATACAGCATATATTTTTGCAGAAGGTATAGGTTAAAAAAATAAACTTTTTGATTGAAGCTGTAAAACATCTGTATTTATCTTGACAGCAAATGAGAAGATTCACTGCACAAAAGAGGCTGAGGACAGTTTTGTATATTTATGATCTTGTGCATAATTATGTGCAATTATTGAAGTAATGTTTTTTCTCCTTTAAAATAACTCTACCATAGGTAGGGAGTAGAGAGGAAGGACACTCCCTCCCTGTCATCTCCTATACCCCTCTTTAGATATGTAGTAAGTACTCTTCTATTAACTATTCATTTGTTTTTCTGGTTTTTATGAGCATAATCCGACATGTATTTTATGATTTTTTTTATATGGTGTCACTAATTAGTTAATGTTCGTTTCCTTTTTCTGACAGAAAATTAGACCAGGAGGAAGAAAGACACTCCCTCTTCCCCTCTCCCTACCTTCCCTCACCTTCCCCTTTATTTAGGGATACATTGTTATCTTTTAAGGATGTGTTGGTGTGTAGAAATAAAATTATATTGTATGAAATGTAATATTGATATTGATGATTTCTAGTTGTATACAAGAACTTCTGGCATGGAGAAATGACTGTATAGGGAAACTTAGAAAGCTGCTGCTGATTGGATTGAGTGCAGCTGCCCTGTTTAAAAACACCCGTGCATTCACAAACCTGATGAAGCCATGCGGAAACGTGCTGTTTGTTTGAGTGTGTTATTAAATCAAAATAAATAATTCAACCCTCTTGTGTGTGGTGAATCTTCTCATTTAATGACAAGATGATGTTTTCTTCCATCACATTGCTTCACCAAGATATAAGGACTGACAGTGCTGTGCACAGGGCATCCACTTCATACATTCTCTTTAGACCCCTGTTAAGTTTAAAGATCAGGTAGACTTTTTATATCATCGCGCGTTAGTGTGCCAGAGAACCCAGTTGTACTGTGCTCCACCCTTGCGATCAGTGCTCCCTCTTGTGGCTGCTATAAGAATTGGCATTTCAGATGCCCGAACAATTATTGAACACATCCTGAAGACAGTTGACACAGTGCTAATATAGAAATAAAAATAGAATGGACACATTTAATAAGGGACTGTGATCATTATTGTGTGGAGAAGATACTAGATCTTGTATTTAATAATAAAGAGGAAAACGATTTTTTTAGATCTTCACTTAAAATTTGAAAAAACAAGAATGTCACTCAAATTGAAACTCTATATCCAAGCAAAAGCCTGAGGGCATTCACACTTAATTTAATAGAAATGAAAATGCATTGTACAAACAAATAAGATGAGCCCATTTTATTCATTAACATTAACAAAGTACAGCAAGACCAAGTGCCAAAAGTGCTTTCATGTTTTGTTACAATGTGGAGCTAAAGGACATTTAAAGATTTTACAAACATCAAAAGCATCAGTAGACTTACACAGTAGACTTGATATTTCATAATATTTGTAAGACTTTCCAGCCACTTTGGACGAGGAAATAAAGAAATGCCAGAGGCCACTGAATCTACACATCAAATCAATGAACATAAGTAGTGAAAGATGCTGTGAAATGGACTAGGACTGAAAGAGTGCAGTGTTCACACAGCACATCACAGGACCGGACGTCACAGCTCCTGTGGAAATTAAATTAGGGACATCCTAGTTCATCGCCCTGAAGCTAAACCATTACCTTGAATTTCAGTGCTTTTGGCAGCAATGTTCCACTAACACTTAAGATGACTAAGACACTTAAAAACAATAATAAACAATAATAAACAATGGCTTTCTTGGAAGTTGTTTTTTTCACAATTATTTTTCCCCGCTGAACAACTTTAGAGATGCTGATAAGCCACATCATGGCAAGTTTCCAGTTTCCAGTTTCCAAACAAGCAGATCTCCTGGCAACCGCATACTGCAGGAATATAAATAGCTTTTTATAAGTATACAAACACATTACAAACCCCCTTATACTTTTATAAGTATAAGGGGGGGGGGGGGGGGGGGGGTTGACAGACTATGAACACATATTAATGTTAGAACAACATAGTAAAGTGTATTATGCATAATATGTGACCTTTAACCTTAAACCTAGATAAAGATCCAATTTTTTCCACACTTTCAGCCAAACATCGAAACACCGCTCTGATCTGACACCCTGAAGCGATTCCTGTTGCAACTTAGCCCTGCACTCTGATACAGGTTTACAATGAAGAATTCAAAAGATATACATATTAACCAAACAAGATTTTTTTTTAAAGCCACTGTCTTCAACTTTTCATTGCTGTTATGTGAACAGCTGAACAAAGCCCACACTGGTTACATATCTTTTTGTTTTCCAAAGTTTAGAGGCTCTCTGTACATACTCTGTATTCTTGTATTCCAGTGAAGACATGATGAACTGTCAAAGTAAAGTCCCATGCTTGTCACCTTCTGAATGGAGAAGAGGATGCAGAAGAGGGAAACCATTAGTCAGGCGTAGCATGGTTCTTTCCTGATCGTTCCTCACAACCTGCTTGATTTTTCAGCCACCGAAACAATAGGATGGTTGGCATTATCCTAAATCACAGGGATAAGTCGATTTTAGTTTAATGCAATCAAGTCCGGACAGTTATGAGATGACAATTTACAAAGAAAAGAAAAAATGTCAACAACTGATACCAAAAAAAGAGCTTATCAGGTCGGACTACTAGGGTCAAGTTCAAAGTTCATTATTTACAGAGGGGTTGAGGTAGAGAATGTTATAAAAATCAAAATGCTCCAGTAAAGTGTAAAAAAACATTGATTTTGTACACACAGTATAGAGTACAGTACTATAACTTTCAAGAAATGATGAGATTAAGGATGCAGTCTTACCGGTCTTGTATGTTCTTCTTGAGCGTATCAACAACTATTTCATAGAAGAAGATTGTAAAGTGTCTCAGAGCATGCCAGAGCCAGTACAAAAACTCAGGCGCCTGTCTGAACAACAGCTCCAACCTGAGAGAGAGAATCAAGACTCCGTTATTGTTCACAATACATTTCTCTTTTGTGAACAGATGTTGTTGTTTTTTAGTATAAGGATGTAAACCAACAAACACTACAACCATAACATAACCATGATATACAATGTGATTTGACTCAGTCCGAGATAGTCATCATGTTGTGTTCTAGGTGTATTCATTACCTCGTTCTGCTCTGGAGTATGGCATAAAATAAAACCATGAAAGGTAGGAGCAGGTGGGATAAGATTCTCGCAGGAAGTCCAAACATGCTCAGATAGGTCACCATGTTGCTCAGCACAACTGAAATATAAATACAGACTACAGCAATTCTACCAAATACTTGTGTAAACATCTTTTTCTTTTGTGGGGAGGAAAGGAAGAAGACATACTGTAAGTGTATACTGTGACATAGAAGCACATTTACAACACGTAGTACAATCATTGCTTAAACTGATTGCTAGATCTATATCTACACATAATTTGAAAGACTTTGTGTGACAGACTTACCGTGCTTCAAAATATCATAACGTTCAGCAGGTTTTTTAATTGGCTGATTTTGGGTTGATTCAGGCTCAGTAGGGCTGCCATTTGTAAGTCCAGTGTCTGTATAAGTGGTCAGTGTAATGGTCTCTTTTTCCTCCTTCACCTCCTGGTCTTGCTCCATGTTGTCATCCCGGTCCTTCTGGTCGTCCCCCTTTTCATCTTGGTTGTAGTAAAGTGGCCCATTTTGCGAAACTGTGTTTGAAATCGAATGATTGGCAAGATCTGCATAAAGAAGACATAAAAGAAAAATGGATGAACATCTAGATTTTTTGTCGAGCTCGTGATATGTTTTCTTGCAGACCCAGATTAACCCACTGTTGTTGAGAAGGTAGTTGAATGCATCTCTGTAACCGCTGTGAAAAGCTTCATCCAGAGTCTAAAGAGAGAGAAAAAACATTGTAACCTTACGCTGTAGACAAGTCACCTTAATTTACACTGATTCATTCACAAGTGTATAGTAAACAGTCATTTTTTCTATACTCATTATACCATTTTTACCAGGTAGATTATTTGAAAAATGTTAATTGAGGAGCAGGTCTATTACTGATTACATGTAGCATTCTACTATGCAACATAAAACTTTCAGATTATATTCAAAAGAAAGTAAAAGTAGCTTCTGATTGTGTTTTATTGAGTCACAACCATTTTCAAAAATAAATCCAAATTCCTTTACCGCATTTCTCATAACTTAAAAAAGTAGGCTACGGGATTCATTTTGACCAACCTAGGCAGTAGCAAACATAGCACACATACAGACTAAGAACAAATGTCAAAGGGAGAAGAGGTCTGACCTCTAAAGCCATGGGATACAGAGCATTGAAAATCCTGAAGCTGTTCGCCATGTTTCCCTTCAAGGTGGTTCCACTCACGACCATGTCCCACATGGACGGAGAATCCGAGGGACAGATGTCCACATCTCCAGAGAATGGACACACCGTCAAGATTGAGTTGTAGGTTACAGGCAAAATGGGCTGCATGCTCCTGAAACCGCCATCCACGTAATGCTGCGAGATAAGATCACATATTTAATCAAACAGGCTGGGTTATGTGCCCAAGTTTATATTGTGAATAGACAACCAAATACCCACTACTCCTTTGTAGGACGGAGGCAGCAGACCACAGTATCCGGGCACAAAGCAGCTGCAGAGCAAAGCCTGAGCACATAGTGGGAATAAATGTCAATATAACACGCAGGACAACATTGCTTATAAACATTAGGATTTGAACTCACCTGAACCACATCCTCTTTGGAATGGAACTCCGAAATGATGATGAGTTTGCCATCAGTCAGACGGGTCATGGCCACAGCGAGACGCCCATTGGCCAGTATGTGCGCATCAGAAGTGAGATATTTGTTCAAAACACCCTCTAACCATTTTAAAACATTGATTGAGGGGTTCAGTGGTCCAAGTGTAAAAGACTTCATCTGTTTGGCAAAGGTCAGCACTTCTTCCCGAATAGTAACTGCAGAATAAAAAACAAACTGAGTCAGAACAAACTGTAATCCCATTCTAGTAGGTACAAACAACTGTCACTTACCTGGGTTCATTTCACAGACAACAGCAGCAGCTACTAGAGAGCCAGCCGAGGCTCCTAAGACACAAGGTGCTGTACGAAGGATCCAGGGTGCATAGTTATGAAAGCACTGGGAGACCCCTAACTGGTAGGTGGACAGGAATCCAGATCCAGAGAAGGAGATGGAAGGAGGACCTTCTGGATAATGACAACTGGAAATCCCTGGAGCCATTTTGAAAGTGTCAAAAGCTCCTCTCGGTCTTTAGTAAGCAGCCCTGGTTCAAGCAGGCTGAGAGGAGTTATGAAGTGGACGTTTCACAAAGAGTGTTATTTAACTAGTGTCAATTAGACATGCCATATTGGCCATGCCCATGTGACATAGCTTATGCGCTCTAAATGACTTTTTCTTTTGCCCTATTCCAAAAAGCTTACATGATTTTCAGTAATGTTGGCACCGGCTGTCTTCCATGTGACACTCCTAAATAAACAAGAAGACACAGAATTACATGAAGCTGAACAAATTAATCCAAAGTGTAAATCCACAGAAGTATAAATCAATAAAAACAAACTTAAAAGGGCTTTTCTCGGATGGTCTAAGCTCCAAGAAGTGTTTTGTCAGGATTTAAAAGTAACAATTCAGGGAATACAAGGTAAACACTCTGGTTATAAAATTACACAAACACACAGATCTTTGAATTGTAATGCCGACAAACCGCAAGAATGTTTGACTGCATCTTTTGTTAATCTTTCATATTTTAATGATAGTGTTTGTCCCTCAAACTAGCCGAGGAAAGAAACATCTTCACTCTGACTAGTTTAATATAAAATATACCTAAAACAAGTTTAGGCTTCTTTGGGATATTTTTCTTGGAAATGCCCAAAACAAACTAACAAACACGTGGCCTGCTCTTCCACAGAAATATTTTTTTTTTTTTATCAAGCTAGTTTCTTTATACCTTTTTTCCATTATGTGTGTCCCTACAATCTATCGACAAAGTCAGCTGACTGTACAATTTCAGTCTCATGGTTTCCGCTGTCTAGGGCAAAGCTCCCAAACTTTGCCCTGCCAAGGACCCCCTTATAGAATCAGTCTCTTTTGGGGACCCCCCTCTTGCAAAATGTCTTCATTCCATATTATAATGGCAAATGTCCAAATTAAACATGTCTTTAAAATAATTGTGTTATGTGTCTTTTCCAGTTTTGAAGACTTGTAGGTGAGGATCTCGAGGCAGAGAACACATCTGGGCACATCAGGACCATTCTTAACAGTAAAGTAATTTATCTTAATACAGTACAGTATGCTGGCTCATTCAGATGAGTTTTAGATACCCAGGTTTTAATCTGTAGTTGTTGCTCTTTCGCAGCTCATGTCAGTCTGGTCGCCTGTGGTCTTCTGCTTTTGAGAAATGTTTCTATTTCAGTAGCAGTTAGCTAGCTTGTTTTCACTGGTACTGCAACTTTGTGATCTATCAGTGTCTCTTAAAAAAAGCTGCTCGAGTCAAATGGCTAGAGTGGTGTGTGTTCAATTGAAAGACTATAGGAAAAGAACACATTTTGATATGCAGTTATTAATAACTTCGAAAAAGGTATATATGTTAATCTCACAAATTGTTTTTTATTTTTATTTGTTCCTTTCCCCCTGTGTTGGCCTCGAGGCATAATATGGTTGGACTTTTATTTTGTTATTTTGAAGAGTCTTTCATTTTGACGTTTGTTTGTCATGCTTAGAGGCCCCTTCTTGTTAGCTATTTTTGAGGAAGCCTGCTCAATGTTTAATTTAATTTTTTTTTTTTTTTTTTATAAAAGCCTGCTGAATGGGACCACATGCATCACATGCAATCCATACTGTAGACACCACAGAGGCAATGTTGTGAGTAAATTAATAAATATTTAATATTCACACTTATAAGTTCAGGTTAAAAACACAATTTACATCTAAAGCATTGCATTTGTTGTGATTAAAATACATTTATTTACACAGCAAAAGAAAAACACCATGTTGTCATCAAAAAGGTTCAAATATTGTATTTTGTGTGTTACACTTTTTACTTTGTCTTTGTATGTAGAGGAGAAGAGCCACAGTAAACAAGTTAACTACGACTCAAGTCATCATTTTGCAAGGAATAGTATAGCTGGATTGATAGCCCCAGCTACTATGCTGTAGTGAAGTCAACATAACCCCGTCATTCCTCCAAGTTTCCATGAACCCCCCTAGCAACCCCTGGTAACCTTCCCTTGGGGTCAGGACCCCCCACTTTAAAAAAGGACTGGTCTAGGTCACAAGGCTTTTTCTCAGCAGCTGACACCCTGGTTACCATGATACCACAGCGCCCTCTGCTGGTTTAACTGCCAGCTTCGCTTGAGGCAAATGGATTCATGCAAAATGTGTTTGTCTGGACGGTTGCTTATATTTTGTAAAACTGCTAATGCTCTGGGTTACTGTCAATACTGAGCATATCTGCAATACAACAATGTTGTTGTAATAACTTGTCTAACACAGCACCTGAAAATCGAATGAATTTAAATATATTTGTCTGACGTAAAAATATGTTTATTTGACAAAGCATAAAAAACATTGACAATCAACATAGAACTTTACAGAATACCTCACCTTGAAGTTATTTTTAAAAGCAATTTGTGACATACAGTGTACGATGTGTACAAACTGGCAATAAGCCTGCATCAATATACTTTTGTGAAAACATGAGAAATCACAAAACCAACTGAAACAATGTCACAGTAATTCCCAACGCTAATGTGCAGGGCTTCTTATAAAGTCCTGTTTATATGTCAATAAGTGCATCTATTGCATTTGAATGATGTTAGCAAGCCAGAGATATGTAAGTTCTGATGATTATTTGGTCTTTAAGTTTTCCCATTAAATTAGTGTTCCTTATGATCAGTAATACATCCACACTTAAATTCACAGCAAACTGATAGTGCAAAAATTCCTGTACAAACAACAAAACATTCTGTTAAACCTGTCAATCACGGTCAAACTGCAAACAATCTTTGCCTAATTCTGTAATCATTTGTCTTGTTGGACGGCTTTTAAGGACATCTAGTGCAGTTTATTCTATGGAGGAGGCTGTGGAGAAGCACGATCAGGAGAAACCTCAAAATGGTCCTCGCTAGACTTGTATGTAGGACTGCTGTCGGGAAAGAATTTGTCATGAGGTGAAGTGCATTCTGGGAATTCTGCAGGGTCCACCTGTGGTTTCTTCAAGTCCACTGGGAGTTTCAGAAACCTGAGAGAAAAGAGTAATGATGATAAATGTGTGTTGGAAAAGACAGGAAGAGAATAACGTGAGTGAAAAGGACAGAGACCTGAAGAGGAGTTTCTGTCCTCGCTCCTTTTTAATGATGTTCAGCTTGTAGTAGTGACGGAGAGCACGGGACATTTTCTCATATGTCATATTGTCTCTGTTCTGTAAAAGGTACGACATCATTATTACTCTGATCCTATCTCCTTTGTACTTAATTATTTTGCTCTCAATCTGTGTATGCCTGCTCACCTTGTGGTTTCCCCAGAGACGTGCCAGTCCGTTAGGGTCAACCACCCTGAACACACGGCTGTCCCGGTCTTCCCATCGGATGTATTCCTGGTACTGGTCGTCACACAGCAGCTGATACACATAGTCCCAAAGCAGTCTGCACTCTGGCAAATAGCAAAAAGGACACATGTTGACAAAACTTTTATGTCTATCAACATTTTGTCCATAAAAGAAACAGTACTGATAATGTATTAGAGGCTCTATGAAGTATCCAGAATATAATACAATAAATCTAAATACTTTCAAATACAACACAATGTAAAAGCCTTGTATAATCATGTGTATGCTAAACGATGCTTGACACTTAGAGTAAAAAATAAATAAAACATTTGCTATTGTTTATTACCCATTGCTTAGCCTCACAGACAAACCGGAGTGACATAGAGAACAGCAGAAGTAATAATGTGGCTGAAAGACAATATTTCCGCAAGCCAACCGTGTATTTTTCTAAGCCTGGGGCTGCAGAGTGACTGAGTGAGTGATAATTGATTATTATGGAAAAAATATAAACAAAACTTGATAAGCTAATTGCTATAAGTTTTAGGAGTGACTATTTAACATATCCGTGCATCCCCTCCAGAAGAAAAAAAACCCACATTCGTTAGTGTATACTTTCAGAGAAAATACTGCCGTGAAACTGTTGATTGTTAATCTAACATCACCTGGGATGCGGCCATTGGCTTTGTGCAGTGGGCTCCTTGTTTTCTCTCGGCTGGACAGGTTGAGAGGCTCATTTATGATGCTCTCTGCTTGTTTAGGACACTCAACTTGGTTGTGGGCCAACGCAAAGACAGCAGTTGATCCACCTAAGACAACAAAGAGGGATGAATTCAAAGACAGAGGGACAGAAAATCAGGCATCACAAAAACCGACAAAGGTGGGGCAATAAATGTATGTTTCTGTTTGTTACACTAACTCATTTCTGTGAGTGGAGAAGGGTAGATGATCAAGGGGCGATCTCTGGGAGGGGACACGGGCTCTGGCGTGTGGGTCACACTGGTTACAACAGCCGCTGACACTGCAGTCGTGAAAGCAAGGGAAACTACAGGAGAGAAATATGAGGAACAGTGACAAAGAGTAAACCGAAAGCAAAAGTGATTTTCACAGCAACTCGAAGATATTCCTTTTTATTGGTTATACTATAACTATAAACAAATGCAATGTATACCACATAGAGGCAACGTTACTACTTTACTTTTATAAAGTATTCAGAACAAAGTTAATGTTTTGGACTTTGGAGTTGTAAGACCGTTGGTTTTCAAGTAATCAAGGCACACCCACTGGCACACATCCTACGTTCTACTATGGCAGGAACGATAAAGTTTTTATTCAGGCTTCAGGTAAAAAGAAGCAGGGAAACAACTAGTACTCAATACTAGGGAACTGTTCTAAGACACTTGATAGTAATTTAGACCTTAAATGAAAAAAAAAAAATCTCCAATATCTATTTGATGAGTGCAGCTGTGAATAATCTTTTTACATACACGACATGTAAAACATGGTGTGTTGATTGTAAACTACATAGCAGCCTAGGCTATATGATGTAGTGAGACCATTCAATCAGTCAATAAGCTTTCTTCTGTTTTATTCACATTTCTGAATGCAGGACTTTTACAAGTCATAAACTGTTGTTACTTCCTTGCCAATAAAATGTCTTTGCAGATACAGTGAAAAAAAAAACGAGGTAAGAATACAAATTCCTGAGAGATGTGTTTGCACATGTACATGTGGTTAATCAGGATGTGTCTGCAACAAATCTAACCAGGAAAAGCTCTGTTTTATTTGCTACGCAATAAACTCAACCACATGTGTGTCTTATGCACTGGCATTCACTCTTGCACTATCTGCACCTCTACCGTGTGCACATAGCATGTCAAATCTGAACTTGCTGTCCGTAGATCATTGTCCAGATCCTTGCTGTAATGAAAGCATTATGTTTTGTTTTTGGCGCTGTAGAAATAATGATTGATTGAGTCTGGGAGAGAGTCAAATCCTCAAGATAAAACTGAGTCTATCTGTTTCTGTGTGTGTCTAAAGTAACGTGTCATTATTACTAACCTGGGATGTCACTGACTGTGTGAGGATGCAGCTCTTTTACAGTTTGACTGGGTATGGGATTTCTGACTTGGCACTGGACCTGGATGTGTCCAGTTGACAGGGAGGGAGATGTGGTCAGGGGTTCAAAAACAACATTCCTCCTTTGCTGTTTCACGCACTGGAGGATTTCATATAGAACATCACCTGTACAGGAAAGGGGCCACAAATGAAAATGCAGGAACAAAAACCAGTCATGACACTGAGTTTCTGCATACACACAAATTTCTACCTGAGCTGGGACAGCGTCGTCTGAAGTCTTCTTTGGTGAGCAGGCATAGAGCTCGACCATTCATCTCGAAACGTCCTTTTTCAGGCCGTCGCAGTGAGTATTCCTTCTGAGCCCAGTGGAGCCAGTGTGCAACATCCTCCTTATCCCACAAAGATGGGTTTATTCCTAGAAAACAGTTGTAGATCATTCAAAAACATACGTTTACTGTGGTATTTATGATCTGTAGTATTTGCATCTTTGTTGTGACTTCCAGGTAAGCAAAGTCTTTATCAAAGAGAGAAGAGACTTACGTAGCTGTCCAGGTAGATGCCACAGGTCCTCCTGAGTGGGAGGACTGACAAGAGGAAGCTGGTTTGGGGAAGAACGAAGCACACTGGGAGACATGTTGACTTGCTCAACACGCATTTTAATTGCAGGACTGTTTGCTCTGTTTTCTTGCTGCAAAACGTCGACAAGCAGTCAACACACTTCATGCCAAATTGAAAAAAACAATGCAGAGATTTTAAAAACTACCAATAAGATAATAAACCTCAAAATGATCATGTGCGCCCTCTTTGCTTTTAATTGTCCAAGTCTATTCTAAAGAAGACTTAACTTACCTTAACCAAAAGTGACGAGGAAGTATTTTCCATGTGGACGTTCTTTACTTGTTTAATCACATGAGTAATCTGGATGATTTCCTTGTAATCCGATGGCCAATAAATGAAATAAACTGCAGGTCAAACCTCTGCGAACTCCATTTAAATAAGCTACAGAACTTTATTCTTTTTTTCGAAGAAATACAAGTTCACTACTTTCACATTCGACCTTTCCGGGAAATGAAAACGAAAGAAATATAATCCTTGCAGGAGGTGTGGGCGAAATAAGCTGATTGGAGGAAGCGACCATAAAAATAAAAGTCTCCCTGCACAAGAGCGCAGTCCAGCGGCACATTAATAGGCGCGTTGCATAAATGATCAAACATAGCCTAAGGGAAACTGTTGTCATTTCTTCCACACATTCGCAATACAAACAATTCAATGCAGAAAGCCTTCAGAAGTTAGTTATTCAAAGCATTGGTAAAGAAAATAAGAGAAACGACAGACAATGAGCCGCGCATGCACCTTGAAGTAGTTCTCGTAGCTCCTCCCCTTTTACTCACTTTACAGGAAGACCAAACACAAACAACAAGACTACACACAGTGCTAGGTAAGAAGCTTATCCAGGAGACGTAAAGTTTTGGCTTGTGGTTCACTGAATACAGCAAGCAGGCTACTATTCAGCAGGCTGTAAACATTAATGCAGCCTGCTTTAGGCTACAACCGATAAGCTGACTGTAGACCTATAGATTATAACCCGGTAAATGATTACGAGCATTATATTTCTGACAGCCTACTTACAGGTACTCGTCGTGCACACTGTTGCCTTCTTACTGTACAAAATAATTGCAATTTCAAAACTCTTTACCGATTGCAAACTTTAGAGTGCATGTAAAGTTGTGACTGAAAAAAAATGCAACGTTTGTTTCTTTTTTTTCAGATCTATAGGCCAGGTAGAGTAGTAATTCCAATTATATTTAATATCTAAATATATATATATATAAAACTATATAGTGTGAAATATTATGTTTGATGTTTTTAGTTGTATACCTACAAGAACTACTGGCATGTAACCACGACCAGAAACAGAAACTCAGCACTCTGCTACTGCTAAAAAAAAAAAAAAAACATGTGTGCATTGTCTTCTATCACAAATCCAAATGAGATGTCTTTTTTCCCCCCTCATACTCTCCAGTGATGTGGGCTGAAAAACTGGGGAAGCAGTTGGGCAACCCGACACGATCAGTGGCAGGTTATCTGGTCAGCAGGTTTCTCGCAGTGCGTAACCGTCTCCTGGAGGAGAATGCTGTGCAGCTGAGTGGGATCAAACCCGGGGACACAGTGCTCGAGCTGGGGCACGGCCCAGGACTCGGTCTGCAATCAGCAGCCAAACTCCTCACAGAGCCCTCAGGCCGCCTTATAGGGGTGGATTACTCAGAGTATATGCATAAGGTGAAGTATAAATACTAAGAGAATGGGATAAATTGGAAATTCAATTGTAAAAAAAAAAACAGTGACTTAACATTTTTTATATTATAATTTTATAATATTAGTCTCTCTGGAGGGTCATTGATTCAGAAAAAGTGAATAAATAATTAGGAAACAGATGGACAAAAGGTGAGAACACCTTTCTACTCAGCAGCAGCAGCAACAGCATTATTAGGTGGTTGCATTACTTGCTTTGGAATATGATTTTTCTCTTTCTCTTCTCTCACAGATGGCAAGTGATCAGATGAAGGAACTTGTGGCGAGTGGGAAAGTGACCCTTCACCACTGCGATGTCGCAGCAATGCCTCTGCCAGACAGCTCTGTGGATAAAGTCTTTCACTGTAACTGCTACTACTTCTGGCCTGACCTCAGGAAAGCCGCGGCGGAGATATGCCGGGTAATGAAACCAGGTAGGATACCAGGTTGTTTCTTTCTCTAAGTAAGACAAACTTTATTTTTAGTGCACATTTTGTCATCCATTAGAAAAAAAAAACTTTTGTAAACTGACTTTTAAATTTGAACTTTTCTTCTACTTTTCACTCTCTTAGAAAAACACTGTGTTAAAACAATTATTGGGTACACATGTCATTCTTTTTTTTTTTTCTCTCTTGAACCACACTAGGGGGCCTAATGGTGACCACACTGAGGCTCTCCATGGTGGCTACTATGGCAGCAAAGCGAGTGATGCCAGGTGAGAACTGGCGCCCGCAGAGCTACATGGCTGCTCTCAGAGACGCTGGCTTCACTGATGTCAGAATGGAAGATAGACAGCACAAACACATTACTTTTCAGGTTATCTATGCCACTGCCTTAAAATGTCATTGAAATCAAACTAGAATTTAGAAACTGTATAGCCGTTTTCACATATGCACTCCGGATAATATCCAGATATTTACAGGAGGACTTCTCCGGAGATTCTCCCGACCTAGCCGTTCACATATGCTCCTCACAGCGTTATAATGAGAATATTTGCCTTTATATCAATGCTATGTGTAATCCAATGGAATGACAACATCCACAAAAGAGTGGAGAACAACATACTGACGAACAGAAAACATAATGCAGCCGTTTAATCACGTGCACGGAGATCGTAGTGGTCGCGTGCAGACGCTTTAGCCGGTCACTATATAAACGTCATTCTCTTTCCATGCAAAAAATGCGGCTGTTTGCGTTCACACATAAAGACCTAAAGACCCTCCGGGTAGCCAAATCTCCGGAGTTTTTCAGGAGATTTCCGCATGTGTGAAAAGGGTTTATGTGTTCTATACCACTTCTGTGATTGTAAGGACTACATTTATATGGACTGTATGGAAATGTTGTAATTTCTGATAATAAAAAAACAAATACCTGATCAGAAATGTTACTCTGCTGACCTTTTGGTACCAAGTTCATCAAGTTGAGCGTTTGAAATATGACAGTTTTGATTTCTTGTTATCAAAAACAAATACCTGATCTTTGAAGCTCTTCACTCTTTAAATAGGGAATACTGTCACTCCGTGTTGTAAGAATGCTGACCTGATCAGATATTTCTGAAAATGCTGACTTTGTCTGGCTCTTTAAATATTAATATCTTGAGCATCATTTAAACTGAGTTACATGAAACATGGGTTTCTTTTGAACAATTCTAATTCTGGTAGAACATCTTCATACTGTGTGCACATTATTTGCAGCAGGAAGAGCGAGAGCTGCCGTCGAGGTTGTATTTGGCCTCTTAAATGACCTCATATTGGACTGTCTTTTCTTGGAATACAACAACAGGTGGGCATTGTGGATATTTTCATGAGCGAATAATTCCATAACACTATTAACATTAGCAGGATCGCTCCAACCACTTTCATCTCTTAGGAAAGGAAGAGATCAAACAGTCTCATCACAGGGGTAGGGTCCTTTTGGGGTTTATTGCGAGGCATGTGGTAAAATGGCATGTAAGAAATTGTTATAGCTCCTTAAAGTTACTGTATCAAGCATTGAATGTTAAAGCAAACAGTAAATCAAAGGAAGAGGGATCTTGTAAACAGGGTAAAATAGGCTACACGTTTATGGTTTCATATCGGAGTCTGTAGGAACAATTAAGAAAAATGGACAATGTAGGAGTTGTTTGACTCCGAAAGATGGAAGTAATAATGCAACTACATGGATGTCAACTGTCTTAAAACACCATAGAAGAAGAAGCTATCAACGCTAACAACGCCAATCCCTGCCCTGTTGGTGGAGGCAGGGGAGGCTCCACTAAGGCTGCGCCGTGCGAAATTGGTTTTAAATTGGTGTGTGAAATTAAAAGGTTTGGGAACAGCTCTTCCTTCAAGCTCTTTGCTAACAGAGTGTTGGGAGTTTGGCAACGGCAGGCAGGGCAGTTTTTTGCTTTCTGCTGGGGAGTTCATGGAGGAGCTTGGATTGAGTGGGGGGGGGGGGGGGGGGGGGGGGGAGTGGTGCCCTCTGTCTGCTGGCCACCTATATCATACTGGTTATTGCCAGAGGTGGATCTGGACTTGACCATTAAAAAAATCAATAGAGGAAGGTATAGTGGGAAATTTTGCAGCATATGTTGAGCATAGAGGAACACCTCAGTATTTATTGGAACAATTTTTTTGCACATTTATACTGATGGCTCAAGGGATCCGGAGAGCGGGAGGGTAGAATTTGGGTTTTATGTTCCACATGTTCAAATATGTATTTGTTATAGGCTGCCTGATGGCTTAACAATTTTTATGGTTGAATTGGTTGCTGTTCTGTGGGCACTTTGGTGCGTAGAAGAAGGGGGGGGTTTGAGAAAGTTATTGTTTGTTCAGATTCATTGTCTGCTTTGATGGCTTTAGGAGGGGGAGAGGGCAGTGGGGCTAGATCAGATATAGTTGGGGAGATATTAATGACGGTTTTTAAATTAGAGAGGAGGGCGTGTAGTGTAGGCTTTTTATGAGGGGAATGAGGTGGCAGACAGAGCTGCTAAGGAACATTTAGGAGCGGATAGGGTGAAGTTGGAGGTGCATTTAGGCAGATTGGAATATCGCAGAATAATTAATGGGAGACTGAAACAACAATGGCAGCAGGAGTGGGATAGAGAAACGAAAGGGAGGGAATTTTACGGTATTGTTCCGTCAATTGGATGCTGGGAATACACTGTGGACTAGTCCAGTGGCTTGGTGCTAGTGGGGAAGCATAGTGATGGCTGCTGTGGGCATTGTGGAGTCCTTGAGTCAGTGTTACACATTCTGATGCAATGTCCACTTTATTCTGGAGCAAGGAGGGAGTTATTCATTGCACTTTCAAAAATTGGCGTTAAGACCTTCTCTCTGAGAATTTTTTTAGGAAGACTAAGGAAGACTTTAGGAAGAGAGAGAGAGCTGAGGCAATACTTTGCTTCCTAAAAAACACAGGTCTAGGATATAGATCTGATAGTGGATTGATCATCGTCGTCACACCGGTGGGTGGCAGCAATGCACAAGTGTGCGTAGTCTGCCGGGGGGAAAAAAACGAAGAAGAAGAAGAAGAAGAAGAAGAAGAAGAAGAAGAAGAAGAAGAAGAAGAAGAAGAAGAAGAAGAAGAAGCAGCTATCAACGCTAGGTGGCGGTAGGTGACTGTCCGACTTGATACAAGACGCGTTTCAAACCGTAGAAGAAGAAGTTAAACTCTGGCGGTTTCATGAAGCGAGGGAAAAGTGCAAACAAAACTCAAACCATTCTTTTGGACTTGTGGACCTTTTTCAGGGTGGATTTTAAAATCAACAGCGGTTGCGAAGTTGAAGACATTTGTTGAGGTAAGAGAAAAGTAAGTGATTGTGGTTCAATATCGAGCACTAATGCTTCATTTTTTTTACTACATTGTTGTTATTGGACACTACACATACAACTCATGGCCTCATAACATTATTAAGGTTTAATGGATATTCTCTGTTATGTCAGTATAATTACACCAGCTCACTCCTTATTTCCAGGCGTCTCATTGCTCGACAGGATGCAGAAAGCTTCCCGTTTGAAGCGTGAACTTCAGATGCTCAGCACCGAGCCCCCTCCCGGGATAACATGCTGGCACACCGAGGAACAGATAGACGACCTTCGGGCACGTAAGTATTCTTGGCTTTTCTTTTCAGCTTTCAAAGTATATCAATTATCTGCATTTTTTTTTTCAGAGAGAATCTATGACATGCATGTTATGCTACGTGTTTTGTTGAACCTACCTTCATGTTTGTTTACAGAGATTGTGGGTGGGACAGACACTCCATATGAAGGTGGACTCTTCTCCTTGGAGATCAAGGTCCCAGAGAGGTACATTTTCTCCAAAGTTAAATCGTGAAACATCTCTCTCCCATCATGGTAACTTTCTGCTGTCATGTATAACTGATGTGCTCTTTTCCTCTCATAGGTACCCGTTTGAGCCGCCCAAAATTAGATTTCTGACCCCAATCTATCATCCAAACATTGACAATTCAGGCAGAATCTGTCATGATGCTCTGAAACTCCCTCCAAAGGTTAAAACATATTCAAATTAAATTAACATTGATCTGTTACTCCCACTGTTTGGTTGTGAACACCAATGTGAAATAACTGAGAAAATAACTGTAACGTGTGTTTTGAATGTATATTAATGAATTGTATTTCTTCTATGTATGCAGGGTGCCTGGAAGCCGTCCCTTAACATCTCCACTGTCCTTACCTCCATTCAGCTTCTCATGGCTGAGCCCAATCCAGATGATCCACTCATGGCTGATATTGTGAGTCAGACAATCTTCATAATTATACATAGTTTGTGTTAGGATCACAAAACTTTTAAAAAGGAAACACAGTGTGGTCGGAAATATGGATGTTTATCAATTGTGTCTGCATAAATAACTAAGCCTGAAGTGTGCACCAGAGAATAAATTAAATGTACAAATCAGATTCTGTTTTTCACAATGTTCTATTAATGCCAGAGTAACTGGTGTAGGTCGTCAGTTTGACACAACCTTTCATTTTGTTAAAAAAATCCCAGCCTCTTGCAGTCTTAAAATTGCATTAGAGAGAATGTTAATTGTGATGCTATGATCAATCAATAACTCTACTGCACTGATCTATAAAGAGATGCTTATATAAGGTGTTTTGAATGTAGTCATCAGAATTCAAATACAACAAGCAGCTGTTCATGGACAAAGCCCAGAAGTGGACGCAAGAACATGCAGTTCAGAAGAATATGGTAAGTGGCTGTTGGAGTGTAACAGCTGTTGTTGTTTTCCTCCTAAACCTCTATGGTTTCCATGTGTGACCTTACTGACCGGCCTTCCAAAGTAGGCTCCATTGCTATTATTATTATTATTATTATTTTAACATTTACATTATTTGAAGTAGCAGTAGTTTACTTTTTGTAATAGCAGAAGTATTGTGCTCGGCTCTACAGTAAATCATTTTGTTTGTCTTTGTATTAACTTTGTGTAGTGATAAAGTTTGGCCACAAGGTGGTGCTATGCCCTTCAATAGAATTGTGTCTACTAATGCGATATCAGTTTGCGACAAGGTGAGGAGGACTGTTTGAGTCTCACCAAAAATGTGTCCTTGACATTTCAAACATTTGGATGTGAGTAGCATTGATAAGCAATGTTTTTGGCATCAAGTAACCTTCTAAAGTAGTTTGAATCTGTCTGTGTTCAGGGAGTTGTGGATGGCAACAAAGAAAATAATCCAGATCAAAAAGCTTCATTCCGCAAAAGAGAGGCACAACAGGAGGCAGAGGAGCCAGCAAAGAGGACCTGTCTGTAGTTTGTGTTTCACTTGGTAGAACCTCAAGTGTCTCCATTCTGTACTACCTTTCCTTTACACCGTTCTAATGTAAAAAAATGACATTAAAAATCCTTATTTAGCTCTCCTAGCATCCATATGCTCTGCATATATTCCTATTCCTAAACCACAAATTGAGACATATTTATTGGTGTGTATGATTGTGTGATGATATTAAAGTTTCTTCTGTGTGTAACATACAATGTCTTACTTTGTTTTTGTTGCAGTGTTGTGTCACACTAGCAGTATAAGAAAAGTGATGCACTGTATCCATTAGGAAGATAATCATTTTATTCAAATATATGCTTACCAGTTGTATACAAAGTATTTACATCCTAAATAGCAAGTTGTTGTTTTTTTTACAAACTAAAGATTTATTTCTTAATATATAAAATTATATATTTGCTGTGTATCATATAAAAAAAGGACACCATCATAGGGCTTTAGTGGGTCAATACCATGCTAGTTCAGAGGTAGTTACATTGTATGTACATATTGCTAGCCTACTTTAATGTCTGTAGAAAGATAGCTACACCAAATTCAGTCTGTGTATCTGCTTCTTTGAGACAAAACAACCTGACAAACCATATGAAACTATGTGCAATATGTTTTCTTTTGCATTTCCGCTACAACAAAATAAAACACATTTAATACCAGCTTTAACTCAGTTGGAAGAATATGACATTTCTGTGAATGGAGAATGTTAGCTTACTCTGGCCAGATGTCCTGGTGTGTGATTATCTTCTTTGAAACAGACATTTGCAATAGGATAGCACTCATATTTAAAAAATAGATAACTCCACTTAAAATATAACCAAACATTTTGTAACCACTAAGCTGCAAGTCTCATGATCACATTCCAGTATAAACAATTACATTTAATATTATGTGTTCTACCTAAATACTCCCTTGCTACACAATTGATTTGTCCGATGCGTAGATTTCCAGGTGGTAAACAACCTTTATTTAAGCTTTCTTATTGTCATGCAAGTCTCTGACTGAGGCAGTCCATTTAGTAGTTTCTAAAATGTTCCTTGATTTTTATGTCATGTTGGTCAGTGGTGTTTCCTTTTACTGTCTCTATCATGAAGGGAACTTTTTGTTACTCTCCGTTTTCATAGGCACTTTGTAGAGTCTAGTCTCTAGAGTACTCCGAAGTCTCTGTATCGTCTCATTCTGAGGTGCTTGAGGATTGATGACCCAGAGCTGGTCTTGCTGCTGCTGGACAATGATGAGTCCTTGAGTGTCCACAGTGTCCCAGCAATTCAGACAGCTAGCCTAAAGGTTCATGGATGTGAGTTGAGTGAGGGAATCATGGAAGAGTGATAGAGCAGGCAAGTATTATGATTCACCTCTTGATCCAAACTCTTCTGACAATCATTGTTGCTTAAACTCCCTCGTTCTGCCACCCTGTCTCTATCTCTGGCAGTTGGAGTAGGTATCTGGCAAGGGATAAGGGGAACAGAAGACGTAGAGGAGCAATGGGAAAACCTTATTGGATCCACTTGGGATTGCAAAGGGGTCCCCCCACTGTATAGGATGTCAGCATCAGCAAGTGACACCTGTGTTGACGAATCAGAGCAGGAGCTCTTCTCTGTCTCCACAGAAACAAGTGAGTCCAGGGTTGGATCCCGGCGTAGTTGTGGACGTGCTTTAGGGTGAGGCCAGAAGAAAAACTGGGAGTGGTCCCTTGTGAAAAGGAGGAATAGTAGGGGGTTGAGGCAAGCAGGCAGGGGCTGAAGAAGCAGGAGAACTGATTTTAGCACCTCCTCCCCCAGAGAAAGGAGACCCAGGAGGGAGCAGAGGGAGAGGAAAGCTACCGGTACATAGAGTAGTCCATTGGTGAATATTAGCCATGCAATATGTTTGATCATAGCACAGTCCCACAGACCCTCACACTCTCCCCTAAGTAACTCCCAGTAAAGGCGGATGTAGGAACCTGTGACTATGAGCAAGCACAAAGTGTTCATCATAATGAGCGCCAATGGAAAGCCTAAAGAGGATGGGAGTTGAGAGGGCGAGGGTGGCAGGGGTGATGGGAGACAAAAAGGTGAGGACCCATACTCCCCAACGCCTACTAGTGGTAGAGAAGCAAGGCTGAGGGAGAGAGCGAGGCAGAAAAGTGCACATGTGCGTACACTCCCAAGGGATGGAGACTTCCCGTAGGCACGAGCACATGTCACACTCACGCCACACTGCACAGCCGCCAGAGTCAACAGCAACACACTTGCCTCAGATGCAAACACCCAAACCCAACCTGTAGCCTGACAACCAGGACCCCCCTCCCAACGGGCACCGTGGTGACCAAACTCCCCCAGGGTTAGCGAGTCTACAAGAGCTAGGGTGCATGTACAAACACCCGTCAACAGGTTGGAAGCACCCATGCACGCCACGGTGAAGCGGAGCGGTGACAAGTATCCGGGCGAGCCAAAGAGGGACAGTAGCAGGAGGGAATTCCCCAGAAGAGACACCAAGGAGATGGACCACAAGCCCACTCGAACCAGCCAGCTGCCCAACAGGGAGTCGCAGGGACGGAAAGGACCTGAAAAAATAGAAATCATCAACTATGGATAAGAAGAAATTTAGGTTTGAAATGATGGCTGCTCCTCTACAATCCTCTTAATAAGTACTAAACCATAATCACTTAAGATGTAACTTTGACTACCTGGTGATGGTGTGCATTGAACACTGGCTTGCAGTTTGGATTCCTCTATTTCGAGTTGGAACTCCTCCAGGTCAGGGTCATCTGGAACAAACCATTGTCAGGGTAAAACATTTGAGGTTCATTACCTTTGGGCAAATGTGTTTTACCAGTCCTGTCTAATTTGAGAAGGATTCTGACTAAAGCTTACTTTGAATGGATACATTGTATACAGTATTTGCACAGAACAGTATATGGGCCATTCTACTGAATTGGTTCAAAGTCAGGTTGGAAATATTTTGAATTTTTTTTAGTTTTATTCCCTACATTTTTTCCCTATATATATATATATATTGTACCATATCTGAAGTACATATATCTAGTAAAAGAACCGTCAAATTTGATATTGTATTTTTAGACTGTTTTGGAATGTATTTCCTCTCCCCAAATTTGTCACTACCGAAACATATTAAACTATGATAAAAACAATATTATGTTAACCTGTTAATATTATGTTTACTTCCCTTATGCAAAGATTATTTATACAAATTTTTATTGAAGGTTTTCACAATAAAATCAATAAAAATGATTTTTTTTAACAAATTTCAAATTTCTATTTTTAAAATTCTTGAAAATCTATGTGCAATCTTCCAGTGTTTCGGTAATGACCAGTATTTTCTTTGTAGTGTTTTATCATATTCCCTCAACCTTATTGCTTAATATTAACTCATAACATGCCTGATGTTGGGAAT
Source organism: Labrus mixtus (assembly GCF_963584025.1). NCBI lineage: Eukaryota > Metazoa > Chordata > Actinopteri > Labriformes > Labridae > Labrus > Labrus mixtus. The sequence continues at coordinate 16,003,386 of NC_083626.1, read as the reverse complement.
ATTACAAGCATGTATGTTTAGTGGTCAATAAAATAATTTATTTTTGAAGAAAAATGTTCATCCATGACCATATAGTACAAATATTACTTATCAATTGCTTATTTGCTGTAAATAGATTGAAATGATGATACTTATAGAAACTCACTGCTTTTAAGACATTTGAATACATTTATTTCAAAATGATGAGATTTAACTACTAACCATTCCATTTTGTCACTGCCGAAATGATAATGTCACTACCGAACTTGACCACATGATTTGCTAGTGACTGTTTCGGTAGTGACAATTTTAGCTAATTTTGAGCATAATTACAGAATGCTAGCAAGCAAACACATCTTTGAAGAGTTGTACACCCATAGAAACATAATAATTTGCATAAAACCCCAAAAAGTTTACATAATTGAAGAGAATGTGTGTTCGGTAGTGAACATTTTTAAAGTTACACACTGATTTTCAGACTTTGGGAACACATTTCTTTAAAAAATTATGGGCTTTAGCTGCTTATCATTCAGCCATGGGGGACAGGGATGCAATTTCACTTCCTGGTCAAAAATTCAGGGGTGTGGCTTAAATCTAGGCTCAGCCAAGCCACTAAAACTCTTGTGTTTCGGTAGTGACATGAAAACTAGGGACATGATTTTTTGAGCATAGTTTTTTAATTTAAAAATTAAACCCACAATAAATAAGTCTTTCAAACTTTGTTTAAACTTAATCATAAAGATCTTTTAAATTACACAGTTGAAACAAATCTTTTAAGTGGTATTTACATAAATTGAAATTTAAGGGTCAGGATTGGGGACTGCTACTTCTTAATAGAAAGTACCCTATAAATGATATTTTTTTATTTATTTAGCTTATCACTATCTCATTTAATGCCCTGGGTTTAAATAGATCATAATATAATCTCAGTAAATATCCATGTCTCAACACTTAATTGTTTTGTTAAACACTTTTTTTTGTAATGGGACTGCACTTTGAACTAATTCGGTAGAATGCCCCATATAAGGAGAAGGTGAGGTGTTTGACATTATTTTGTTATGACATAAATTAAATTTCATGGACATGACTGTTTTCTCACAATGGGGAATAAATTATAATTAGGGATATGTCATGGTATAATCATCTGTTGTTTTTATTACCTTGTGGTACATGGGGCAATTTTCAGCTTACCGGTAATTTTGGTTTATTGGTGTTTATATTTCATCATGGCCAGATGAATGCCGTTTCAGAGACTCTTGCCATTTTTCAAGTGGGCTTGCGTCACTAATTCGGCAGTACATATGCTTGCATAAAGTAATCATACGTTTTCTTACAGTGTGTGTCAGCATGGATAGGGTACATGGCCACAGTCTTCTTGTGCAAGTCTTCATCAGTGTTGCTTTGCTCCGTGTCCCACTGGCTAGTGGGCTTGTAGTTATCACAGGCACCATACACACAGCACTGGTAGGCATACGGCATCTCTATTACCCTATATCAAACAGAAATATTATTAGTTAGAGCATAACCAATAGATGCCCAAATGATAGTGAAACAAACAAAAAAAATCATAAAAACTAAAGACTTGCTTATAACACTTGAGTACATCCAAAAATCTGTTAAAAGTGTTGTTCTTCTTCAGAAACAGCTATCAGATTTCTAAGTCTAGATGTGGATGGTTGTAAAATACAAACTTAAATGTACAGTACAATGCTTTTTCGATTATTTTCTGCAGTGAGTTCTTTTTTGGATGATGTTCTATTGTAATGCTAACATAGCCACTTGATCATTGGCCGTCTCTTATGAATTCACACTCCAGTACTGTACTTTGCACATCAACACCTCTCCAGACATTCAGGGATCTTTGTAACAAGAATGAACTTGCTGCTGATAAATGCTTTTTATTGTTGAAGTTCCCAGATGGCTTGCAGGGATACACTGTAATTCGAGTATTGTCATTGTTGGCTGCTTTCATTAAATTAAAGATATATATTTGGAGAAAATTGCGAGTGGAAGGGTAATTGAAGGGATGGGAAGTGAAGCATTGTTCCTTAGAGCCAGAGGATACACACCTGGGTAAGTCGGCAATCTTGAATCAGTGTTTTTTTTTGTGTGTGTGTATGAAAAACCCAAATAAAAATGTCAGACTGGGTACAACATGAAGTAATAATGAATAAAAGAATGTGTGTGTGTGTGCATGTGTGTCTTACCTCATATGGGGGAAGTAATCAGGACTGAAGGCCTCAAACAGTTCTGTGTTTCCCCTCAGCTTGAGATGAGTGAGACCCCCCAAACCCACTACAGGCAAAGAGCTGAGACGGTTCTCAGTAAGGTCCCTAAGATAAATGCAGAAAGAAATTTAGAAATAAACAAAGGGGTTGGGGGTCAGACCAGGCCAAGTCAGTGTTTTAAAAAAAAAGTGTTTTCATTTCAGATCTTGCCGAGGGTCATCTTTCAGGAACAAAAAGACCTTGTCTCTTAGATATTTAAAAACTGTTCAGACAAGGCTCTTTATCAAACGTTCACCAGATAACACTTTTCTTCAGATGTAGTTTATCTGCTTGTTTAGACAGACATACTTTAATCAGTCTACACACAATGAAGCAGTTTATATTGGCATGAACTGAAATTAGTCTCCTTGCCACACAGAGGAGTTTTCATAACAACGAATGCAATTCAGTGTTCTCTGTAGACTCAGCCAAAGGCAACAGGTTTTCTGTGGCACACACAGTCAATTTAAAGTTGTTTGTATAGGGCGGAGGCTCTGACATACAGCTACACTTTAATTAAAGATGCTCAAATTCAGCATGCCTTCCAGGGAAGAAAAGTGACACAGCAGAAGGGTGAGATGGAGGGGGGAAAGAGTTGAAGAGATGGTTATGTTTATGTGTTTACTCACAGTTTTGTCAAAGAGTGAAGGGCAGCGAAAGCATCCATGTGGATCCACTGTATCATATTCCAGCTTAGATCCCTGGAAGAAAGCAGAACGAAAGTGGACTAAAGTTGACTGGAAGGAATTACATTTCCACATTGAATTTTTTTTTTTTCTCAGTCACCACTAGATGTCAGTGATTGGTCATGCGTCTACATGGTTTCATCCTGACCCATGTGTCCAAACCCTTTGATTGTCTCCGTAAGATACAATTTCAGTGATTTATTTCCCCTCCAAAGATTGATTCATTTTGATACTCTGAAAGCTGCCAAGAGGAAAAACATTTGAGCCACAACACCCTCCACCCCCAACACAAATCTTCACCTGTTAATCAAATGCCAACACTATATCACACATATTGACACCTCTTTCTGGAGTAATGGCCCCAAGATTGAGCGCCGCTTATCTAGAAAATGAGTTACCGTGAAAAATGTGACATGTGATATGAAGTGACAACTGGTGACTTACAGTGCTCTTAGAGAGGTGAGTTGCTGGAACGTGCTCGACTCTATCCTTCTGATTTGGTTATGCTGTAGCCCTCTGGTGAGAAACATAGACATACAATACTGCAATGGAATTTGTGTGGTGGAATACATAAAAAAAAAATACAATAGTTTTGATACATGTTTGTGTGCCAATGTGTTTGGGGTTGAACTAACATCTCTTGCAGAGCAGAGCAGTGGTAAAAGCTGGGCAAATCCTCTATCTGGTTGTAAGACAGCTCCCTAAAACAACATAAAAAGCACACACAGAAAGCAGAGATGAACACAGTGACCAGCTGTGAATTTCTTCGTGGGAAATTATGAGGGTGACAGTATTATTTGGGTGAAGTCAGCTCTGTATGCAAGGCGATATAGCAGGACAATTTGGAGGGGGGATGATTGGATTTCATAGCTCCGTGATTGTACAAATGATTGCTTGGGGGCACAGCTCTCCATAGTAGGGTATCTTTTTTTTTTTTTGTACCTCTTACTCCCCCCTCCCTGCGTGTGTATATGTGTACTCACAGCACTCTTAGACGAGGCAGCTGCTCACATAGATCCAGAGGGAGAGCTGAGAGACCCGCTCGAGTCAGCGTCCTATAGAGAAAAAGAGAATCCTCTGATCATTGTTGAAGTGCAAGCAAGCGAAAGGATCCCCCAGTCCTGTGAGTCTAACTTGGTTGGACAGAGAGCTGTGTAGGTTCGCCAAACCTGTCAGCGGCTGGCATAACTAGCTTACCCCTTTCTTTCTTTTTTTCTGAGTCTCCTGTTCTCTCTCTTTCTCTCCTGGAATCCCAAAACACATACTCTCATCTTGTCTACAGTCTTTTTTTATGAGGGTCTACCTCACGCTTCTCCCTATGTTTCTCCATTCTTCTTCTGTCATAAACTCTGATTCCACTCTTCTTCATTCATCTACTTTGACTCCCAGGATCGTACTTTTTATTATATTTCCGTCGTTTCAAATTCGGTGTCGTGTGACAGTTAAAGGTGACACACTCACAAAATTTCCAGACTGGTGGTTCCTTTCAGATCTGGAAACTCTTGAATCTGGGTTGCTCCATTCAGGGAACTGTGGCCGAACAGAGAAAAGTGTCAGAAAATTCTCCTCCTTTACTTTCCCGCTCTCCCCATTTTTCCTCACACTCTGTCACACACACACACATACACAGACGCAGACACACATTTGTGTGCAAGCAGACTTTTTCTAACAGCTCATTTCAGCCATCAAACTTTTCCTCCAACATCAACACAAGCTGTTTTGGCTGTCTCACTAGACATCATAAGTCACACCATTCAACATGTTCTTACAACACACTTTCTCTTACCACATCAGCACGCAGCACAGCAATACTCTAACACAACATAATTCAGTAGGCCATTACACATGTCCACTCAACTCTCCCTGCGAGGGGCACAGGGTGATTTAAACAGTGTTTGGGCTAACTCACTGGAATGGTTTCTACTGACCACATACTTACAGTGTGTGCAGCTTAGGTAAGAACTGGAAAGCGGATTTTCCCACAAACTGGATGGGGTTCTCATAGAAATGACTGCAAGAAATGAAAGGCAAATTGATTTTGACATATTTTGATGAATTTGTTTTGGGGAATGAGCTGTGTTATACATGATGTTGACATGAAACAGCCAGTATGTGTTTATCTAATACATTGTAGCATTAAGCTCACATGGTTTGAAGCTGTGGGTTTCCCACGAAGGCTCTCTCAGGGATGGCTTTGATATTGTTGTTATGAAAACCCCTGCAAAAAAATACTGTTAGTCAAAACGTCTATCAATATGGTTCTGATTTTTTCTTTGCGAGTGTGTGTATTTAGAGGACAGACAGAGTGTGTTTATGTGCAGGAGTCAAGTCATATGTCCTCATGTTGCACCTGCCATTGCACAGCTGAAAAACATTTTTGGATAAATGAGATGTAAACATGCGCACACAGGCTGTATTAGTGACACATATACACGCTGCAGAACATCTGCTGAGGCTGAGGGAAAACATTTTTTGGTGTATGCGTGCATGCACGTCTGTGTGTATGTGCAGGCAAGCGGGTGCGTGGGAGGCAGCACCTGCTTAGGGCGAGAGAGATTGTATCCGAGTGCCACATTAAAATCACTTAACAGGATTACTTGGGATAACAGAACCATGATAGTCATGTCGGGCAGGTGTGTTTTTCTGTGTCCGTGTGTGTGCCTGTGTGTGTCTGTTAGAGGTGGGCGATATGACGATATGAAGATTCATATCTATGGTATATATATTCAAGGTATTTTTTCGTGTGCTTTTTGCTGTAAAGCAGTATAACGTCATTAAAAAAAAGATCACGCATTAGAACAATTGTGTTGTTTCAGGACCAAAACATTGCCAATATTTAAAACTTAAAATTGTGTCTTTGAACATGCATCTCCTTTTTGAGTCATTCCAATAAATGGTTAAATAATTTATATTTATTTGTGTGATTTTGAGCACACATACAGTAACACTTCAGGCCACCCCTGCAGAAGTCAGTGCCCCAGTTGGGCCACCCCAGTAAAACAATTCTGGACACGCACCTGCTGGTGTTTCTCTGTGTGTGAGAGATAGAGAGAGAGAGAGAGAGAGAGACGGATAGAGTGTGTAGACTCACAGTTCTTGAAGCTTGCTCAGTGTCCTAATGGCCACAGGGAACTCCTTCAGATCATTGTAGTTCAAATCCCTGAGAGAAACACAGTAAGATACAGTTTCAAACTCCAGGTCCAGGGCATCTTGGAGGTTTTATCTCCCAGGTTTTTATATCTTAATCAACCATATGCTGATACTTTGTGTTTCTCCGTGTGAGAAAGTGTTTCTGGATGCATATGTAAAAGAAGCAATTTCCTCTCCACTCAAAGAGCCTGACAGCTGTTGAGTGCGAAGTTTGGATCTGACCCTTGCCCTTTGCTGCACTGAAACTATTCTTTATGTCTGTCTCTGATTAGTTTCCCAGGAAACGCTGTATCAAAACAAGTGTTGCTGTAGATGAGAAAGCTCATATTCCGCTCTCAGGAAAAGAGATTTCGTTGTATCTCTTGTCTGTATATCAGTACTGCAGATGTGCTTGTTTGCATACTGTGGTAAAAGTCTTGTATGTTGCTTGCCATGTTAAGACCTCTCTCTGTACTGCATGTGTGCTTGTTTGTGTGCTGCTAAGTTATTTGTCTCCCAGGACAGAAGATATCTGAAAGTACTAAGTCAAACAGATTTATTTGACTCTTTTCAAGTTTAGGACAACACAAATGCTTTTGTGAAGTACTTTGAGATATTTCCCATGAATCAGTGGATATTGTGAAATATCTCTCCGTCTTTTATGCATGCTGAGTTTTCCGACCATATCCTGGCCGGCTTTTCTTAGTAATGATTTTATAATGCGCACTAGGGGTTGGGGAGGGTGGCGGTGATGCAGATGGTGGCGATGCAGATGGTCTCTCGTATTTTGCATGTGCGAGGCCGTTGTGGGGGATTAACCCCTCATACCAGCTCATTCCCCACGTCAGTGACACCTGTCATCTTATCCCGCTGAATTGTTTGTGTCCTGTAGCCGCTGACGACCTGAACACTTTAACACACACTATTCTGGTCCAGCGAGCTCCATCGCTCTTTTTCTCTTTCTCTAGTTTCAATTCATCCCCTTAACCATGGCTCTGACTTACATCCTCTTCCCTCACAATTCCTTGCATGGATGATAGCTTTAAAGTTTCCTGCTAAGCTTGCCATATGCCTGTGTGTGCAAAATGCACAGACAGAAGTACTCGTTTATTTGCACACTCATGCATGTGCCCACACACATGCTCATAAAAAGGAACGCATAATATTTTACACTTCAACAGGTTGTTAAGCAGCGTGCCAGAAACTGTGTTTTCATCAGACCACCATGAAATTTGCAGGAGGAACAGTTGCACTGTCTTTGTTTCTCTTGCTTTCTTGCTCCATCCCTTTCTAAAGACTTGGGAAGTTTCTCGAGGTTTCCACATTTGGTTTGTGGTAAGGACCTAGTCATGGAAGCTACGGCACATATATGCCCCAGCAACTCTCCTGTAGCCTTGCCGAGCCATATTTGCCCTCAGTACGGCTTGGCAGTTACTTCTACAAAACACAAGAATCGTTTGATGTTGCTTCAAGGTAATCAAAGAGGAATTTATTGGTTGTCGTCTTGAGAAACGTCCAAGCACCTGCTAAAATTACCGGGATATTAATCATTATGACTGAACAATTTAGCACCACACTTTGTTATTCTTTGGCACACTTGGTTTATATGATCTTTAAAAACATTGATTTCAAGTGTTCCAAGTAATGCCAAAGACTTCAACACAACAAAGATATAAGGTACAGTGCAGGCAGACACGCAATATTTTTGAGTTGAACTCCTTTTTGGAATAATATTACAGGGAGTACTTTATATGTCTTAACGATTTGCAAACAATATCATAATGACTGAATGTTTAATGCTAATACTTTTCATTACAAAGCTTATATCAATGTTTGGGGAAATAATGAAGGTACTCATTTGCAGCTTTAGGGTGTGTGTATATGAGGCTGTGTGTGCGTAATATAGGGAACATGTACAGTATTAACCACTGTCATGTTGGGGTGTGTGTGTGTGTCTGTGTGTGTGTGGGTGTTACTTACAGTGTCTCCAGACTGTGTAAACCTTCAAAACATCTTTCACCCATGCTCTTGATCTGGTTGTTATGGAGATGCCTGTAAAGAGGTTTAAAAAATGTTTTTTAAAAAAAAATCAGAAGTAACTCTTTCCAAAACGTTTCGTCAGTGCAATCACTGTTCTCACAGAAACAATCATATCTGTTGAAAATTATGAAAACCAGACTCGAGAGTTTTAAGTAAACATATCAGTATTTCACTCACAGTACAACAAGGGCAGAGAGGTTGGTAAACGCGTAATCGGGGATGTGTGTGATTTGGTTGAGGGCCAGCGTCATGGCCTGAAGGGAGGGCAGAGAGTCCAGGGCTGTCACTGGAATCTCAGTCAGGGAGTTATCATCCAACCACAGGTGTCTTAGAGCGCAAACCCCTCGAAAGGCCCCAGCCGGAACCTCAGACAACAGGTTAGCATCAAGACGCCTGCAGGGTTAGAGGGATTGAGTTTAGCAAGGTAATCATCAAGTCTAGGCACAGTAGTTTTTCGCATGTGTATTATGCTTGTGCGTGCTTACAGGTTGTGCGTTGTTGCATTGAAACACTTTGGCTTACAGGAAGGTTATTATGAGAATTATGAATCCTTAATTCTCTCTCTTTCATCTTTGCTGCAGCTTCTTAGAAGTGGCTCGTTATGATTTATTCCCATGCTAAATAAGCCATGTCTAGCGTTACCAGCACAGACATGTATGAAATGTAAGATGAGAAAAACAGACACAAACGTGTAGGATTGGTTGTGGCAGGCCTTTTTAATTCTAACATGCTTTATTAATGTCTTATAAAGCCCACCTCCTTGAAGTCTTGAAAACAGGGACGCCTGAGAGAAAGACATTAAGATGCATATTCAAATCTTCCCAACTCTTTCTTTTGGATTCTCACTGCGACCATCATTCCCTGACATTTTCAGGAACTGATAGCGGCACACATGCTCTCATGAATACATTTTCATCCCTGCAACCACCACATAAACCCCTCTTTACTCCAAACCCCCTCAAACCTCAGGCTCGGAGGATTGGACTGTGACACATACGCACACCCATGTAAATGGGTCTGTCCACAGTGATGAATGATCCCTTCGGGGCAGAGTTGACAAGCTTTAACCACTTCCTCCTTCTATTCTTCTTCCTGTGGCCCTTCACACTCATTCATTAATCTCCTTTTCCACCCTCCAGCCCCTCTCAGGCACACATTTTGTTTTTTTACATCGTCACTGATGCACTCCCAACTGCTTGAAACCCCAATGAGTCCCACTCTCTAACTCTTGTTTGTCTTTCAAACATTCTCCCTTATCAATCTCTCCCTGTGGCTCTTCCATTCTTGTGCTACAGCTTCTCCTAAGCATCCTTACCCCTCGGAGGCTTCACCAAACAAACAGCATCATCAAAGTGAAATCTGAACTTGAACTCTGAACTCTGAGCTCTTCTCCCGAGGGAAATTTTCCATCAGGAGAGGCAACTGTATACACTGGCAGATGCTCACACACATGCACACAGGAAAACACTCTTTGGCTCATATGTAAATACACAGGAGTGTGCGCAAGTGCACACACTAACAGCCTCAAGAAATGTTCTTCTTCGTCCATTTCCTGAGCACACATTTATTCCATTGCTAAACACCATCCTTGTGCATCCTGTGCTCTACAACTGTGGACATTGTTTGTCCCTGAACCAAATCGTAGGATGAAAGCTACGGAAGACCCTTCAACTTTCTGGTCTGTTCTCCAGGGCAAAATAATAATTGCTCCTTTGGGTGGACCTGCCAGGTCTCCAGAAGGTCCAGACAGAACCAGGAATGTTCCACAGAAGCCAATAAAGCAACAACTATTTCCTGTCCATCACATCAAAGTCTGAGGTACAATTACAGGAGAGTGAAATAAACGAGAGAAAAAAAGAAAGTTCTCTTAAATGATCCAGGAGATCTGTGGAAGTGCCTCCACTGGTTCAGTTCTCCAGATGGCCAAAGCTTTACTTAGAGAAGGGAACTTAGAGAAAATGTTTTACTTCCAGCGAATCAAATCTAAAAACATGGGTCATGTTGATTAACGTAGCTTCTGGAGCTCATCAGTGTTGATTATCTTTCCTTTTCGGGACCCAGATCACATCTGTCTGCTCAAGATGGCACCAAACTAAGCAACAGCACTCGCAGTGTGCGTTGTAATTAGCCTGTTCCAAATACCGAGACAAATTTGTTGACTCAGTTTCAGTTCTCTGCTGACAAAGGATTCATGTCCTAGATTAAGACATGATTCATTTTGTTTGAAAGCCTCCTTTGTACATTTATATCAATTTAAAACCCATGTGTAGTCTGAGATGCAGTGCGTTTTTTTTTTTTTTACCTGGTGTGTTTTATGTCGGTGAGAGGCGCCGACAAGCTTCACTCTCCAAAGCCTTTCCAGTAATCTTTCTCCGCTGGGCTTATCATTACTGTAATGACAAGGTGCGTCTCTATACACTGGCTGAGCTAGTGTGTGTTTTTTCAGTACTTGAGACCATCACTGTGTGAAAAGACCACACACACACCCACACTAAGGCACACCAAGATATAGATGGAAGACAGACAGAGGCATCATCATGATTGTGAGGTTAAAGGTACACATACACATCCTTAGCTTAAGTGCGTGTTAAATGAGAGAAGGCCTGTTTCATACCAGAAAGGAAAAAGTTGTAGGGTAGGGTAGTGTTTAGTGTATTTATCAATTGGAGTGTACGTGATGAAGAATGAATGTGATGAATGTTTCTGGATATTTACAGAGAATTATTAATTTGGAACAGGTGGATGTTGAGTACGTTTGCTGAACAGAGTCCGGAAGGATGAAATTACAGATGAGGTGGTCTACATGCATCCGCCCCAAACATAGATGCTGTTAAACACACACACAACACACATGCACTCAAACACTGACCCTACAGATGAGTTAATTATGCCACCAAACACTCTTAATAGCCAGGGGGATAGCGGTTTGGGTGGTGGGAGAAGAGCAGAGAAGGAAGAGAGGGAATTGATGGAAAATGGGGTTGTTTCACAGCTCATTGGAGATGCTCTCCCTGGCCTGCAGTGTCTGCTGTTTCCCTCATGGCTTCCAGATGCTACCATGAACTGCACTGACACAGTCAGGCTGTGGTTCCTCCATCAGGGAGTAGAGCGCTAAATGTAGAACTATTGGTTTATGATCTATAATATGTGGTACTCTATACCTTTTATTGAGGTTAGAGTTTAGAAGTGTGACATCCTACTCTACCTCTGGGTGAGTTAGAGTAGCATGTCTAATTTGGTTCTGCATGTATACCGCACAAAAGAGAGAAACTCACAGGGACAGTAGGTTGGGTAGGTCCCATGGAGCATCATCAGGAAGTCTCTCCAGTTGGTTATTTTGTAGCATCCTGAAAGAGAAAAAAAGATAATTCAGTTAAAAGTAATACATCTATTTGTAGTAGAGTGTATGCGCTGTGCGTGAGGGCACATCAAGCAGAACAAATAATTACAACATGAGGGAAATCTGACTCAAGGAAGGAATGGGCCAGTGAAAGCTTGAAGAGAAGCAGAGAATGAAGGCTAGAAGGAAAGAGGAGCTCCTTGGGTGGGCTGCTGATGTCATCCTCAGAAGAATGGAGCAAAAAGCAAGGAGGAAGTGTTGAGCACAATTGCCCTCTTTCTTTCCCTTACCTTCTTCCCTTTCTCTGTCTTTCGTTCCCTTTTTTCTAAAAGTTGTATCATTTGTTTAAATAACCCTGTGTCGCATGCTCTCAGTGTTTTTCCCAAATCTCTGTAAGATATGATTGGTTCAGTGTTGAAAAAATGCTGCACAGGTTTGAGAGAATCAGGGGAATGTTACCTGTAATGATACCATGATATATACGTCAACCTTTGCTGTGTAACTCTGAGTTTGTAGTCTTCTCTGCACGTGAGTGTGTGTGACTTTATGAGAATCAGCAGGGACCTGCAGTCACCCCACACAAAATCTGCGGTCCATTTGTTTCTTGACATAGCCTGACTTAAACTTGTAACTCTAGGAAGGAAACCAACAGCTTTGTTGCTCTAGGGTCAAAGAGACTGTCCAAAGTTTGAAGGGGTGTTATTGTATGAAGCATGAATGCTTGCAGGCTTGTATGAATTCAGGATACTTTTGTCCTTCAGCTTTAATGACATAATAGTGTCTTCCAAGGCTGGTTTATTAAGACGTTCTCTGTTTGATTCACAACACAAGGTAAGAATAAATTGTATCCTGGTAATCCTCCAAATTCCCTCAAATTACAGACCACAATGCTCAAGCTAAGTTTATATTCAATGGCAAGGCCCTTCAAACTTTTTCTCAGCAAGGGTGCAAAATGAATTGAGTTGATTGCCAAGGCTCATGAAAATCTCCTTTTCCCTTCTCTTGCAACGACTAGAATCAGGGTCACAATTCATTAGACGCAGCTCTCACAGTTCAGGAAGAGCCATCGTTTTTTATGGCTGCTTTGCAGTTCTTGCGATTTTCATAACTGCACAGAATTGCCAACAGTTGGTGGCCATGGATCATATGGCTATGAACACCCAATGAAAAATAGGGTGTTGATAAACGGCTTTGAAAACCAATTTAAGTGTTTTTTTTTTGTCACTTGCTGTAATCTTGGTGGGTGGTGTGACTGGGAGGTCCCTGCATTACACCTGTGTATGTGTGTATGTGTGTGCGCGCATGCTTGCAACTGAAACAGGGCTTGTTTCAGGAATGAAGGAACTGCAAGCAGAGCAGGTCTCCCCTAGCCCATAAACTTTAACTGCAGTTGATGATGCGTGGCCTGTGTGTTTTATTCAAGGCAGGAGCACAACTCTATCACCCCAGAATGCAGCATTGGAATAACCCGCCTGGGATGGACCAGAGTGGGATTGGGTGGGTGGGGTTGAGAAGGAGGTTACTTACAGAACTTTAAGGTTGTGGAGACCCTGGAGAGCATGGCCAGAGATATACCTCAGCTGGTTTCCTGAGATACGCCTAGGAAAGAAACAGAGATCAAAAAGAGAAATCACTATACAAAAGTGAAAAATGAAATATAAGAACACACATATAAAAAGTTACAGGTCTCATAAGGGAAATATTGCCTTTTGCTTTATTCTACGCTCTTGGATTGAGCTGCGATATGACCTCATCCTCAAGTTCCTGCTTTGGGGTTATTGTTGGGGCAGTATGCAAATAACATTATTCTATTCCCTTCAATGTGGTTGTTATTGGCCCAAAGCACAGCCTGAAACCTTAACCAATCCTGGGAGCTCTGATGAGTGAGCAAAGACTGAATTGAATGAGACTGCGACTGGGTCAACAAGTGCAGCGTGAAAGTATATTTGCTTACGCGCATGTGAGCGTGTTTAGGGGTGTGTATAAAGAAGAGTTATACTATGTATGTAGACATGAGAATGTGCATGTTTTCAGTGTGAATGTGTGTGCTATTTTCCATGTCCTTGAGGTAAATTGGCCCGTTCTGAGGGGCCTTGAGGACAGCGAGGGAGAAAAACCACACACATTCGCACAAGCAATCCAATCAGTTTGTTTATCAAACACAGCACCTAATGGTCATTTGTGAGTGTGTATAAGGAGTCCAAATAAATAACATTCTGTCCAACAGAGGAACTCTCAAGGTCACGAGCTGGAAGCACAGTTTAAACACAGATTTTGGCTACACACTCTCAGACCACCCACTTTTATTAAACACAGGAGTTAAAAGTTACTCAATGGCATCCTCCTTTTCACACCATTGCTTAACAGGTGACATTGTACTCTTTTTTTCTGAGCAGTCTGCCTCTGGTTGAGTTGTTCCATCGGTGCCAGGATATTGAAATATGGTTCTGCCTGCCTTTCCAAGCCTCTATCATCTAGATGATAATGGATGACAGCTCTCACATACTCCCTCCGACATCTGATATTCATGTCAATGTGTCTCATTCTTATTACTGTGCAGTGGCAAACCACACAAAACTACACGCCTGCCAAATCTCACACTGAGCCCAGTTTATAAGTCCTACAGAGTTTGTTTTTGAAAAACACACATACATACAAAGACACACACTCATATCAGCATTCTAGAACACATAAGGACTGATCGTTATCCAAGGCATTGTGGAGCCATTAAGTCATGTGTCTCAAACCACAGTCAAAACTCATTCAAACTTCAACTAGGCCACATGTCTTAATAAAAAAATTCACAGAGATGGAAGACTGACTATAGTTTTGACCCTACAATTCCAATGTTATTTTTTTTTTTTGACAAGACAAGAGTTCAGGCCGATTTAGACACTAATTTTTAAGTCGGTTGAATTTCAGCTCTATCGCAAGTCAGTAGTTGTGCAGTGTAAACTAAGGCACATCAGCCGATCACGGCCCGATCTGCTGCTCCCAATTGGTCCGATGATTTTTTTGACATGTTCGATATTTTGTTTGTACAACTTTACACGCTCGCACAGTGAGAGGAGGGCCTCCTGCTGATCCCCGACTATGGGACTACTGTTTCTGATTGTGCCTGCACAAACTGACAGACAGCATCCAAAGTCACCATGGCAACAGCAGGTATGCCTTTTAATCTGTCTTCCCCCTCCTATCATGGAAAGAAACGTTGGCAGGAAATATCTGCAGACCTCCAGCTGGCAGGGAATATTTATGATTTAGCTGCTAGTTAGCTTGTGTATATTGGTGATGAAGATTGTTTGTGTGTGAGAGAGAGAGAGAGAGAGAGTGAGGGCGTTTTTGCTGATGTGTGTATTTGAGCAAACCCCGGCACAAATCAGACTTCAACCTCTGTCTGTGGAAATGTTCTAGTGTTAATCCTCTTTCTCGATTTAACTTGTGCAGTGTGAGCTCTTAGGTCGTGTCTGACATTCGGACTGTGCAGTGTGAGCACATAAACTCTGAGCTTTGTGCGTTGTAATCTAAACTAGTTGAAGAGTGTGCGCTGACATTCCATCGCGACTTGTTGACAATCGTACAGTGTACGCCAGGCGTTACAATGGAACCTGCCCATTTGTCATCTCCAAGAGCACGATAGGTGTGCTATATTTCCATTTCAGTTTTGACCACTGCACTCAAGCAGGTCAAGGGACCATTTTGCTAGAGGTAACTGATTCGATAGGCCTTGCTGAGGTCCTGATATCAGTAAAAAATAGATCGAAGCCTCTTGCTACAAAGACCCCCAAGTTTTTGTTCTTTGGTTCCTGTTCAAATGCAGTGATCAGTTACGGGCCCATTGCGCAGAAAAAAAGATATAAGTAGCACTAAAGAAAATAAATGGCTTTTCACTTGGGTTATTAAGGCGAGCAGTAAAATAGAGTTTTAGAAAACAAACAGTTAAGGCCATGGTATTATGTTCATGTCCTATTGCCAATCAGCCTTTCTCCATTATCCGCACCACGCCAGCCAAAAAAGCATTAAAAAGGAATCATGCCTCTTTTTGCCGACTTCATTTGTCAAATGGATATTTATGCCAAAGAGAAGATGGATATTAAAAAAGGAGAAAATAATCAGTGCTTTTTGAAAGACATCTACTGAACACCAGCAGTTGCCATTGACCGACTGTTTCCATGATATCAGTGAGTGTTTATGGGTGAGTGTGTGTGTAAATGATGTACGTATGAGTGAGCGTTCAGCACTTAGCCTCCTAGTTGTTCCACATCAATCTCGCTCTGATGAAAGGCGCCTTGCTCTTGTCAAACCCTGGCTCCAACTGTTTTTTCTTTTAATTTGATTTGGGGGTTGGTTACAAATTCTTCTTGGCTCCTGTACTGTGCAGATAAAAATTCCACCTCAGTATTTCTCAGCTCTGTTGAAATAATTCATATATATGTAGAATAAAAGAGGCCAAGTTCAAACGTATGGGAGAGAGGTGGGAGGGAAGAGACAACACTGCTATCAGAGCTGATCAGTAAGGGCTTTAGTGAAGCATACCAACTGCAGATTATCCTATGTATCACCATGTCTTATTGCTCAAGATAATAAACAAAAAGAAGGATTAAAGACCTAGGCAGCAAACAGCATCACATTTTGGAATACTATATCAGGTAGTGATAGGACATCATAGTGGTAGCAGAACCAGGATGGTAGATAAAAGTGGATGATGAAAGAAGAAGGAGAGGATAAACAGGCCTTATCAGAGAGAGAGAGAGCGCTTTGTGTGTGGGTGTGTCTGTAAGTACATGTGCATGTATGACCTTGTTCACCCTCAGTCCATCAATAGAAATGTTATCCCTCCTTCTGTTCAGAGGTCCAGCCTGAGGGTCAGCCACTTAACCTGGCATTAACCTCTGAAATTATTGTAATAAGATACAAACATAGAAGAGTGTGGGTGTGTGTGTAGATACGTGTGGGTACGTGTTTATGGGAGAGAAAGAGACTAGCAGACAAAATCAATGTTGGCAAAGCTAAAAGGAAAAGTTTTTAATTGATAGTCCCAGCTGTAAGATGCACCTGGAGCATCAAGAAAGCCAACTTAGTAACCCCTTAACCTTCACCTACATCATACTCCTGGCCTATCAGCAGACAATCTTATCGCAAAGTGGAAGACAAGCAGGGCAGCTCTGGCCTCTGATCACCACTTCTCTCCTTGCACATTTGGATAACATATTTGTGATAGTCAAAGAGCACCTGGGTGTACATTCACAGAGTTGCAGAAGCCTAGGCTAGAGGGATATTCAAGGTTTCAATGCTACTGCAAAAGACCAGATAACAGTTACTTTCGGGAGTTTTGAAGGGGTCTAATTCGACTCTGTATTTTGCAGGTTGGTGATGAGTACAGAAAATGATAAGATGAGCGTTAGAGACTCGGATAATTGACCCAAACAGCTGGTTGAATGAATTAGGAAAGAAGAAAAAGGCAAAGTGAAACATGATCTCCTGAAATACAAACAGCATGTACTTTGATACTGATGATAGGCAGGAAGCACTGTCGCCGTTAAAGTGGTTTTCAGGAAGGGCTTCTAGGTTTCACGTCAAACCCTCTGCCAAGTCATAATTAGATCCAGAATAGATGGCGCATCTTTGATATTAGAGCATTTGATTTGAAAAAGAAAAAGTGGCTGTCTTTGATATGTCAGGTAAATGAGTAACCAGTCTTAGTCGGTAGCAGAAAGTGAGCATTACTGCCTTCTAATTAATCCATAGACATGCAGTCTGACTCTTTATGCTCGTCTGACTGACAGTTGCGTGCAGGTATTTTTGTTTTAATGAACAGAAATTTCACTGATCAAAGCACTAAATGAGAGGGATCAGAATACGATTTAAAAATGAAAAGTCAAGAGGTAGAGAAAGGGCTGGAGGGCGGGGCGATTTCACCTACATCTTTCCTTTATTAATATTAATGCCGCAGTGAATCAAAGAAAGGTACGCTGCATGCTTTGAGAATCAATTTAATCACTTCATACAAGATTCAAAGAGATAATCTGTTTGCCTTTTTAAACTTTAGAGCTGAGCGGTAAATCGATAGGAGGCAGGATGAGATGGATTGAAAAGCAGTGCTTCTTGAGGATATGCTGTAAGTGGCTCATAAGATTTGATTTCCTCTCCTTCGCATAGTGCAAAGCTGGATGAAAGGTGAAAATCTTGCCATGCGCAGATTTGTTTTGGAGTGCAGCTTGCAATAGCCTGAAGTAAAATGGAGATTGGGGTCTGTAGGAATGAATTGGATAGGAGGGAAACAGATACAGCGAGAGAGACACAGGGAGGTAGAGCCCAACATCAAACAATTTATCACTCTACCAGTCACAACCTGCCTGGCCCTTGCTTCTTCTCCCTGTGGTACCAACAAGTGCTGTAGACCCACATCAAACAATCTGGCTCTCAAACCAACCATGTTTGTGTTTCGGAGTCTCAGTTGGTTTTGTAAGCGCTTTAAACTGTTATAATTATAATGTGTTTACCATAACCTGCTATGCGTCATCCCACTAAACCGTCCTGACAGGAGTGAATGTAAGAAATGTGCTTCTCCCTGTCTTGGAACAGCATTATCATCTCAGCATGTTTCCAGAAATGGTCAGCGGGCTATAAAAATTGGCTTTGGGGCAGGAACATCCTCTTTGGAAGAGTTACAAAGCTACAGAACATCTCCATAAAGTGTCAGCACATGAGAGCAATACAGAGGAAGCAAGATCAACAGGGCTGTAAAAAATCAGAGGATTGAATCTGGACAAGCACTGTAGTAGGAGCTGTGCAAGACCCCCAGTAGCCCTTTCCCCATCGCAGGCAAATGTTGGCATTGCTGTTCAGCATGATTCTGCAATGTAGTTCCCATAACCATGCCATCTGAATTATCTAACATATACGCCTTTTATGGCGAGAAACATTCAGGTCAACAGTTCAATAAACGAATACAACTCCTAGTCTCCCAAAACAAAATTGTTCAGCTTTGGCCTGTTCTTCAAACCAAATTTGATTGTGACTCAAAACCAACTGAATTGTTATCCAGCTGACCTTTTACTTTCATCATCATTAGCCCATGCCTCACCGGCTACAGCTGCAAGAATTAGCAAGGAAAACAGCGGACTGTTCAAACACCCCATGCATACACACAAAGACTCACATACACACACACACAAAAAAAAAAAAAAATGAAGGCTTCAGAAGTAAAGAATCAGGTGAGGGCTGACATACACACATAAGCCCCCATGAGTTTCTACACGCTTACGCACACATTCTTACCCTGAGGCGAAATCTCATGGCAGCCTTTTGTCAAACCAAGACTTAGGGTAGTTCTGCTGAGTGGTCGAGTCAGATATCAGCCCGGTGGACCAAGAACATGTTGTAAAGAAAAGTTTGTGGTTTTGCTCGCTGCGTGCATGTTTTCATCAGCCTTGTGCAAATGAAACCAATACCTTCTACTTTGTGAAGCACTGACCAAAGTGTCAAGGCAAGAACATCAGAGGCTGAGTCATATTACTTGGATTTTTTTTTTTAATTTTTTAATTTAACAAATTGTGAAAAACTATTTCCAGCTAAGAGAAGTGTATTGAATCCCGTTTGTCTTGGCATTTAATTCATTACGTTTCTTGGCACCGATATCGAAACATTTCTAACGATATCCTACCTTACCGGTACTTAAAGTGATAAAAGAGAATATAAACCCCATAATTCTATCCTGATGTCTCCTATTGTGTGTTGCTTGTCTTGGCAAAGGCTTTCATCTATGTGTGTATTGCTCCTGCTGTGCTGTCCAGCTGAACCAAAGTCAAAGAGGGCAAGAAAGCATGCGGCTTGGATGCTGAGCACAGAACCTGCTCTCGAAATGCTTTAAGGACTATATATCCCCTCTCTGAGCAAGTATTAAATTCCCTTCACCTCCCTCTTTTGTGCAGCCATCTCAAGATCTACTAGCCTATTGCTGCAGGCAGTTTCTTGGTAGGAGAGATCAGAGGCAGGCCAGAGTCATCAATCCCCATTACCGAGTTCTGCTCATATCAGCGGCTCGGCGATTCACTGTTTCTTGTCATGTGCGTTGTGACGTCAAAGCTTTATTAATTGGATGTGAAGTGCATGATTTTGGTACTCACAGTTCTGATAACAGGTGCAGTCGGTGGAAAGCTCTGGGCTGGATCTCACTGATGTTGTTCATGCTCAGATCCCTGGAGAGAAAAAAATGGGGAACATCAGTAACAAGAAGTATCAATCTGTGTTTATGTTGTCAATGGTCTTTGAAGATACTCCGGACATGTAAAATGGCAAATGTTAAGAGCACATTTTTCACTCTTCCATCAATCATTGGGACTAGGGAAAAGTACGCACAGTGAGGTTAGAGGGTAAGGTAGAGAGATTGGAGGACAAGAGGGAGGAGAGGGAGATGTAGAGAAGAATTTTCCCCAATGAATCATTGTTGGGCAGCTGTAATTTCCTCTTCGTCCCAGTTACTCTTTCTCTTTTCCAGATGTCTCACTCTACCTTCTCTAGGATCTGACCCTTTGTGTCCCTTCATATCTATCTATCTTTCTTTCTCTCATCATCTCTCCTCTTCTTCTTTTTTTTTCTTCCTCAGGTTTCCCTGGAGACCAGCTCCCCTCCTTCTTTATTCATTGCCATAACATAGAAGCACTCCATTTCTCTGCATCTCTGACACACTCTGACGTGATAGGGTGTGTTATGGGTTGAGTGTTGATGCAGCTGCATTGGGTCAAAGAGGGAGAGGTGCAGGATGCTGAAATACACGCACACATTCAACACACACACACACACACACACACGTATCACTTTTCTTTTTTTTGTAACACTTTGGATAATATGAGCACAACTTGTGTGTCAGCCTCTGGTAGAAAACATATATAACCTTGTGGCCCCAGTCATGTAAGGTCATATCTTTGATAAACTCAATGAAAGGAAGGAGGTGCTACGTCACCTCTTCTTTGCTTTCATAGCCCTTGGGGTCTTGCATGAGTCTTCAACAGTGAGGCTCGGTTGTGCGTGTGTCCATGTGTGTGTATGACACTAACCATTGCTTATGAAGCCAGACCACCGGGCTTGCAAGTGTAAACTGTGCTCTCAGAAGCCCGTTGCAGTGTGCAGTTTTGACACACTGGTTGTTTGTTTGTAAAGTCAGCCAAGCCGACAGGGGGCTGGATGAATTTATCCGCAGGCATGATCCATATTCAGCTTTCAGGGAGATGTGGAAAAAAAGCTACATGGCAGTATTCTAGTGCACCAATTTGGGTCTATTTAGTAGATGTTACAAGATGAATTAAGTGAACCAATAGTTTGGGACCCTGTCAAGGATAACATTTAACATGGGGTGCTTGCAATGTTAAGTGTGTCCTTTCCTCATGAGAATTTGTAGGTC
This sequence comes from Labrus mixtus, assembly GCF_963584025.1. Taxonomy (NCBI): domain Eukaryota; kingdom Metazoa; phylum Chordata; class Actinopteri; order Labriformes; family Labridae; genus Labrus; species Labrus mixtus. Next base: position 15,982,542 of record NC_083626.1, on the reverse strand, counting down.
AGATAATTGTGGAGTTTTTTTTTTTGCAGCCTCTGCTGACATTGAATATTTTCCCTATGAAAACATAATTATGGCATGTTAGTTTCCCTGCATGGGAATTTCCTTTTACAGATGCTGAGGTCTGACTGCAGAGAGCTGGGTTCAAGGTGTTACACAGGGACACACTGAGGTAAAAAGAGAGATAAAGATATCTGAACAACTCTAACTGCCATCTTAGTATATAATGGAGATGTCTGAAACTTTCAAAAAGACTTTGCAAATATCTTTCTAAACAAAGGGCTTTGAGGATAATGCAATTAGGTGTTAAGCATTAAGTGTAACAATGTTTGTTCACAATGAAACCCCCACATGGTACCTTTAAATATTGTTGCCTCATTGGATGGATGTCTATAAAATTTCCATTGTATTTTCCAGCAATATATATGAAATATTAGATTATTGTACAATACACGTGTAAAAAGATAATACAGCCTAAGTAATTGTTTTTCATAATTAAAACAAGTTTTTTGTTTAGATAGATTTTAAGCAAATTAACCAATATCTGCTGACAAGGGTATCCTCATGGGACCTCCTGCTCAACAAAATGACTTTAATTATGTCATGTGAACTATGTACTGCACGTTTGTCCCGTTTCCGCTCTGGGCAAAAACTTGTGAATGATCATACCCAGTGTAATGCACTATTGCTTGATTAAAGTCAGAGGGAAATGATAACAAAGTTGCCATAGAGATAAAACAGCCGGCAGTAATAGCAGACCAGTTGACATAATCAAGAGTGGGTTACATCATTTAGAAAACAAGGAGCACATCATCACCTCATACTGCCTCCTGAATACTACAAATACACCTTAATCCTTTTTCATTGTCTGTGCACTAATAATCTTTGGAAGAAATATTTGATAAGCAATTATGTTGGGATTCTTTGTAGCGGCACACAAACACACTCAAAAATCATCCAGCTCCTGGGGATGCGCCCAGGGATTGAGACAAACTCTGCATTATCTGGTCCTGATTAAAGAAGCCATAAACAAACGTTGTGTGAAGTCCATAACAGCGGACTCACTCAGACAGAATAAACACGCAGACATGGAGAGAGAAAATGTTTAAAAATAAAGACACAGTGGTGAGTCATGGGGAAAGGTTGAATGCAGCTCAGCTCGACTGTGCTCTCCAACCAACTTATTGGGAAGCTGGAGAGAGAGAGAGAGAGAGAGAGAGACATTTCTGCTGCGCAGGCCAAGGCCTCCGCTGACAACTTGACATATCGTTGGAAGGCACTGTGCTATGGCTTGTTTTTAAAATCAAATAACAGCTGTGGCTTTTTTAAACCATGATAATTATGATTGATGACTACCACATGTGCATTGTGTTGGCTGGTGTGGTGACGTGCAGATATTTTCAGCGCAAATAAATGGTCGCAAAAGAAATGAGAAGGAGAGCGCCTAAAGCTCCTGCGGGCTGTGCAGTGTATGAGAGTTTCACAATCCGAATTTTGGTTTCTATGTCCTCATTTTATGATCAACTCTAATGTGAGTGCGTGCGCTTTTTTGAGACAGAAGGGAGACTAAGTGCAAGTGTGTGTGTGTGTGTGTGTGTGTGTGTGTGTGTGTTAGTGTCTATGCCTGCGTGTGCAGTACAATCCTTTTTCCATTTATAGGTGCCTGCGGTGTGTGTGGTAAGATGTCTGTCGCTCATTTTCACACCCCTATTGTTTCCCAGTGAGCCTGCAGATGTGGTGGGTACAGATCTTGGTCGGGCTTTCACCACATCATACGTGGTCGCTGCCGGGGCATGGAAATGAATTGCTGTGTGGGTCTTTGTGTGTGTGTGTGAGAGAATGTAAGCTCATTTGGTTCCTTTTTTTTTTTTTTTTTTTTACTCATAGTAGTAGTAGGTCGATTCCTGCCCTATTCTGGCCATAGCAGACCAGAAAGTAGCCAGACAACACGCCTCTCATCTGACAGGGGCAGAGGGCTTCTCCTCCCCTCAGATCTGCCTGCTGCTGAATGACAAACTGAATACTTTTGAGCAGTACTGGAGCAGAGGATGCAGTCACAGAGACCCATGCTCATCCCTCAACAAACACACTCACAAATGTGCCTCTTAACCGTTCTTTTTTTTTTTTTTATCTCTGTCTGCTGTGAACCTGCAGGATGACTGACAAAGCCCCCGGTGATCTCCTTCTGCTTCCCTAGAGGGTAATTAGATCTTCATGTGCGTGCATGTAATTTTATGTTCATGCACAGTAGCATTTGAGGATTTGTGGCCATTAATGCAGCAAGTGAAGAAGCCAAAAGAAATTGACATTTCCCCATTCCAGTTCCCTTTATTGTTCTGTAATATGCAGGGACACATATGCACTCTGATGGATCGTCTGGTCTGTCCTCTTCAAAGTGTGTGAGTGTGTACAAGTTTATGTGCATGTGAATGTGTAAGAGAAGAAGGTTTGGCACAGGAAGAAAGGTAGAGTACTGGATATTTGACTGCTTTATTCTGTGATTGATAGAGTAACCATGGCAAAGAGCTTGTCTTAAGGGGGGAACGGAAGCATGAAGAAGCAGAGGTACATTTCCATTCATTGGCCTTGGCCCTTTCTCTCTCTCACTCTTATGCCACTCCATCGCTCACACTCTTTTTCTCTACACCCTCTGCTTCAGATTTCAACTGGAGCATGGAGTTACACAGTCCGGTAGTAACAATAATGTGATTTATCATATTTCCTTGTTGCCGTCAACAGAACTACTGAAGTATGTTATCGCCTCTTTGATCAAAGGCAGTGTGTGTGTGTGTGTGTGTGTGTGTGTGTGTGTGTGTGTGTGTGTGTGTGTGTGTGTGTGTGTGTGTGTGTGTCGGTGTCGGTGTCGGTGTCAATGTACCCCTAGCGCCATTGTAGCAATTTTCAAACTGAAAGCATTTCTCATACAGAGCTGGTGATATAGCGCTCCAAAACAAGTGGCCACATCATATGAGAAACACCCCTGTTTACGTTCATGAGCGTACACACCCACCCCACGCTACACACCCACACACACTCCATGCTCTGGGTGGCTATTGTTTGGTAGATGGCGGACCACCCTGGTGATTGAATATACCCCCAGAGCAGGGCAGATGCGATCAACAGTCAGGTGTGTTTTTCTGTCGTGAATGGTGAAACGAGCGAGTCAGACAAAGCTGCACAGGAGCAGACTGAGGAGAGATGACTTGATACATTTCACTGCGGAGGATTCCATTGTCTCAAAGTGAAAGAAAAAAAAAAACTCTATGGAAAAAGTTTCTGGCCTGTTGCTGGAGCATGAAATTGCATGCAGGTACACAGTGCATAACAATGCAGGGAAAGGCATGTAAACAAACATTGTTGCTCTTGAGAGGGGTGTTTTTAAAGAATCTCTCCTTTACATATACACTCACAGACACACAAAAATCAATCCACAAAAAAGCGTACCCTGAGATCCCCACCCCCCCCCCAACTTCCTCCTTTGCTCTGTCTCTCTATCTCTCTTTCACTCGCCTGCCAATCCCTTTGTACCTCTCTCAGATTGAGACGCTTACCAAACAAACAGCCAATAATGGCGGTAATCTCTGCACCTTTGAAGGTGGCTTATCTGTGAGCAGCATTAGAGTAATAGATCTTTAGTGGAAATCAACAACCATAGCCTTGCCCAGAGGGCAGGACTTGTGCATTAGTGCTGCTTGAGCCACACCTTGGCTGTCTTTTACAGTAACTATCACAGTAATGTCTTCAGTTGGATTCAGCCAGTCTGATCCTCTCCGCTTAGCTCTTTGAAACAGTTAAGGCCATGATGAAAGGTGATCTTTTATTCAACACAATACAACTGGTAGTCAAAGCTCGGGCACCGCCTTGAAGAGGGTCTAAATGGTTGTGTGCTGTAGAGTGTGTGAGCAGAGTGTGTGTTTGTGTACGGTGTGCTATAGGCTCAGGTCTAAGTGTGTTCGCTTTTTCTCTCTAAATTGACAGACTGCTTTCTCATGCAGTCACACATGAGCTTACACAAACACACACACACACACACACACACACACACACACACAGACATGCACACACTCACAAACATACACAAAGAGTCAGGAAGGAGGGTACAATGCTGTCCTCCCCTCCTCCTTCCTCTAAAGATGTGTTTTTTTTTTTTTCCTCCCTCTTGCCCAGACTTCCTGGGAGGGGTACACTGCCCTTTGTGTCCTAAGGCACTCTCTCTTTATCATTCCCTCTCTTGTTCTCTCTTTCACTCATTCATGGGGCACAAAGAGGGAGGGAGAGGGCGAGGAGAAGTCTTTCACCTGGACAAGGAGGGCCACGGGGAGGACCCGGCTACAAAAGAGCCGAGAGGGAGGGAGGGAGAGAGGGAGGAAGAGAAAGGAGGAGATAGTGAGGCAGAAAAGGGAGATGCGTCTGTGTATTTGTGTTCCCAATGTTTTGTACTCTTTTCCGCTCGCTGCGGTTTGAGGGAGAATGACAGGCGGATGTCTGGGTGGAGAGAGCGGCTGTTTTGTCTGAGGCCATGTCATGGGAAACATATTCGTGCCCTCTGGGACTTATTCATGCCCTAGAATACCATGCACACACATACACGCGTGCACATACACACTCTGTGTCCGCTCCTTTTCCTCCCACACACACACACCCTGTCATGAGACAGAGGGGAGGGGGGTGAAAGGTCAAGCACTTCAGTAATGGAACAGGAAGTGTTGGAACAGTCGGCGCTATACAACATACAACTAACTGCCTGCAACATGTGGACAGGGCTGACAGGCAGCTGTTGTGGGTAGCACATAGCTGTGGAAGGCAGAAAGGCTTTCATAGCCCTGCCCAAAGTCCACTTATCAGTTGGTTTTTTTTCTTATTTTGTCTGACTCAGATGTGTCTGTTACATGACATGTGCCAGAGAGCAACCTTTGTTTCCTTCTACATCAAAGCTCAAAAGTAATTCTATAGGAAGGAAATGTTTCAGAAATCTGATGAAACAACACGTGGAAAAGGGTTACAAAATGTGCCGACTCTTCCACACATCCTGAAAAGATAGAAAAGAAAGGTGCTCTTCCTGCACAATGATTTAGAGGCAGTGACTACAACAGTAAATGAAACCTGATGAGTGTAAGTGTAAGGCTCTATTATGACTTCATTTGGTTGAATGGCAGAAACAGCAGGAAACGGGATCTAGTTAGAGGTATTTTCGAATCCAATTCTGGCTCCCTTCCGTCTTTACTGCTCTACTCACAGATCTACGATCAACTCATCTGCTCCTTATATTTAACAGTACCCAAGGATAACATCTAGACCTGAACTTAGATCTGCGCTCGATGAAATCTTACCCTATACAGATGAGGACATGTGGCTGCAGTTGGTTTAAAGAGATTTAGTTTGGCCTCTTGCCATGCATGTAAAAAGTCCAGATTTCCTCTTTTGCTCCTTCTCAGACATGTAATAGAGACGTGAGTGAGCCATGGCTACAGATGCAGACGCTCTACAGAGGAAGAGTTCCCTCCAGCCTCCCTTTACGGCAGATTGAAAATACACCTGTGAGGTCCAGTCTTAGAAAGAATGACACCACTGCCTCATGCCATCATCCCGACCTGACTGCTGTTTCTCCGTTCAGATCAGGTCACTTTACCCTCCAAAATAAAGAGTCCAGAAAAAAAGATTTTATTAAATTCATTAATGTATCTACCTTCTGTTTTCTTCATTCCCCCTTCCACTTTTTTTTAATCTGCTTTACCCCTAACTTTGTTGTTGCGTGTGCGTGTGTGTGTGTGTGTGTGTGTGTGTGTGTGTGTGTGAGTGTGTGTGTGTGTTTTCCCTGAGGTGCGTGCACATGTGTGTGACATTTAAGTGTGTCTGTGATTGCTTCTTTGTTCTCTTTAGCTAACTCCCGTCCCAGTGGTCTATTCTCACAACCTAATCCCTGTTAGCATCGCTGTATCAGCACCGCTCTGTGGGACTCTTTGATGCTGCACAGGGGGATTGGATAAGGCATTAACCATCATTAAGTCAGTGTGTTTGCGTATGTGTGTGTGTGTGTGTGTTGACTTGCTCGAGCATTGTGTTTCTCAGTCTCTAATGCGCATATGGGGGTCTTGTGGGAATGTGTGTGTGTTCGTGTGTGTGTTGTCTGATAGGGCATTAAGTATCATTACCTCTCACTAGTCATCACCTGCACAGTGCCAGCCCCACATGAGCCACTTTAGTTGGCAGGCCTGGCCAGCGATCACAGCGATAGGCAGACAGAAGCAGACAGACCCATTTTTTGAGATGGAGGGGCGAACTTGGAGAGCTATGTCGTAGTTTAAACACGTGTGAACGTTCTCTTTTTGTCAAGAAAAAATTGACACTTTCATTTGTATCTTCTTAATATTAAAAAGGGTCCTCTTTTGCAACATCTAAACATTATTTTGTTTACCTCTAACTGCAGTAAAGCAGGCCTTTTTGCAACAGTAAAACAAATGACTCCCGAGTAAGAGTGTGTAGGCATAAAAAAACAAAAAAAAAAAACTTTCCTCTTATGTGTTATCTGACCGCAAGCTCGTACACTTACACAAATGCCAGTGTTCAAGTCCATGTGTACGTGTCCTCACATAGGCATGGACATGCAACAGAGCAGTAAGGGACATTTGTCATGGCCTGGCCCAAGATTAGACAATGCCTGCTCTGTAGTGGAAGAGAGAGGGCTACTGCACTTGCACAAATCCATGCACACACACTCATGCAAACACGCACTCACACACACACACACACACACACACACACACACACACACACACACACACACACACACACACAAACATCCAAACATTCCCATGGATTCCCAGGGTTGGATAGGGTCTGAATAGGAATCTGGGCCATGCAGGCATTCTGAATACTTTCAATCAGAGGCAGCCCTTAACCCCTCAATCACACGTCACAGGGAGCACATTCCTCGCCCCCTGAGACACACTTGCGTTACACTTCTATCACACAAAAACATACAGATTTACATATTCGGCCAGTGGCAATAGGTCTGACCCCAACAAATACGAACAACTGCTGTGATCAGTCCACATGCAGGGCTCATGTGCCATATGCTTCCAACACATTCGCCACTATACTTCCCTGATCTCCAGCTCCTCCACTCTTGTTCCCTTCAAGATCTTGTGTCGTGATTGCTTTCTGCTTGTTTCTAAAGGACAGGATATGGAGTGGCAGAGCACACTATGGCCTCTGTGTCTTCTCTGCCTGCCACTCCTGAGGGAATTGTCATTGTTTCCATTGTTGTACTTCTACCTGCCTACCTGCCGTCTGTCCCTGAGGAAGATTTAAAAGCCTCCCAGGTTGATCTCAGGAAACCACAAACCAAGGCACTTTCCGGCACTAACTGCCTTTCCGTTCTCTCCAACACCCTTCTGGCATAAATATCACTTCTGTAGCGGGCTCAAGTGGCTTTTTCTTCTGGGGTTCACTGGAGAGAGCAAAATAATGGACACTTTGAGGCAAACATTTCAAATGCGTAGGAAGGAAGGAAGAAGGGAGTAAAGGAAGAGCAGACAAAATTAAGAATGGACTGGGAGATGTGCTGTTAATTTCCCTTTTGTTGTGTTTTCTTAAGCAGAACAGATTACCTATGACAAATGTCAACGTTTTCTTCCTCTGTGAAATCAGAGGTACACTGCTCTTTTACCCCGGACTCTGATCGCCCCTGACAGTTAGTTGGCTTGTAGCCAAAGCACCTCTTCAAACTGACACACACCCATACACACGCACCTTGAAAAATTGTGAACACACCCTTCACTTCCTCACCTTGCCCTGAGCTAGATGCATTTATTTTGATTTTCCGAGAAACACATTGCACATCAGTGATCATACATTTACACTTAGTGCTGCATGAATGGCTACAACACCTGCTTTGAATACAAATACACACACTCACACTCACACTCACACTCACACACACACACACGCACGCACGCTCAAGCTCTTAAAGTATACAGAGTATAAAGAGACTTGTTCTATCCTAAGGAGGGCAGAGGAAACAGGTGAGGAAAGGAGAATAGCTAGCTGAGAGAAGATAGAAAGACTGTGCTGTGGGAGGGAAGTATAGTTGAGGTGGGGGGCAACCATAGACGTCTGGAGCCAGAACACTGATGCTGGAGCTGATAACTGCTCTATAGAGGACCCTCCACTGACAGCACACATACACACACACACACACACACACACACACACACACACACACACACACTGTTCATTTTTCCTTTGCAGTGCTTTTATTTTTATCATTTTACGCCTCAAACCCCCGCCTCCGCATCTTTTACAATTTCTCTCTCTCTCAAGCATGATGTTTACAGTGTGACCCCCGGTCGCTTATGATAGGAATCATTCCATCAACATAATGGCTAAATGACACGCACACAACTGTTACAGTCGTGCCCACCATACAGGGGCAGGATGTTTTCTCTTGCATGTGTATGTACGTGTAAGTAGGTGTGTGTATGTGTTGATCTGTGTCTATGCCCACTCAGCGAAAAATATTCATTTTATCTCACACCAATTTCTAATCCTTGGAATCTTTGACCCTATTCTTGTATCCTCCATGTTTTCATTTTTTTTTTTTTTTTTTTTAACTTCATCGCTTCAACTCCAGTGGCAAGAAAAAAAAAAACCTCAGCACACTGGGTGGTCTTCGCATACACACACACACATCACCAGTGTGCACACTCACACACTCCTTGGTTTTCCTCTGTCTGGTAATGCGCTAGCTGTGGTTTCCTGGCCTTGGCAAAAAAAAAAAAAAAAAAAGACAAAACGTTGCTCACCGCTACCACAAAGCATCACCTAATCACCGCTCAACTCCAGTCACAGACCAGCCCCGGACACACACACACACACACACACTCAATTCTCACTTTTCCCACTTCTCCGCACACCCAAGACCACTGTAGGAAGTGTGAGATGTTCGAAGCACCTGACAACGTAAGAAATATATGTGCACATATATTATACCAGCTAAATCATGAACATATTAGTTGTTTGTTTTAAATATGTAGAGGTCAAGGCCTTAGCTCCCTGATCCAAATGCTCCCAGCTCCACAAGCTACTTATTGTCAATGTGAAGCCATATTTTATGACAAGTAACCTCACATGAAGCAACACATAAAATAGCACCTGCCCCTGATGCGCATACTGTACACAGTGTTCTGAATCTTAACACACATTTACACACACACACACACACACACACACGCACACACACACAGGCACACACCCTTGGGCACTGTCTTTCCTCTCTAATCTGATATCAAAGAGAAGGTCTTTTCAAAGCGTCTCACATGACAGCTCATTTCATGTGTTGCCCACGGAAACGATTATTGTCATAAATCTCTACCTACTCTCTGCAGAGTTGCTCTAAGCACCTTTACGTCTGAATGAGATGAATTCCTTTGCCGAGTCAGCCTCTATTCACCTCAGCGTTATTATACACAAGTGTAAGTAATTAGTATTCACTTGTGTGTTCACCTATACGACATGGGATCGTTGAAATGTGTATTTAAATCCTACAATAATGAGTGAATCATGCATAGCCTGGATTGCCCTCTCGGTCACTACAGCACATACAGTTTCGCTCACTTTGAAGAGTTCTCCGATGACACTGATGGATGATGTCATATACTTTCACAGCACTGTGCGGACGTGGTTTTGTAATGTGGACTGTTCCCAAGCAAATCCATGTGACCTCGGCAGTCTAATCCACCCTTCATAGCACAGCAGGGAGTGCTGGATGGTTCAACAGATCCTGGTGGGGATTGTACTGGATCTCTGCTGTTGTAACCTTTCATACTCCAAGACAAAATGAGACATTGTAGCAAGCTGTGTTCAATTTGGGGTAATGTGTGTGTGTGTGTGCGAGTGTGCGAGTGTGCAAGTGTGTGTATGTGTGTGTGTACGTGTGTACAGGCATGCATATGTGCAGGGTTAGGTAGGGAGGTTATTATGATTGTTTTTTCAGAAGGCCATCAGACAAATTTGTGATTCTCTATCATATCTAAATTTTCTGCAGTCAGGGGTAGTACTCATATCACCTTAAGTGAGTGGCTGTTTTGTGTACTTGTACTATTTTGAGTAGTTTTTATTCGCCAAACAACTGGCCAGTTTCATTCTTTTCATTTGAGTTTTTACTCAGTAACGAATGTCTACCACGACTGTCAGGTTTACAGACATCTAACGGAGGAGAAGCACACGCACGCTCACACCTATCACAGCGAGAAAGACGGGACAGAACGACTCACACCAAAATGTGTACCTATAGCTGAAAGCTCAGACCGAGTTGAAGATGAACTCGGAAGAACATTGAAGCGACCAGGTCAGCTTCAAGTGCAAGAATGACCAGCAGCTTTTCAAACTTTACAACAAGTTCAGAGTGAACCGCTCAGAAAGTGGACACAACACGTAGGGAATACTTTTTAGGATGAAATGCGACAGAGCAAGATGTATGAGTCATCATTACATCCAACATTTGCTGTTGCCTTGCACTTTGTTATAAGCGTGTTCATTTAAATCAAACAACCTGGTTTGACATTCATACCCTCTTTTCACCACACAGAAAGGAAAGATATCTTGTTTTTTATTTCTACCCCCTCATGATAAAAGTAAGTACTCATTAATCAAAGCATTTCAAGTGAAGTACTTTTCACTTCTACTTGAGTGGATTCAAAGACTGGTCATTGTACTTGAACTTGAGTAAAACATTTTTAGTATAGTACTCTTTTTGAGTAGACGACATCAGTACTATTTCCAGCCCTGGCTGCAGCATCTCTCCTGCCTGTATACCCTTCTTCTCCCCACTGCAGCAACTTGTGTTTCTGTGTGTGTGTGGGAGTGTGCGGTTGGTCGCTGAGTATATTTATCTTATTCTTAATCAGCCCTCAAACTCACTAATTGGTCCAGTTCCACTGTTAGGTAAGGAGGGGAAATGAGCAATTACTCTTGTGTTTGTAGGGAGTGATGTGTGTTTGTGTGTGTATATCTGTGCGAGTGCGCCCGTGGTGGAGCAGTAAGGAGGAGTGGCGGCTTTCACAGAAGGACTCTCAGGTCATCACTCTTTTCATTTTAGCGGAGAACTGAGAGCTCAACATTCTCCGATGCATCTCTCTCCGTGTGTGCAAGAGTGTAAGTGAGTGTTCTGGCTTGGTTGTGTGATGTTGCCTCATTGTTGAGTAAACCGCCTCGATACTCTCGTAAGGTAGAGTGATTCCTGGACGGAGTTGGGGTCCAAATTTCCCCTCCATAAACTCTTCATGTTTTTTAACTTTAAAATGAACACTCTTAGATCTAGCAAGCAGGCTTCCCGTGACAGCCAAAGTCCAGCATCACTCAAGTAGAGTTGTCTTTTATGTGTGTTTTTTAGCCCCGTTTCTTACATAAACTGTTGATCTTTGCGTACTCCCGTCTGAATTCTGTCCCTCCTCTCTTGTAATACTTGTAGAGCCCCTAGTGAGCAACTGCTCTATCACACCCTGTTTCCTGGACTCGACTTCTATCACTTCAATATCAGTTATCACAAAGTGTTTCTAATCTGTCCTCAGAGGCAGTGAAGCAATCGGTTGGGTCTGGCTGTAAGCCACAGCAGGGTGGTGTAAGAAACTCCTCAGATCTCCATTTATTTCTATGACTAAAAGCTTCTCGTATAGCCCCTTAAAATTCATGGTTTAGGTGGAATTTATTCTCTGAAACTACGCATGCTAAAAACTGATTATTATGTTTTTAATTTGGATTTAAACTCTGGGCCGCTTACTGTCAAAGAAAAAAAACAAAACTTTTTTTACTACTTTGACATTTTATTCGATCAATGCAAGTCCTTAAAATAGATAACTATATTAGGTTATCAATTAAAAGAAAATAGATCATTAGAACACTTCCCCTTGCCACAGTGGACCAGTGTCTACCTTTTTAACCATTCACTTTTAGTGTCCTAGAACAGTGGCACAGATTGACGGCATTAAACAGGTGATTAACTCACACACTTTGATACATCATACGCACAAAAACATATGCCTGTCATGTGCTTGCAGCTTACACACTCACACGCATGTACACAAGAGGCATACACATGCGCACACCCTGTCTCTCTCACGCTGAGTCTCCAGTTGGCGCTGGGAAACCTGATACTAAAAGAAGTGGCCCAATCATTTTTGCCATATTGTTCAACACACAAACACACACACACACACACACACACACACACACACACACACACACACACACACACACACACACACACACACACACACAAACACATGCTCCTGATCGACCCTGCTGTTTCTATCTTCATGCAGGTTGTGGTGCTGCTTCCAGGACGCATGTAATCAAAATTGTTTTAAAAGAGGAACCTCTGATACCATTCAATGGCATTAAATTGAGGCATTTGGACAATATATAAAAATGATAAAATTGATATGTTGAAACTTAAGACTGGTGGGCAAATTGAAGGACCTCAAGAGAAGTTCAGGGATCAGGTAGAATGATGAAGTGATGCAATACAAAGTAGGAATGCAAGAAAAAGTATAATTAAGGTCAAAGACGCTTTAATGACACAGTGAGAGGCGTGGGGGTTGAATGGTTAGTGTGAAATGGGACAGGAAGTGCGTTACTCACAGGTAAGTGGTGAGAGGGCTGAGCTCCGTTGGCACAGACGATAGTCCCAACTCGGAGCAGTCCACCATGACAAAGATCCCATCTTCCTCACATTGGCACGGAGACGGGCACAGCGCTTTGGCCGGCTCCTGCCTGCTCGGGATCTCTCCGTACCCCCACACCTCAGGTGCAGAACCCCAAACTCCTGGAGCCATGCAGAGAAGCAGAAGTGCAGAAAGCATATCTGACCGGTCACCTGTCTGCATCTACACCTGTTGGGATTTCTGTCTCACAGTCGCTTCTTTATCCTCCTGATGTTTAAAGAGGCAGCTCTTATGAAGTGAGGAAGCTCCAATGTTTCTTTCCCAAATCGTCCTCTCCTGAAGTCCCTTTACTGCCTTTTTTTCCCCCCCCTGTGCAGGTTGTCCACACAAAAAAAACTGCCCCTGTCCCAAGTTCTATCGCTTCATCACTTCTTCATCCCTGGGGGTTAACTTAACTCAAACTTCTTTCCCCCCCCTTTCCTTGTCTTCCCTTTCTCTGCCTTCTCCTTTCTCACTGTCTTTCTCACCCAGACGCACTCACTCCTTCTCCCTCTTCTGTCTCTCTGTCCTTGTATATATCTCTTGCCCTCTCTGTCTCTCTCTCCTTACCTATTGAAGAAGGAGCGCATGAGTTGTGAATGAGCCACCCTCATTGGCCCGCAATTTAGGGATGGGCTGGAGCATCTCCGGAAAGTGGGAGTGGTCTGTGATTCTCAAAACTCTTCCCTCTCTTTCTCCCTCTCTTCCCTTTTCCCCTTGTTTTACTGTGTGCCTGGAAGCTCCGTGTGAAGAGAGAGAGTAAGGGGTTGAGTTTGAGGAATCGAAGAGAAGAGAAGAGGAGGACGGGGTGGCACCGGGCAGTGGTGGAAGACAAGATTCCTCCTTGTGAGAATTAATGAATGGAATTGCGAGAAATATAAAGCTGAGAGATAAGAGAAAAAAAGGCAGATCTTGAGGATAAGAGTGAAGGCAGAGGACTGTGTTTAGCTGTATTAGAGAGATGCAGAGGGTCAGAGTGTGTGACTAGGAGTGACTATTTGGAGGAAATTGGAATTCTGACACTTCAGCACCCCTCAGTCCCCAGAAAGAGCAGAATCCAGTGTCTCGTAAGTCACACCTTCTCAGGTTTCTGTTGCTGGAATGTCGCGATCGCACACGCGGAGACACACGCACTTGCCTGCATACACACACATGGACACCCATAGCAAATAACAGATTACTCACATATGAGCACTCGCGTATCCATTTCACATACACACACACTCCGGTCTATAGAGGGAGAAGTGTGGATTTGTGAAGAAGTGTCAGCTGCCCCGGGCCAAAGCCTATCTGTATTTCACAGTCTATCTGTGCTCACTTGCAATTTTTCCACCCAATCTTGAAAATGGGCGCCCTTCTGAGCCTCTTTGCTTATATTGCAACACACAGTTCATGTTTATGTAGAATGAAATATGAAAACCCAGCTTGTGTGACATTGAGGAAAAATGAGGTCAGCAAACAGCTGGACAAGAATACCCATATAATGTGACTCTTTTCATATCTTTCCCGGCTAACCTATACATGCTTTGCACCTGTAAGTACAAGACGGTGTGTATCCACCCACTGATGAACTGTAATTATATCAAATCAAAGACAGAAAATCTGGCTTCCCATTTAAAGCAGAGCCGACTTCATTCTGTCTTTTGTCCTGCTTTTATTTCAGGCGTAACTCCCGGCAGCACAAGTACAAAGCAATAAAGAAAGCTGCAGTAGGAGACCATGAGTCTTTCCAATTGAAGGTGATATAACAATAGTGCCCTGCGTTCACTGACGTTAGCAATATATTTGAGAAATCCCTAATGGAGTTAGCTTGAAATTACACCCCATAAGTCGAGTGATTTTCATGTTTTAGTAGAGGGATTACATGGTCCTGATAAAATCTGACAGCCATTTGGGCTCATAAAAATATTTTCAAACCCCACTGGATTAACTCAAAAGTGCCTGTCGATTTGGGAAAACAAGGCTGTTCTCTTAGTTCTTGGAAAGCAAGGCTTGAGGAACTGAGGCTTTCTATTGCAGCAGCAGTATGATTCAAGCACTCAAAAAGGCACATTCAAAGCCAGGAACAAAGATGCCAAATGTACATTTATGACAAACAAATTCCCTTAAAATACTTTAGAAATACACAGTTGAAGAAAGAAAGAAAGAAATACCAGAATGTGGCCTCACTATGCTATTTGACTTGTTAAAACGGCACAATTCTTAAAGTCTTTGCACCCAGCATGAGTTTGACTACCTTTCTGGTTTGTATGTTAGTCTCTGTACTTCCCTGTCTTTTTCTTTCTACACCATTCTCTGTAGGCTGAATAGTTTCTCATTAATTAATTAACATTCCTATGCCACTGTGTTTTCTGAGGGGCCTTTGTTATGGCCCCACAAAAACTCTTTCAGAGCTGTTCTTCACATAGTATATCTCTCTCTCTCTCTCCCTCTCTCCGTTCTTCACATAGTATCTCTCTCTCCCTCTCTCTCTCTCTCTCTCTCTCTCTCGTGTGTGCTCTCTCCCTCCTCTTTGTAGTGGAATGTCCTATGCTGCACTCTCTGTCTATTGTCAGAGCAAAAATGTTGCGTGAATTGTTTTCAAGTGATTAGTTATTTTTTCCCTTGCACCGGGTTTCCCTACCTCAGACTCACGCAAGCAAATGTTCAGACTCTCCAGACAAATACCTTGCATGATCCTTTCATACACCTACATAAAGTGGAAAGATACACTAATTCCCATGGGCACACATACACACATACAAAACCATGCACATGCTCTTCATACACCTGCAAACTCCTCCTCTCCCTTTCTTAGTTGCCAAGCTCTGTCATCTTTTTAAACGCCTTTTAATTGTCAGGCCCCAGGGGAGCCCTAAAACACACACTGTAAAAAAAACAACTTGCATGTCTGGTCTTCTGTCTTTCTCTTTAAATCTTTTTCCCTTTTAGGTCTGTCAATCTTCATGTCATTTATTCTTTTACCCTTTTATCCCAATAATGCAGATAACCATACATGGCGCTGCTTGCTGTAATAAAAAAGTGAGCTTTTTCTTCTTTTTTTTTCAACATGCATCTGTTCTAAGAGTCCTGATAAATGGGTGCACAGTTAAAGGTTATTGTATTGTCCACATTTCATCATAGGGGGAGAAATAGTTCTAGTATAGAATTCTAGTATAGAATTTTGAAACCCTCGCTTCTGTAAAATAAGTTAATAAAGCAGATATACAAATTATAAGACATGGTGATGATATGTTTATATAGTACATATATGTATGTATTTGTGAAACTGTTTAAATGTGTTAGAACTAGTGCAAACAAAGCAGTGGATGTATATTTTTGTGCATAAGTGCTATTGATCCCTTAGCGTCAGTTATTAAAATAAGGTTATCTAATAGCACAGGAAGCTGAAACCAGAAACACGATGATATGATATTTAAATAAGTTGGCCTTATATTTTTTTAAAAACAGACTAAAAGTAATGTTTTTCTTAATTTCCTGTGACATTGGTTAAATATCTTCAAAATGCTGTGTGGGAACTCTTCCCATTTTTACACACTAGCTGCTGTGGCATGATGTCTGTTAGTTTGATATGATTTTGTTGTGATGTGTTGATCTTTTTTCTATACTATGTTTAATCTTTTTTTTGCTTAACTGTTGATAAAAGGCTGTTATATACGTATAGTTGACAACACAGTTTGGTAGGTTAGAATCACTTGCTGTATAATATGCTACACTGCTCATGCCAGAGGTGGCGCATCTCAGATACTCTGCAACTACTTCTTTTTGTACTCATCATTGTCCCTTTGGATGTGTAACGGGATTACTGACTTCATTGACAGTAATGCCTCAAAAATTATTATTTTAGATTGAAGAGGGGGTCAAAATCAATTGATTGGACGAATGGCCCGAACAAACACGCTCACAGTTATCAGACATTTTGACATGCCACTGACTGAAAGTATGCATGCACTCGTATTCTCCATCTCTCTCTCTCTCGCTGCCTTTCTCAACTCGCTCGCTCACTCAAAACACGCTATCAAACAGTCAGCATCAGATCAAAGACAAGCGCTCTCTCCCCTCTCCTTCCCCCTCTCTGCTATGCTCTCTGAGCTGTAAACATTATCCAAGCATCGGCAGCCTTGAAGACACAAAGACAAGTAGCTACCTGACACCTGACACTAACTTGAGAGCACTCACCGTGGTCTACCTGGGAATAAAACACACACCAACACACACACACATACACACTCACAAGGCTACCTGAGCTCCTTGCAGCAAGGAGAGTCCATTCAGCGGGAGAAAAGACAAAGTAGCCGTGCAATCAACCTACCCAATACATACAACCACTCCCAAAAGCTCCTTTCCACCTTACTACTGGACATCCAACACAACCAGTAACCCTACAATCAATTAGGGGAACCAAACTTCAACAGAAGTGTGTGTTTATTTCTACACACTTGAAGAGAAATACAGATGAAATGCCTTGTTAATATTTCTGCATACTTGGGCATAAATATGGATTTTCCTATTTGGGCTGCACAGAAGCAACCCAAGGCTAACTCAGGTATTCTCAGTGGAAGCAAGTGAGACGACTTGGGTCACCGGCGGCGGTAACCTAGGTGTGTACTCTGGCTTTTCATGTGAAACCACCTGAAAGCCAACAAAAGGTCCCTCTCCTACCCTCCCACCGTCCCTCTCTTCCTCTCTGCATCTCACAGTACAAAGGAAAAGAATGAATGAAAGAGCAGCAGAGGAAGGGGGATGAGGTAAGGGGATGAGGATGCAAGGGTGGGGCAGGGTGGCCTGGGTGGAGGGGTGCTGGCCAGTGGGCAAAACAGGCATAGAGGTATTTTCCCTTGTGCTTCGGGACAAAAGCAGGCCTAGGGATATAGGCTATTAGTCGTAGAGATCTGCAGAGCAATCCATCACAGGCTGGTCAAGCTCCTCACCTGAACCTGAACGATGCTGTTGAGCCACTATTTGTAAAGTTCATATTTTAGAAACAGAAAATGTGGCCTTTTTGTTTACAGTTTTCATAATGTTAAATAACAGGATATTTGTTCCAGTAGTTAGAACACTTACTTGGTGTATTGAATTTAATTTGAGAGGGGTTTTGCTAATTTGAATACAAATTCCCATTTGAGGTACTACAGCTTGTTACTGTGAGGCTTTACTTTGGCTTGAGTGAAACGCTAACATTAATATGCTAACTCACAATGACAATGCTAGCATGCTTGTATTAACAAGTACAATGTTTTTTTTGACTAAAAATAATGCTATTCAAAGAGCCTAGCATGGCTTAAAAACATCAATCAGTGATTAAGGAGGAAAACAACATAAAAGCAAGCCCCACACCCATTGTACATTAGCTTGGAAAATATTCAGTTTTGCAAAAAGTCAAGAGATTTTTGTTTCTTGCAATGTCTCCTCAAACAATTAATGCTGAATTTTCAAATCCAGTGTCCAAAAAATGTAATCTCAGACAAGATTGTACAGGATTTAAGTTTTTTTCGTATAAACTTCAATTCTCAAAGTTCAGTTATTCAGATAGTTTTAAAAATTGAAGATGTTTAATATGAAATTTTGTAAAAATGACACTGGCTGAAGAAATTTTAAAGGTTAAAACCACCCAACTAAAGATATGTGACCCGAGCTATACAACAAAAAGTAATAACCAAGAGTAAACACATTCTTCATTGCTTCTTTTAACTGTTAGGTGCAATAACTAACAATAAACATAAGAGGGAGCCCCCACACACACACTGCACACTGAGGACTGAACATAGCAACAGAAACTGTACATGAGGCTGTTTCAAGAAAAGTTTTACTGCTAAGAATAAAGAAAGTAAAATTTGAACCTGCAGATGAAAGGTAGCAGCCAAACAGAAGAAGTAGATGACTATGTAACCACAAATTGCACTCGCTCTTTGTGTTCTATTGTTGTTGAAGGAATTTCATATGAATTTATTAAACATTAAGATAATATTTTTCACTGAGATAGTATCAGCAAAGATTATTTGACTGTGACATAATGGATTCCTTTCATACTGTTTGTGTATGATAATACGCCCTGGATGGCTGATTCAACTTATGGGGGTATATTACAGTTGCAAGAAAAAGTATGTGAACCCTTTGGAATTTCTTAGTTTTCTGATTAAAATGGTCATAAATGTGTTCTGATCTGGACAGTCTCAACAATAGACAAACACAGTCTGCTTAAACTAACAGCACACAAACAATTATATGTTTTCATGTTTTTGTTGAACACAACATGTAAACATTCACAGTGCAGGGTGGAAAAAGTATGTGAACCCCTAGGCAAATGACTTCTCCAAGAGCTAATTGGAGTCAGGAGTCAGCCAACCTGGAGTCCAATCAATGAGACGAGATTGGAGGTGTTGGTTAAAGCTGCCCTGCCCTATAAAAAACACACTTCAGTTTTGAGTTTGCTACTCTCAAGAAGCATTGCCTGATGTGAACCATGCCTCGCACAAAAGAGCTCTCAGAAGACCTACGATTAAGAATTGTTGACTTGCATAAAGCTGGAAAGGGTTACAAAAGAATCTCTAAAAGCCTTGATGTTCATCAGGGTAAGACAAATTGTCTATAAATGGAGAAAGTTCAGCACTGTTGCTACTCTCCCTAGAAGTGGCCGTCCTGTCAAGATGGCTGCAAGAGCACAGTGCAGAATGCTCAATGAGGTGAAGAAGAATCCTAGAGTGTCAGCTAAAGACTTACACAAATCTCTGGCACATTGCTAACATCTCTGTTGACGAATCTACGATACGTAAAACACTAAACAAGAATGGAGTTCGTGGGAGGACACCACGGAGAAAGCCACTGCTGTCTAAAAAAAAACATTGCGGCATGTTTGAAGTTTGCAAAAGAGCACCTGGATGTTCCACAGCACTACTGGCAAAACATCCTGTGGACAGATGAAACCAAAGTTGAGTTGTTTGGAACTAACACACAACACGATGTGTGGAGAAAAAAAGGCACAGCACACCAACATCAAAACCTCGTCCCAACTGTGAAGTATGGTGGAGGGGGCATCATGGTTTGGGGCTTTGCTGCGTCAGGGACTGGACAGATTGCTATCATCGACGGAAAAATGATTTCCCAAGTTTATCAAGACATTTTGCAGGAAAACTTAAGGCCATCTGTCCACCAATTGAAGCTCAACAGAAGATGGGTGATGCAACAGGACAACGACCCAAAGCACAGAAGTAAATCAACAACAGAATGGCTTCAACAGAAGGAAATACGCCTTCTGGAGTGGCCCAGTCAGAGTCCTGACCTCAACCCGATAGAGATGCTGTGGCATGACCTCAAGAGAGCAATTCACACCAGACATCCCAAGAATATTGCTGAACTGAAAAAGTTTTGTAAAGAGGAATGGTCCAAAATTCCTCCTGACCGTTGTGCAGGTCTGATCTGCAACTACAGGAAACGTTTGGTTGAGGTTATTGCTGCCAAAGGAGGGTCAACCAGTTATTAAATCCAAGGGTTCAAATACTTTTTCCACCCTGCACTGTGAATGTTTACATGTTGTGTTCAACAAAAACATGAAAACATATAATTATTTGGTGGTATTAGTTTAAGCAGACTGTGTTTGTCTATTGTTGTGACTTAGATGAAGATCAGAACACATTTTAGGACCAATTTATGCAGAAAACTAGGAAATTCCAAAGGGTTCACATACTTTTTCTTGCAACTGTATATACATATATATATATAAACATTTAAAAAGTGGATCAATTACTTCAAAGGTACACAAACACTTTACATAAGAGGAATATGTAACTGTTAGACCAGGACAAAGCTTTCTTGTGTTTGGATCTCCTCTGCTTGTTTTCTCTGTAGTGTCAGTGTGATATACGAGGGTTAATATGGTGAAATAGGCTGACTAAAGCAGACAGGTCTGCACCTGCATACAGCCAAAGAGAGAGACGCTCCACTCTGTTTGATGCTATTGCGAGCGACGCCAGTGGCGCTGCAATCAGAGGGTGTCTACTTTGAAGGGAGTTTGTAGTTGTGCGAGTTTGTATCACTTTTGCACTTATAAATACAAAAAAATAAGAAGTTGATTGACCTAGGAATAAAGTAGTGATGACTTTGCTGAAGGCTGCCAAGTGAGGCCTCTGTATTCTTTTTACAAGTTTGCAGTAGTGTGTGTGTGTGTGTGTGTGTATTTTTGTTTGCATGTGTAAATGTTGAATGTTTGTGCTGTCGTATTCAGTTCTGCATGATACTATCAGCCGTGTCAGTGCGGAGGGAGATTGATGTGGAATGTTAACAGTGACGGAAAGTATTGGACTGTCTCCATAGAGTCCCATTCATGCAGAACCGAGATAGGACGAGCAGGAGACTCAACACAATACCGAGAGGGATGAAGAAAGGGAGCCTTATTGTTGCAGGTTTCACACTCTCCTCCGAGAACTCCAGTCATCAGAAAAGAACATTACAGTTATAAAAACAACATTAAATCACCTGGGAAGTATGAAGCGTATCATCACTGAACCATAGATCACAATAATCATACTCAATCGTACCATTATACTTTGGGAACTATTCATTACGGGCTCTAGAGTCTGCTCTGGGATTAGCTGATGAAGTGGCGCCATCTTCAGCCAGAAGACAAGAACTGCAGCAGGACAGAAACAGAAACCACAAGCTGATGGTGACAGCTCACTCTTTGAAAATCTTTTGTTAAACCAAAGCCTCCCTTGAATATATCTTTATGACTCTTTTGTTGCATATTTAGTAGTCTTATTATTGAAATGCCTGTTCAACAAGTATGTTGTTACTGAAAAATGTAAACTGTTAATAATCCAAAATAAGCTGTAGCAAAACGGCTCATTTTGTTACACTTTCAACACATTATTTTTAGATAACTGTTACATTTCCAAAAATTACCCTTTTAAGAAAAAATCTGGTTACACTTTTGATTATTTAAGACAAATAAAAAAAATGCTTCTCAATATAGGAGATGTCTTTGGAAGATTTGGTCTCATCCATCTCTTCAGGCAACAGCTGAGCTGGTGTACATTTAACTTGTGATTTTCCTCTGGTCAGAATCCTCCCTGCCTTATTCTGATTCTCTTTCTGCTTAGACAGCATTTTATTGTGAAGTGTTAGCCAGGAATTTCCTTTCAGTACATCTCAGTAAGAAATTGATGCAATCCATTGTGCAGCGAGAGAGCCCTTTCCACTTCAAGTGTCTGAGATTGAAGTCGATGTTGCAGATTTCGTCAGAAAAACTTCAACAAATGTTATATACTTATATACATAATCAGAATAATTGTGCTCTTTTAAATTGTTCTTTTGCTAAAACTACATTCACTTAAACACCAGGTTTAAAATAATGAAATGAATAAGCACTACAGTTACTCCCAGAGCTCTGACGCTTTGTTTCTTTGACTGGACTTTTAGCTCTGAATCTCAAACCACGAACTGCTGCGTCGTGTATTTTGCTCTGGTCATTGAAGATTTTTTGCAAAGCAGAAGTGATATCCGACAGTCACTCAAATATAACGTGGTGTTCTGTGGAAAGAGGAAGGCTTCTCCTGCCGAGATATTGCAAGCTCTTTTCAGAGCTATCCGACTATCAAAAAGGGCATTATACTCAAGCTGACAGGATCCAGACTCCACTGGATACTCCTAAATGTGCAGAAATCCCAGCAGAAAAAACCCATCTAGATGTAGTTTCCATAGATTCAACATTGAACAAATAATAATGTGAAGTACATTGTTGTGATATGTTCCTTTTGGAAGATGTTCTTCCCTTTCTGATGATGTTTTCTCATGACCTTTGTGTAAGGGCTGTTTAATTTGTCTGCTGAGAGTGAGACCATGATACTGCAGATTTAAAGCTGTTGTCAGGCCTAAACAAAAAGTTAACAAACGAATAAACTAATGCACCTCCACTTGTAATAGCGAACATATCTTATATCTCATATCTCACTGTTTACAGTTGCAAGAAAAAGTATGTGAACCCTTTGGAATTTCCTAGTTTTCTGCATAAATTGGTCCTAAAATGTGTTCTGATCTTCATCTAAGTCACAACAATAGACAAACACAGTCTGCTTAAACTAATACCACCAAATAATTATATGTTTTCATGTTTTTGTTGAACACAACATGTAAACATTCACAGTGCAGGGTGGAAAAAGTATTTGAACCCTTGGATTTAATAACTGGTTGACCCTCCTTTGGCAGCAATAACCTCAACCAAACGTTTCCTGTAGTTGCAGATCAGACCTGCACAACGGTCAGGAGGAATTTTGGACCATTCCTCTTTACAAAACTTTTTCAGTTCAGCAATATTCTTGGGATGTCTGGTGTGAATTGCTCTCTTGAGGTCATGCCACAGCATCTCTATCGTGTTGAGGTCAGGACTCTGACTGGTACGCTCCAGAAGGCGTATTTCCTTCTGTTGAATCCATTCTGTTGTTGATTTACTTCTGTGCTTTGGGTCGTTGTCCTGTTGCATCATCTTCTGTTGAGCTTCAATTGGTGGACAGATGGCCTTAAGTTTTCCTGCAAAATGTCTTGATAAACTTGGGAAATCATTTTTCCCTCGATGATAGCAATCTGTCCAGGCCCTGATGCAGCAAAGCCCCAAACCATGATGCCCCCTCCACCATACTTCACAGTTGGGACGAGGTTTTGATGTTGGTGTGCTGTGCCTTTTTTTCTCCACACATCGTGTTGTGTGTTAGTTCCAAACAACTCAACTTTGGTTTCATCTGTCCACAGGATGTTTTGCCAGTAGTGCTGTGGAACATCCAGGTGCTCTTTTGCAAACTTCAAACATGCAGCAATGTTTTTTTTTAGACAGCAGTGGCTTTCTCCGTGGTGTCCTCCCATGAACTCCA
Source organism: Labrus mixtus (assembly GCF_963584025.1). Classification (NCBI taxonomy): domain Eukaryota; kingdom Metazoa; phylum Chordata; class Actinopteri; order Labriformes; family Labridae; genus Labrus; species Labrus mixtus. The sequence goes on along the minus strand of NC_083626.1, from coordinate 15,958,985 downwards.
TTCTTGTTTAGTGTTTTACGTATCGTAGATTCGTCAACAGAGATGTTAACATGTGCCAGAGATTTGTGTAAGTCTTTAGCTGACACTCTAGGATTCTTCTTCACCTCATTGAGCATTCTGCGCTGTGCTCTTGCAGCCATCTTGACAGGACGGCCACTTCTAGGGAGAGTAGCAACAGTGCTGAACTTTCTCCATTTATAGACAATTTGTCTTACCCTGATGAACATCAAGGCTTTTACAGATTCTTTTGTAACCCTTTCCAGCTTTATGCAAGTCAACAATTCTTAATCATAGGTCTTCTGAGAGCTCTTTTGTGCGAGGCATGGTTCACATCAGGCAATGCTTCTTGAGAGTAGCAAACTCAAAACTGAAGTGTGTTTTTTATAGGGCAGGGCAGCTTTAACCAACACCTCCAATCTCGTCTCATTGATTGGACTCCAGGTTGGCTGACTCCTGACTCCAATTAGCTCTTGGAGAAGTCATTTGCCTAGGGGTTCACATACTTTTTCCACCCTGCACTGTGAATGTTTACATGTTGTGTTCAACAAAAACATGAAAGCATATAATTGTTTGTGTGCTATTAGTTTAAGCAGACTGTGTTTGTCTATTGTTGACACTTAGATGAAGATCAGAACACATTTTATGACCAATTTAATCCGAAAACTAAGAAATTTCAAAGGGTTCACATACTTTTTCTTGCAACTGTATGTAGGCCTGAGGATGCTCAGTGCAGAACAGACTTTTAAAGAAAATATTGGATATTTTCAGTCTCTTTGACATGAGAGTGGCCCAAGTCACTCATTGCAAGTCTAAGTCAAGTCTTTAAGGGCAGCCGCAAGTCCAAGTCAAGTATCTTATGGCTTATGGTTTTAATATTTATATTTGGATAACATAGATAAAAAATAATGTTTCTCAGGGTTACAGAGAAATACTGCTACCATTATTAGTCATGCAGTTCTAAACATCTGGTGAAAGTTGGTGAAGACCTGATGACATATTCTCCTGGTTGAAAGCTGCAGTCACAACAAGTGACTGAAGGTGCAGGCATTTTGATGTATCCTATAGTATAATTAAGTTTATTTATAAAGCACATTTTAGCAAAAAGGTTATTCAATTCTTCACCCAAGGCTTTAAAAAGAAAAATAAACATTAAAATAGAACATTTTAAAACAAACCAAGAGACTGTACTGTATAGTTACACTGGGTCCCGACAGCTTATTATCTATATGTTAATGAACAAACCCCTCTAGTCTCTCAAAGGCATTGTAATGGTAACCTAATAAGCCAGTGATATTACCTTTACGTGGTCAACTATGCACCTGTAACCTTGACTTTACTTAAGCAGCTGTGAATAAATATAAATAGTATTATTGTTGGTAGTAGTAGCAGTGGTTGGCCTATTAGTTGTTGTGGGAGTGGTTACTCACATTTTCAGAAACAGTTTAAGCAGAGCATTGTGACACTGTTGAGATCTTATCAACTGTCACTGTGTATAATTCATCTCTCTTCATAAAACACTGCTGCCTGTCTGTCTGTAAAAAAGGAACGCAGCAGGATCAGACACATATTGGCCCGTTAATTAAACTACAGAACTCTCAATGAAGATGTAAATCACATTATAAATCTGCCTTTAATGAAAAGTAACCACTTTCAAACACTAAACCCCATAGAGCAGATAAAGCATCATCAATCTTAAGGGGGGCAATCTCAGAATTTGGATGGATGGGATGCACCCAATAAAAAAAGCATATACATATTACTCAGGCAGATTCTCAATTTACAACAGATTGGATTATTTTTTCATGTACAAAAAGACATAGAGTTAGTAGAAACATGCTTAATAGGCACAAGAGACTGATCAGATCATGCCATAGTGACATTAAATTTAAGACTTAACTTAAAGGAAGGGGGGAAATTATGGAGGTTTAATAACTCCCTCTTGCTGGATCAAATATTTGTAGGGAAAATGAAAAATGTGCTTAAAGAATATTTAGAGATAAATGATACTGGGGAGGTGAGTCCAATTACTTTATGGGAAGGAGCTAAAGCGGTGTTACATGGACATAGAATTTCATACGCAACGTTTAAAAAAAAGATTTAAACAGAGGACATTAGAGCAACAAATACAATGTTTGGAAGAAAAATGTAAAAATACTAACGAACTTAAGTTAAAAATTGAGTTAAAAAAGAAATATTAAGAGTTAGATAGGATCCAAACAGAGGAAGTGGAGAAATTAATGACATGTGCAAAACAGAAAAATTATGACGGTGGTCCAAATTCCTTAAAACTTCTAGCATATAGATTTAAGAAGCAGAGTAAGACAGCATATGTAGCTAAATTGAAAAGTGGGTTAGAACTTGTAACAGAAAAAGACAAAATAGCTGAAGAATTTGCTAAATATTACAAAAGACTCTATAAAGAGGAACCACAAGATACAGAGTTGGAACAAATGAAAACATTCCAAGATAAACTCAATTTAAAACAGGTTAGAGATGAAAATTATGAGATATCACAACAAATGAAAAAACTAAAAACTGGCAAAACACCAGGAGATGATAGATACACTAACAGACATGAATTCTATAAAACATTTAAAATGCAGCTGACACCATTACTTCTACGGCCCTATAATAGTCCTAAAGACGGTAAAGATGCTCCAGAATGCTCCTTATACAGACCAATATCATTATTGAATACTGACCATAAAATATTAACATCAATTATAGCCAATAGATTAAAGGATCTTGTACCGGATATTATAGACAACGATCAATGTGGTTTTATCCCTGGTAGGTTGCTGTCAGATAATATCAGACGGACTTTGAATGTTATAGACTATGCAAAGAAAAATGACATATATCTCTTACTCTTGACATTAGATACTAAGAAAACATTTGACCAAGTTCTCTGGCCATTTATGTTCGATACTGTATGTAGTTTTGGGTTCCGTGAAAGATTTATTAAGTGGCTTCAAGGAAAATGATAACATTAAAGGAGTTCATATAAAGGAAGACCAGGATAAATTGGCATTATATGCAGACAATGTCATTGTTTATCTAGCCTCCCCAGACCAATCTTTACCACACTTAATGGAAACAATATAAGAATACAGTAAGCACTCAGGCTACAAGTTAAATGAAAGTAAATGTGAAGTACTGACTTTTAAAAAACAGATATCTGTAGAACTCAAAAATAAATATAAACTGAAATGGGACTTAAAGAAAATTAAATATTTAGGAAGCTACTTTACTGGAGTATTTACAAACTCTATATACAGATAATTATCAAGTTTTAGAAGATAAATTAAAACAAGACTTAAGTAGATGGAAAACGGTACCAGAATCAATACTGAATAGACTAGATACAGTGAAGATGATGATTCTACCACAATTTCTGTTCTTATTTCAGGCTTTACCAATACCCATCCCACTAAGCAGTTTTAAAAAATGGAATAGAATGCTCTCAAATTATATCTGGAACTACAAAAGGAAAAGGAAAAAACTTAGTATGTTAACTCAACCTAAAGAGAAGGGTGGACTTTGTTTTCCAGATCTAATGACCTACTTTCATGCTACTCAAGTAGACATTGTAATGAAATGGATGAATGATGAAGTCAAAACTAAATGGAAACTAATAGAAAAACAATCAACACTAATATCAATAACAATACCACACTTAGGGTTAAATGAAATGCAAAAATATGATATATATTATAGTTGTGTGGAAAACACATTGATAAATGTAAATTGGAGATATATTCGTAAAAAGTATAAATGTGATAAAGACTGCATTTATTTGAGACAGATGGCGAATGATCCTGATCTTCTTCCAAATAAAATTGATAGAGTGCTGGAAGAATGGGCATGCAAGGGATTAAAAATCTACCAACAAATGATAACAAATAATAGGATTGATACATTTGAAACATTGTATCTGAACGCTCTGTCGTCTCTCCTGCTGCAATCGCGTGCGTTTGTGCAGAGGGTTGAGCGAGACGGGAGATGAGTGTGATGAAGCAGAAGAGAGTGGTAAGTTGCTTGTACTGTTTGTAACATCATATACATGGCTTCTTCAAAACAGAACCCCTTCTGAAAGTTGGGCACCCACCTAAATCACTTATGCCTTGATCTGGCTCAGACTGAAGCAGCTGCAAGTGATCGGTTGATACGTGGATTGATTCCATTTAGTTAGATATACCAGTAATCACTTTTATTCCCTGCATCTTTTTTTTTAATGAAAAGCCATACTTGAGGTATATGGACTGTATAAAAAGTGGACCTAGTCTCAAGGATGTCACCTATTTGTTACTGAAGTGGAATTTTGAAGCCCAAAGTATGGCAGTAGCCATATTGAAAGTCTCAAGCTAACGTTAGGTAACAGGAAAAGAGATGGAGTTAAGGTGGGCCTTCTCCTAGCAAACAGCTACAACCTGCCTACTTTTAGTTATATCAGTCACATCCCTAATTATGCATAACTCTGGTCTTTCATGAAATAAAAACAGATGAGTTATAAAAACGATAAAGACATGATCTACTCAGACCAAAACCACTCTTTGAAACCAGGGTGTACACATGTTTAATTCTGCTGTAAAAATGGACATCTTAACATGGGTGTGTATGTGACTTCCAGGCTTTTGGACACTTGAAGAACTGCACTTTTTGTTGCACTTCCACATTGGCTTCATTTTTCAACCCCAGAGGTTGTCGCTGGCTTTAGCAGTCAGCTTCAAGTGGACATTTGAGTAACTGCAGCTTATAACGTACAGCTTATATGTTTATCTGAGGTCTGAACATTATAAAGAGATCAAGCAACATCCCCTCCTGACAGATTTATTTACCATGTAAAGCATGACAACTGACAGATGTTACGTGTCAGTTTTTTCGCTAATGAGCTGACAAGTTCAGATGTGGGAGGTTGATATAGAAGAAAGCCATTGTTGTCATCCACCCTCCCCTCATGACAACAGCTGTGGAGTGGAGGTGCGGGCCTCCATTGGGAGAAAAGAAAATGGTCTGGTCGAGCTGTGTTTAACAGGAAAGTATGCATGTTTTCAGTTTGTGTTGTGTGTGGGCTTTCTTTAATGCAACAGGGGCTTAATTTTAAAATAGCTCATCAAAGACCCTCAGGCCCTTTATTGTGTGATTTAGAAGTGAGATGGAAAATCTCATGGAAATATTTTCTAATAAAAAGGGCACTCTCTTGTCCTAGCTCTCTTTGTGCTTATCTCGCTGTGAAAACAGAAGATTTATGCACAGTCTTCATACTCCAGTTTATATGTTATTCTGATAAGACCGGCGAGGTTTGTGTGCGTCTGTGTGCTTTATGAGTGTTTATTGAGGCCACAGATTGTAGTGCTGCTCACTGGAGGACACAAACACTCTTCCGTGGGAATGCAAAGTCCCACCAGTTCCCAATCCCATTCCTTATCTCCAGCATTCCTATATGAATGATGCATATCCCCTGAACTGAGACCACTTGACCACTGTGCTACATGAAACCATATGCAAATAACATGTGTTCATGTGCACACTGTAGGGACCTGAAATTAATGAAGTAAGGGTGAATATTAAAAGATAAAGAAAGAAAGAAAGTCATGCAAAATTTAAAAGGAAATGAGAACTTTGAAATAACAAAACAGCATAAATAATGACTGCATAGGTTACATTTCAGTATAACTCTGAATAAGTGAGAGGTGAAAGTGTGTGAGAGCGATAGAAAGGTGGTAGCGGCGGTGATGTTGGGGGGTCAACCTCAGGTTTTGCATACTTGACAGTGTCTCTAACACACGGTCTGTATGCCAACACCACTGCGTGTCCAACTGTCTTCCCACCTGCCAGACTGTTCACCTGACTAACCTGGACTGCACCGGGGCCCTGCCCATGGGTGTGGACATCAAACAGAACTTTAAAAGACTGTTACTCATTACAAATCATAGAAAACATAATCAGGTGTACCTGAAAAATAAATTCAAGAACAAAACAAAAAATGCTTGAATCATATGTTCGCTAATGTAGTGTGATTCATGAATATGGTAGGGAAATGTTGGCCTCTGCTTCATTATTAGTTTAATTGCTGCAGAGCATACATGTCTGTGTTGGAGGGGATTATGTCTTTGTCACTTATCACTAGACTCAAACACAAACATGCACACACACCTTTTAGTCTAGGCGTAATGGGGAATTCCCGATAAGCTGCATGTGTACAGGTGATTTGCGTATGTTCACTAATCTAGGAGGTTTGGCTATAACTGTAAACCCACCACACCTGGACAATCACACTAACACACACACACACACACACACACACACACCCACTTACAGTCCCTTACTCATCAGCAACTGATGCCTGTCTTGATAAGCCAGTGACCTCACGTTCTAATGGTCAACATTGTTTGCATCTGTGGCCGTTAAACACAGCATGTGACTCAGGTGCTACTTTGGCAAATGATCAAATCCTTGTCACTATTACACACAGATGTGCACGAACACACACACACATTATGGCCCTGAAATAATGTTATATATAGTATGCAGAATATGTCATGTCACTCTTATTGTAGTGGAAGTGTGCACTATCTTATCTTTTTTTTATTGTTACACATTTACTATTAAATATCCGCCCCTCTGTAAATCCTTTCAGCCTATTCTTAGATTTTAATTTTTAGCCTAATTCACTTATTTATATTTGACAACATTTAAAGACATTCTCAAAAGAACAGCTCAGACAAGAATATCCCCTGGATATCCTCGTAAAACCACCAGTAATCAGGTGTCACCTGCCGCACTCATTGTCTTTCTAAATTCAAGGGTCCGATGTCTCTTTGTTCTTATCACCTTGGCTCAGTCCTCCAGGTGCAAGGGGAGTTATAGGAATCCAAACCGTCACACTGAATCACTGAATGATGAGGGTTTTTCCGAAACACGTTTATCAAGTCTTTTTTATAAAGCTCTTGAGAAGTGTCATTATGTTTGGACCATGAAAAACATTTACTGCTACTCCTGCAGCTACTGCTGTTTCCACCACTAATACTGTGCTGCTTATACTTCTTCCATTACAATGAATAGCCCCCAACTCAAAATTTAAACCCATCCACTTCTGTTTTCATGACCTTAATACATTGTTGTGGAAATGCACTTGCTGTCTTTACAAGAAGATCGATGTCTTCAGAATGAGGACTTAAGTCTGAATTTAGTTTAAGCCCCCTTATTGCCTGACCGTTAAATCAATGCACATTGCTCTAGGCACACCCTGAGTCTATCATGCACACATCGAGGCAGATTGCCATGTGGACAATATCGCTTCAAACTGTAAAGCTTGAATTGTTTTTTTGTTTAAAAATGTCCAAGTTTAAGTTTGTACAAGTTTAAAAATGTATGGACGAGAGGACACGTGTCTCCAATACTGTCTTTTGATTGAACTTAGATCAACCATGACCTGGATGATCATAAACCTTCAACGAGATTAGTCCTGAAAGGTATTGAATGTAATAATTATTACCATGATGATCTGTTACCTATTCCATGTCAAAAGTAAACTAAAAGTGATTTTAAAAATAGTTGTAAAGGTCATTAATAGTTTGACCAGACAAATTGTTAGATGTCAAAGTATAGGTTTACTAGGCATTAAGTATTTATGCATTAAACCCACAACAATATGTATTTTGCACAATGCAATTTCATCCAGCGGAAACCTGTTGTGGCTGTGCTGTTTGCATCACTGACTGCTTCAGGTCATGAAAACTGAGTTATGATATGGGGCTGGTGGTGTGGTAACGGATGATTGTGTCTACATTCATGGCCATTACATCCATAACAAGATACACTAACTGGTGTCATAACATCATAAAGATTATGACCACTCCGCAGTTTGATTTGCGACACATGGATTCTCTGTCATCCGTTGTACATGCAGCTAGCATCTTCAGGGTTAAGCATCTGTGACATCATGAGCATCAAGTACGGGAAATTCTCCTGATATTTCACGGAAGCTAAATCTCCACCTTGCATAACGGGTTTCTCAACCTGTACTTACTTGAAAAACCACCGCTGTAAGATTGCATGAACAAAACATTTGAGTGCAGCAATCAATGCACGATTGTACTGCCAATCAAACCAACATCAAATGGAAGTATGGGTTTGCCTTGTTTGTTGCTGCACATGAGAATATATGAACAAGGTAAAAAAAACTTTGCATCCAAGAAAGACAGGAACATTTAAAGTGCATGGCAGTTTATTCATGTGCATGTTAGCGTGTGTGTCTGTGTTAGTGTCAGTTGTATTTCTGTCTGTTTGTGATTGCGTCACTGACAGAGGTTCAAAAGACTGGATTATCCCAGACGGTAAGCCTTTCCCACTTGGGGATATCACAGGCACTATGTGCTCACCTGTTGCACTGTGTCAATCAATTTTTCTGACAGTTTAACTTATAACTACGTTTGAGTGGACAAATGCACAGGTACATGCCCATATCTGAATATTTTTATGTGTAAAAAAAAAAACATACCATGTTTTCCTCAAGTCCAGAAACAAATCTGAACAACTTTGACATATTAACCTTCCTTGACCCTCAACAGATTGACAGAGTACACGGTTGTTACATTTCAGTGTGATGAATTTGTACACTAAAACTTTCCAAGTTATAAAGTTACTGATGACATTTCTGGAAGCTCAGTTTGACTTTTGATCATGTAGAGATGATAGCACAGGAATAAAGCACAGTGTTTAAATACACCTCTCCCTTACAACACATTATATATCATCAGCCCAAGGAGGTCAAGGACTGCTGGCACTTTTATTTTGACACAGCTTATCTGGCCAAAGTGCAACAGACAATACTTACTACATTTTACTTTACAGTGTATTTCTTAAGGTTAAACGTATATTTATCAATATCAACCTTAGAACCCCTGGCATCATTCTGCACATATTTGAACAGTTGGGTTTAGAGCTGAGCAGATTTACACATCCTGGGGCTGTTTCAGGAAACTAACTTGGAAACCCCAAAGAGAGAGAACCAGTTTTCAGGAAACTACTGGTTCAAACCCTCATCTTTCATAATTTTACTAACAATAGTATGGTCTCATCTAGAGGAGGTTCCTTTTTGTGTTTACACACAAAAAGGAACCTCCTCCATCCAACTCAGAAAATAGCATTATCGAAATAAACTATGAATGATGTCATGTGTTCTTAGTGTGGACTCTGATGCAGCTCTTAGGGCTGTTCGCCTCCAGACCAAGGCTTAAGAAGAACGTCATTTTCATGTAGCGGCATTAGAAAGTAAGTTTAAAAGAATTCTGAATGTAAGATAAGTTATATTCACATATTGAGCCTGGTAAGGTTTAAGGGGACGGGGGTTACTGTATTTCAATTTCATTCAGTAACTAGTCAGTAAGTGTAGCAATTGTCCAAAACAATATTGTCCAATTACCATTACACAGTCATCCTTTACCTAAAATACTAAATTACTTCTTTGGAAATATTGTAGCTGCAGAAAATACAGCCAGTTACGTACACACTTAAAAAGTTCCTAACATCTACTGGTACGTATAACAGCTTCACTATGTATTGTCAAATAAATAATTGTATGTTTATATACTGTTTGTAGATCATAAATTAGTGGGTTGGTACCAACTTAAATATAAAGGTCCATATAAGAGGGCGTCAAATAGCTTAGCGGTTATACCCTGTGCACCATGACGTCTATAGTCCTCGTCACAGCAGCCATGGGTTTGAATCCAACCCCAGCCCTTTGCTGCATGTCATATCCCTCTCTCTTCTCCCAGCATTTCCTGTGGCCCAAAAAAAACCAAGACAACAAAAAAAAAGAGAAAAATGAACGTGTAAGAAACATGGTCCCTGTTTGGTCTTGTAGAACTCTTTTCTATCAAGTAATGTTCAGCCAACTTCAAAATTAAAGGAATTCTCACTTCTTCTTTTAGGTGATGCATACCAATTTGAAACAAAACAACTTGAGATTGGTGTTAACATGCATTTAAATGGATTGTAAAATGCATACAAATGTGATGGAAAATGTGTAGGATTTTTTATTAATATGCATTCCAAATGTAACCATCCATCTTTCATTACAACACAGGGGCAGTTATCCCAATTATCCTATACGTTCCCTTTCTGCTCCATCTTCTCCATCTCCCGGTTTTAATTATCACTGTATTGTTCCGTCTGCAACACTGTGTCATGTTTGAATCCACTTTCAACGTGAAGCCAAAGCTAAAAAAAAAAAGAAGAAGCTACTTCATTATCTTCCCCTGCTGCAGAAGAGAAAACGATAAGAAACCACAGACAAGTTTTGATTCCATGGAATAAAACCTTTAACTCCATATTGGAGCTGTTATATGAAATAGACAAACCCTCTGCCAAGAAGATTTTTAGTAAAAACCACTCCCACTCTAATTTGTCTCATGGCCAAAGTGGGCTGGCCAAAAGTGTACAAAGACTATAAGAGAGATGCTATCCAGGTGGAGCATCATCATACAGGTGAGCTTTCACATTCTCATATCTCCACCTGCCTGATGATAACACTTCACTGGACCAGAAACAGGAGTACACACCGCCGACTGAACAAGGTACAGAAACCTGCTTTCTAGAGCTCAATCAATGAACTTCTCACTTTGTGTGTTTGCTTTGAGTTGTCACATGACTCCATATCCGACTGTAATAAGTTAGAGAAGTATGTGTGTCAGAGTCTTTTCACTTCTCTGTTCATTATGTGAGTGTTAAGCCTTGATTCTGGTGTCTCACACGAGTGTTTTTTCTTTCCAGATTGTTCTTTAAATTAAATATGATGGAAGAGATGGAGACGGTGAGTCTGATGTTATTTTAATGTATTTTGTCTATTTGTATTCAGCATGTTAATGATAAACAAAGTTTACATTTTTAAAATAATCTACATATTTCAGTCACAGTTTGCTGTAATAATCTTTTTGCACCGTAACTTGTTTGTGTCGTCTAATCGTAAAAAGGTCAGCAGCTCAGAATAGCAGCTCAGCCGCACATCACTGTTACCTGAATGTTGCCTGTGCTGCTGAGTGCACAAGCACTTGCATAAATTTGCCAGTCAAACTAAAAGACACTGTCACAGTGTGGACTCATTTTCAAAACACAAAACACAGCACACACATCACGTTCAGTATCAGACAGTTCACAGCTGAATATGAGCACCATAAGTGTGTGTGTGTGTGTGTGTGTGTGTATGTTTGTGAGTGTGTGTGTCATTTATTTAATGTTTTACTTGTGGTCGAAAAATGTAATCTTATTTTAAGAGAAATCACTGCTGCTCACATGCAAAATTTCAGAGACGATTCAAAGCTCATTTCTCAGAACATTTCTGAATGAGTGCCACTCTCATATTAAGACCTATGCGCACAAAAGTGCATCCCAGTGGAACAATAATGGGTTATCATGAGGGGGAAAAAACAGCAGGTGTGCATAAACCTTAGGCTACGACTGACACAGGAAAGAGGACACATGTCACTCATCACACTTCACTTCAAGCTCACATGGGTATTGCTTCTGAAAGCTGGCGTCCTCCTCTGTGTTTCTCAGATGGCTTACATGGCCGAGAGGCTGAGCGGAGAGCGTGTCGCCTGGAGCGGAGGAGCTCCTTCCTCCTGCTCAGAGGTGGACCTGGAGGTCATCGAGGAGTACCTGCAGGAGCACTCACAGGAGGTCCAGCGTGTTCACACAGCTGCATCGCCTCAGAACACCATGGGGCAACCAACACACTCCTACCCCCACCAGGGCCTCAGGATCATAGGTTAGTGAGGTTTTTGGCAGTAATGACAAAGGACAGATGAAGGGGTTTTTTTTTTTTCAATGTGTGTATCTCTTTAACTTACTGTATCTTTTGCCTGACTTTATATAGAGAATAGCTGGTCAGGTCAGCATCCTTATGAGTGGGACTGTGACTCTCATACTCCAAATGAAGAATATGAAGATCGAGTCCTGGCCCCAGTCTGGACTAGTCCCCATGAAAACCAGTGGGTGAGTTCAAGAACCTCAACCTTCCATTGAATTGGAGCTTTTGACATCGTTCATAGCTTAATGTACTGTAACAACACACTACTGTGTGAGACATTTTAGAATTCTGAGGCTCAATTTGACTTGTATTGACTCTTTTCTTCATTCATGAAAAAGCTAAATAATTGTCTTGTTTTATTTAATGATCAGGTGTATTCTTACGAGGTCCCGGCATACATTGACTCAGACTCACAGTCCAGTTGCTCCCAGTACCAGGACTACCAAGATTCATCATCACCTTCCTCTGACAGGGTAGCAAGGAAGGACTCCATGAATCTTGCCCCCCTTTCAGGTACGCAAACAGCATCACCCACACTCAATATATACCCATGCACTCACTCACACACCTTAGCCTAAGTCTTTTAACACTGTAGAACTTCCAACATATCAACACTGCAAACCCTTGTGTGTATAAAGATAATAAATATCATGATTTCTACTGGGGCAACAACATGCAAGTTCCCACATACGCACATAGTATGAGTCATTGCGACCTCATATCAGTTTTACATCCCCTTACTCCTTTGCAGGAAAGAGGAAGGAGCGGTTGTTCCAGTTCCTATTCGAAATGCTCCAGACGCCATCAATGCGGAGCTGCATCTGGTGGGTCCAGTCCTCTGCCGGCACATTTCAGTTCTCCTCCCAAAACAAGGAGCGCCTGGCTCAGCTGTGGGGACGAAGAAAGGGCAATCGCAAGCCCATGACCTACCAGAAGATGGCCCGGGCGCTGAGGAACTACTCTCGCACTGGCGAGATTCAGAAGGTGAAGAAAAAGCTCACCTACCGGTTTGATGACAAGACGCTGAGGGGGCTACAAGGAAACTCTAATATGGTGTAGGAGGCATAAAGGAGGTGTAAAAAAAAAAGAATAGGAATAAAATAAGCCAAACAGATATTCAGGGAACACCATGGGTTGGAGGATGAATCTCCTTCCTGCTTATTGTATTTATGGCATGCAGAAATATGTGAATACTGAGTATTTGTTACAGTAGTGTATGAAAAATGTAAATCTGAGGTTTCTCTCCAATAAGACCACATTCAAGATGGTATAATAGTGAACTGGAAATCTTTGTTTGGGATGCTGGCATTAAAAGTACGTAAATCTTAAAGGTTATCACTCATATCTACTTTATAAGTAGAACTTAAATCATTCTAAAAAATGTAAGTTGTGCTTTTCTGTTAGATGTGATTTTGTTTTGCAGATTTTCAACAGATGAAAGCTCTTTTTTTCTTTTTCTTTTATGTCTTGACTTTTGTTGACATGTCTTTTTGAAGATAAAAATCCATCTCTCTAGCTCTCTGTCCGTATTTATTTGAACAAAGTAATGTGCTGCTCGTATCACCTAATCAAACACAGATGTGCTTACACACCAGTGTAAACACACACCTCGCGGACACACAAAAATCCACTCGTAGCCAAAATTGTATGCAAAGTAAGCATGCATTAAAAAAAACCCGCCATTAAAAAACAGACCTGTTAATCATCACCATCTACAAAGTCCACTGACACAGGACAGAAGTGCCCTCACGAAAACATATTGGTGGTGTTGACTGTTACCTTGTGCTATGTAGTTGCTATGGTGAAACAATTTCATTTTCATAGGCAAATCTCGAGGTCACACACACACTGAACACAAATGACATCCAAACATAATATCCAGCGCATATATGGACTATCATTCTTGACTCTGCAGGAGAGTCTTTACTTTAGATTTTTGTTTCTGCGTCTTGTCACAAACTTTTACAGTTTTAAATAAAACACACTAACAGGCAATTCTCTACATTTACTCAAGTACTTATCTTTGATTTTATTCTACTTTATTCCAAACACATTTGTAACTTGTTTCATAAGCTCGCTAGATGATTCGCAGATTTAGATATCACATATAAAACATGATCAACTTCTAAAATGTGACGCAATAGGACAAATAAAACGACACAAAGCATACAGTATAAAGTAGTTCGAATGGCTTTGTAAAGTTAAAACATTCAAATTCTACTTTCAAACACATGCAGTAGTGATACCATACATGTGAAAATCTAATATTCTTAAAGGGGTCATTTTAATATTTTGAGTACCTCAAGCTGTATTATTATATTACATTAAAATGTGACATTGCTCAATCAGAAGAGACCACTCCTCTAAGCGCGCTGAGGCACATTCATCAGTGAGGAGAGGATTTTCACTCCCTGATTCAACACAGATGGCCTCTCTCAGTGGAGTGCACGCCTGTTGTTGTGTGCGTGTGCACAGAGAAGCGCATGCGTGTTTGCATATAAAAAGCATCTGTTCAATTCTTTTTTTGGGGGATGTATAAAGCCAAGAGCTGGAGGCAGGAACAATATCTAAACAGCAAACACAAGATTATGTTGGACTGCTGTGGAATTCATCCCACCTGCAAAGAAACCTGCTTCATCAAACTTAAAAGCGTCTCCGTCTTCACTGGTCTCCATCTTCAGTGATGGCCGAATGGAGCTGGGTGGTCTACACGGTACTCGAAGTGCTGATTGCTGTGACCTGTTGCCTTGGCAACGTGTTGGTGGTGTGTGCGGTGTGCATTGGCATCAGGGATTTCCTCCACGAGCCAACTTTTTGCTTCCTGGTGTCCCTCGCGGTAGCTGACCTGCTTGTGGGCGTGGCCGCTGTGCCCCTGGCTGTGCTGTTGGACGGCTGGGTGAGCCTGACCCCTGACCTCTGCCTACTACTCAGCTGCGTCGTGCTCGTGCTGACTCAGGCCTCAGTGCTCTCACTGCTTGCCATCGCTGTGGACAGATACCTACGCCTTCACACCCCGCTCAGGTGAGGCACACATACTGTAGCGCTGTTCCACAGGTAAAGGAGCTTTTCTGTCTTAACATGCTTCCCTCGTGATTTGTAGATACAAAGCCTTGGCTACGCAGAAGCATACATGGATTGCAGTTTCCCTGTGTTGGACTCTTTCCTGTCTCCTGGGATTCACCCCTCTGTTTGGCTGGAACAACTCCTCCTCCAAAGCACCTGGCTCCACCAACTCCTCTTCCCTCTCTTCTCCTCCCTGCAACTTCCTCTCAGTAATCTCCCTCCCCTTTATGGTCTACTTTAACTTCCTGGGATGTGTAATGGCACCCCTGCTGGTCATGACCCTCCTCTACACTCGAATCTTCTGGAGTCTGCAGGGCCGTCTTAAGGAGAGCTGTGCCCAGGCTCAGGCCTCTCTGCTCAGGGAGAAGAGGCTAGCCTGCTCGCTGGCTCTGGTTCTCATTTTGTTTGCTGTCTGCTGGATTCCTCTGCACCTGATGAACTGTCTGCTGCTGTTTCAAGGCCCTCAAGCTGTGACACAGGAGACACTCTATGCAGGCAGGTCTTTTCCTCTTTCACGCGTGTTTGCAAGTTTTTCTTCATGTATCATCAAAAATACTCACCAACAGTTATCATGAGAACTAATTAGCGAATGCATTTCCCAGGTATTCTCCTATCTCATGCCAACTCAGCAGTCAACCCTGTGGTCTACGCCTATCGCATCCCAAAGATCCAGCAGGCCTACAATCAAATATGGAGGCACGTCCTTGGAAACATAAACAGTTTAAATGGGGATAAACAGGTTTGTCGACCGAGAACAAGCAGCCAGGCCAATCACACGGAGACGTGTGCATCGAGAGAGCGGAGCTAACAACAAAGGGACGAAAGTGTTATTTTAAGTCCAATGTGGTTGAGTTCATGGGACTTGTTTTTATAAAGAGTTTTCAAAAAAAAAGAAACAACAGAAAACATAGATATAACTGTGTTAAAACGTCTTTATTACAAATGACCAGCTGAGAAGAATACAGGCAGCTTAGGAGTTTTTAAAAATGTCAAGACTCCAAATTGCAGTGTTCTGTTTGAATGAAACGTCTCATACTTTAAATTTAGTCTGCCATTGCATTCAGTTGTCCCTTGTCTGCAAACTTCATCTAATCAAAGCTGTATCATGAGTCTCCATTAGAGGGTGCTCTAAACTAACAAACTTATTAGCTGCTGTTGTACACAAACCAAGATGCCAAAGACAAAATGACATTAGGAGAGCAACAATTTCAAGATGTCAGTCATTTATTGTTGGACAAATTTGAGACAAAGTATGACTTTATTCAGATGTACACATTTTAAATACATTACTACATTTCTGCTTCTACGATTAAAGGTGAAACCCGGCCGTGAGAGCGTGTCGAACATTCATGAGTGTTCAGTGAGCTCCTCGGGGAAGGCAATAGACTGTATAGTTATCACCTGAGCAGGTTGCTATCCCACCCACCAAACTATACAACCTACTACCTCACCCTGAGAGAGCCCAAAACAAACACGCCACACGTTCACATCCATTTGGTGAACAAGACGCCTTATTTAGCTGCTCTCGAGTTGGAAAAAGAACACACAACAATTCTTTGTCAGAGCGGATTATGTTGATGGCTGCGAGCGTCTGTTTTGATTGGACAGCACGTTGCCTGATTGGAGACGACAGTCGGCGAGCAGCTGACTTTGCTGTCTCCTTGGGAAAGACAGTAGATTGTATAGTTATCTCATAAAGAGGTTACACAACCCCACAACTATTCAATCTACTACCTCAGCCCCAAGGACAGCATCCACGTTGCTTCAGCACCAAAGATCCGCAAAGGTAACTCTCCTGTAATGGTACAAAGAAAGAGACAGAGAGGGTTATCTTACTTCGATATTTGATTCTGTGAAATACAGGCAAGATAAACTGGGTAGGACTGTACATTTTGATGTTTATCCTCGTGTTATATTTATATATATATATATCGTGTTTCAATTCAGTCCCAGGAAAAAAAAAGGAGTGTATTCGTACTTCTCGGCTAAGTCTGTGTCAAATTCTTTGATTTTCGTTCCTGGAAATGGTTCAAAATCACGACTTATGTCTCAAAAGCCGCTAGTCCTTTACTGCCAAGATTTTGAGAAAATTTATCATTTCTTAACAATAGAGGACTGTCTGAGATTTTGCATATTGGCACATCCTCACCGATCAACCGAGCTTTTTTTTTTTTTTTTTTTGTGCGGCGCTGAATGTCTTTCTAAAACCTGTTCCATGAAGAAGAAGAAGAAAAAAATCAAAGACAAATAATTTAACGGTAAGCAGACATTGGAAAGTGAGAGCGCTAATGTGTGAAAGCCCAACAAACAACTCACTGGCTTCCTGAGACTCTGGCATGTGATCGAAAGAGGGGAGAAAAAAAAAAAAAAAAAAAAAAAGAGCTGCTCGACTCTGTGCCAGGAATTCGTTTCCGTTTTTGCCAAAATCTGAGCTCATTCCAGTGGGCTATTCCTGTGTAGGCTGGCTGCTGCTTCTCAGACGGAGGTACACACACAGATGCCTGCAAATATGGCTTCAACCAGCTGCCTCTGATTGAATACAAGGCTGGTATTCTGCCCCCCAAAACACAACAAGGAAACACAAAATGGCGTCTCGTACATCCGCCATTTTAGGTCTGCCTAAAGCACTATAGGGTCTACCTTTTAGTGTTTTCTTTCCCAGGTCTTACTTTTCCAGGATTCCGTGTGCTCCATTGTGAGGTATGGAGAATCAGTCCTGTGCCAAGAGCTGAGATGAAGCCAACAGACCCAGACTAACTCACGAACTGTCACGAGTACAAGTGAGATAGCACTCACAATAGATATCGGACAGCCGAAAGTTCACAGAGACAAAGATCCATCCCTTCAGCATTTTTACATTCCTGTGATTGTCTTGCTCTATTAAAAGCTTGGGCTTAAGTTTAATCATTTAACATTGCACTTTTATTTCAGGGGCAAAACAGAATTGTTTGTTTTCGTATGTATTCTTTTTTCCCCTCCAAACTCTTGTGTGAAAAAGATTGGGATGTGCCAGCAGGTCAACATGGCAGCAGTCGAAGGGTTAACGAGAACCAGACTGAATACCATACCCGGGCCTCAGATACACAGGGTTAGGAGTTGAACTGCTTGCATAAATTAGAATACAGCCTCATCCCCAGAGACTTGGTTCAGACCGGCCTATAGTTAGCATGCAGTAGACCCCGCTAGTCTGATTACTGAACACCAGACAGACAGACATGGGGGGGGGTGGGGGTGGGGGGGGGGGGGGGGGGGGGGGGGGGGGGGGTTATGTTGGCATGACGCCCGACTCTTCCTCTGTGCCAGTGACAGATCCACAAGCTCTGTTTGGTCGCCAAGAAACGTTTACTGACTGGAGGGCAAGGGGAGCAGACTTAAAGCGATATGACACAGTTTACTGAGGGAATCGGGTCAAATTGATAAAGATTTAACAGGAAATCTGCGCCTGGCCCGCCATGACAAAAAAAAAAGAAAAAAAAGCTTGAAACATTGAATTGCTTATGAGGAGGACTCTTGAATGTTTCAAAAACACCAAGACCGAACATGATCAGTTATGTGCGCTCTATTGGGGGCTGTTGTCTGTGATTATGGAGTATGGATAGCGACTAAAAGGACCACCCCTTGGCACGGCTGGGTCCAATCATTTTCATTTTCAACAACTTCCAAATTAATCAGAGGACCTTGTGAAAAGATGACAAACAACAAACAATCTTTTATAGCTCCTCACAATCCCCGTCTGTGAATCTGTCACATGTGGACTATACTTGCATGGCAGTAAATTCATATTAATAGCATACTAGGGGCGCCGGTGGGTTAGTGGTTAGATAATGCGGCCCATGTACAGAGGCTGTAGTCCTCGAATCAGGCGGCCTGGGTTAGAATCCGACCTGTGTCTCCTTTCCCGCATGTCATTCCAAACTCTCTCTCACCAATTTCCAACTCTATCCACTGCCCTTGTCTCGCTATAAAGTCAGAAAACGCCCCAAAATAGATCTGAAAAAAAAAATAAAACAGTATACTAAAAATAAGCCACGAGACAGACCTTGTCCTCTCTTGCCCTCTGTTCACGCTGCTATGCAGTGCACAGTCAGGATATGTTTTTCTGGAAACAATTTCCTGTTTAAGTGCGTTAATCTTCCTATGAGTGAAGGTTGCACATTTTTTTTAAGGTTTTCCATAGCCCTACGCCAGTTGTACTGTCACACTTGTATTTTATCCCTTTCAATAAGTTTGGAACATATCTTCATAAACAGCAGGTATAGAGCACATGTCACATTCAAGGTAACAATTAATTTAAATGAATTCATTTTTATAGAAGTGCCACAACAACAGAATGGAAGGCCTGTTACCTATCAATTATTTAACCTATTGTTCATTTTTGTGGATGTAATTCAAAGAACAAAAGGTCAATAATCTTTGTGTACGCAAAATATTTTACCACTTTGTCATATTGACCTGCAAAACTCAACAAAATGACCAAAACGCGCCATCTTTCACAAATCAAAACCAATGCAAGAATATCATGAAAACAATGCAACCCTGAGCTTCATTTTCTTTGTTGCTAAAGGACACAGGATTCGCCTGAATTTTTTTCACCAACAACATAAAACGCAGAAATTAATCAGCAAATCCCCAAAACACACACACAGCGCACTCAGTTGCCAACAAAACTCCTCAGAATTGGATCAGATTTTCACAGGAAGCAGAGGCAGGGAAATACCTATTGGATTTCCTGGTCCCTTGGTCCGCGAGACAGGATGAATGCTTGGCAGACACAACGTACGGGGCACCAGACAAATGGCACAGGTTCTTGTGTGTTTCTCCTTCTCTCTCTCTCTCTCTCTCTCTCTCTCCCCCTGAGCTTTGTGCCAAGAATGGGCAGTGTCTGTGTGCCAGGAAGAATTTCAATGAGGGAGGAAGGAGGTGGTGATGGTGGGCAAGGAGGAGGAGCGGTGGGGGACCTGGAGTTAGCAGGGGAAGTATGCCACACAATAAACGGCAGAATGCAGAATTCCCACAGTTAAAAAGAGGCGAACGGATGTCTTGCCTTACACGTGTCCCGTCTTAATCTAGAGAAAATGTGTGCCCGGGCATCTGGAAGATACAAAAAAAAAAAAAAAAGAGGACTGATCCTCAACGGAGAGCAAGAGCGATTTTATCGTACCTGCTGCTTTTTTCATCCTCCCCACTCCCTGAGGAATGTCTGATTCCAACATTAAAGGACGAAGGACGGGTGCGCTGAGCCTCTTCCGTGCCCACTTGGCAAGGTGCCCGCTCTGATGTTCTGTATATCCTCATTAACCAAGCGCAAACACACAAGGCTCATGCGAACACTTATGCATGTATACGGAAACACACTTCCATATGCATGTGCTTAAGACAAAACCAACGCAGACACAACACAGAACAGTTGGCTGACCTCCTGTACAAGAAAGGAGCTCATTCCATCTGATCCTGATAGACTTAATTAAATAAAATGCTTACCATGAACTCCTCTGTTGTGCAAGCTCGTGGGCTACACATATACATATGCGTGACTCGCAGGCACTACAGCTAGGTAAACCTGTCAGGCAGCATGTTTGATGAAAAGATAGCATGACCCAGATAAAGGAGGAATATAAGGGAGCTATTGTGTGACTCACAGTTGCCCACAATCATTTTAACCATAAAGTTAAACAGAAGTTGGCCCAAGTTAAATATTCAATATTTTAAAAAAAAAAGGTGGCAGGGAGCTCACACGTATTCCATTTTTTTAAAACTATTCTCTTTAGATTCATATCCATCACTTAGGATTTTTAAAACATCAAAAATGCATGTAAGCAATATGTATGTAGGTTGTCTTTCCAAGAGGTTGCATTTAATCTGAAAAAGAACATTTAAAATCAGACCATATGAAATTCTAAAATCTCTGAATGAAGGAAAATACACTAAAGGTTTCTGTCCTCCTCTTCATTTACTCTCTCTGTCTCCCCTCTCCTCCTTTCCACTTGTCTTTGCTTTTGCTAATGTGCTGATGAGCTGTGTGGTTACCATGGTTTCAAATGTTTCTGATATCTCAGATGCCTTGCCTGGCATGTTGCTACACGCCCACATGTTACAGCGTTCACTTGTGCCACACAGCGCGGGCTGTACACAAACGAGCACATGCACACGCACATGCAGATACACAAACAGAGTGTGCGTGCAGGAGTGCAAAGTGCTGTCTGTCAGGACAGAGCAGCTGCTGCTTCCTGCATGAGAGGAGAAACTTCCTGTTGCCTCGCTGCAAACCGCGGCCGGTCAGCCAAGATATCAGCCAATCAGCTCTGTTGAGGCTGTATGCAGGAAGTTAGCATGACTGCCTCTAGGAGAAAAACTCAGAAACATTATGAGGCAACACGATAAGTTCATCTGAGGATAAGAGAGGGGCGGGGAAAAGAGCTCTCCCACTCCTATCTCTCTTTCTGTCTCTGTAACCCTTGTTCTCTCTCGTTTTCTACGGCTTCTTTCTTAATATTTCTGTCCTCATTAGTGTTGCATGACAATATACTTAAAGTAAGGTTCTTTCGCTTCTTTTTCTTTTTAAATTATAAGCCCTTGAATGTGACTGCAGAGCAACTGAAAAGACAGATGCTGATGCAGAGAGTATACCTACAAACTGTGAGGGGTATGTTGAAAGGGTCTGCCCTTCCACACTGCTTTTTTAAACACGTGGCACGAAGGCGCCATCTTAACACCGACCTGTATTTAGATCAATATAAAAATTAGCAGTCCAGACTGATTTCTTACTCAAGAATCAATGTGCGGATAGCTCATAAAATGAATCGTTAGTTTTAGAAGAAATATGAAATGGGGTCTGAATCAGTTATCACATCCTGTTTTGTCTCGTTTATTTTTATATTTGTTTAATGGAATTCTGGCGACTGGAATGAGATCGTAATGACAAAATGCCCTTTAAATGAATAGTATGCTTGTTTACTTGCAGCAGAGTATGATCGACATCAATCAGACAAACACGTCTGTTTACGTTTAAACATTTTTTTCCCCTTTTTGAAATGACATAGAACTACTGTAGAGCACGGGAAAACAGTTGTGATTCGTGCTGTACAATCTGCCCGTTTTCTTTACATCACCTGACCTGACCTCAGTTTCATTTCTGCACCAGTTTCCTCTGAAGTGCAAAGTATCATATTCACACTAGCCTTTGGCACGGTGTGACAAGACAAAAAAACGCAGAATTGCACCTTTAACGACCTGTCACACCTCTTGATCATTGATCACACACACACTGACACGCTTGATCGTGTGAAACAACAGCCGCCTATCTGTGCTCTTACAGAGGCACAAAGTGCAAACATTCGATGAAAGGGGAGGAGAAGCAAACAACATTGCCCTTTTATTAGCTATAATGCGTGATAACAGAACCGGACTGTCTCTTGTGTCTGGTTTAAGCAGCTCTTCGACACTGTTCGGAAGCAAAACTGGCACTGACCTCGACACAACAGCCAGCTCTCTGGCTCTGTCGACCCTCTGAGGTCAGAAAGAAGCCTTGAAGGCCTTTCGTTCCTCCTGCAAGCCTACAAAAAGACACCTGTTCAAAACAAAATGCCACAGAAAGACTGTTCACCACCCTGTCAGACCCTGCTGTCCTGAAGCAGAGACGGGGAGAGGAAGAGGGCGACAGAGACAGAGAAAAAAAGAGTTACTGGAGGCAAGAGAAAGGAGATGGTCAGCAGGGATTCGAGGAGTCCCTCAAAGCTGGAGAAAAGTTTCTCCTGCTATATCTATTGAGCCAAAATGGCGGCGAGCGGAGTGCAGCGTGGCAACAAACGACGATAGACACATTTACAGGATGAAGACCATGATGGAGGACAGAGGAAGAGGGCGAGAGGAACCCGAGGAGAAAGATTATAGGGCAGTGAAAACGACTTGGAAGAGGTGTCGCAGGATAAAAAAGAAAAATACCTGGAGCTTGAACATGAGCGGCGGGCTGGGCCGGAGGACTGGAGGAGAAGAGGGCCGTGATGGCGGGAAGAAGGGAAAAGAGAGGAGTAGAGCACACCCTCTGAGTGCTACACCCCTTTCCCACAATCCCCTCCTACTGGCGTGAGTGCGTCTGTCGGCACACAGGGGTGACAGAGGGACGTCTGCTCACACTCAGCCCTACAGGATGCACACAAGCCGAGATATGAAACTCACTGTGCACAGCAGAAACGAGAAGAGCTACACAACAGACTCAGAACAGACTCACATTACTTGCAGATGCGTATGACAAAAAAAAAAAAAAAAACACAGAGACACGCAGAGAGAGGACACTTTAAAACACGAGCACACATATAATCAATTCGCCAGCCTTTGGATCGCCCTCTGCTCTGCCCTGTGCTGTGTTTGCCTCGGTCTGCCTGCCCACTTTGGCACTGCTGCCAAGAGGGAAGGGGAGGGAAAAGGAGGGGGGGGGGGGGGGGGGGGGGGGGGGCATCAGGGGAGTGTAGAGACATAGAAAAGAGGAAGGGAGGAACAGGCTGTAGCGAGAGAGGCGGAACAGAGAGAGGAGGAGTCAGAGAGAAGGAGTTAAGACACAGAAAGAAAAGAGAAGAAGTGTAAACTGTCACGGTGACACAGAACAGTGTCACAGTCTGATTCACACTAATTCTGTAACATCCAAAATGAAACTCTCACCTCGTACTTCTACTATCCTGCAACTGAGACACTGCGAGAGACATAAGTAAATCCAAAACACTTCTGCCATATTGTTCCGTCTCACCATATTTTTTACAGTAGGTCAAAAAAGCGAGCTTGCAATTTGGACTCTACTCTGATGGACTTGTGTTCTCTCGCTCTTGAAGGGGTTTCTTTCAACATCTTAATTCTGCCTCCTTTTCTCCGTGTCGCCCTTTATCCTTCTGTCAATTCATGCTCTCACTCTATCAGGGGATGATATCTGCCCTCCTCGGTGGGAGGGGTTTGGAGACTTCAGCTAAATGAATCAATGAGCGAGGAGGGTGGACATTTCAGAGAATGTCACTTTTTTTTTTCGCCCCCCCCCCCCTCCGGTCATTGGCATCTTTCCCAGGTCTCCCTCTGCTTTCTCACACCAGCAAGACAGTTGGACAGCAATGCAGATCTTGGATCAGCGAGCTGTCGCCTCTAGATGACCTCAATCATTAGAAGAGAAAACATAAATCCATCTGTTCATAAATGGCCGACCTTCTCTATAGCCCACTTGGGGGCCAATCACTGGCGTTTGAGCGGGTATCCCAAGTCGAGCCAGCCAATCGGAGCTCACTCCTGAGCTGACGTAATTTTGAAATAAAAAAAAAACAGGAATGATGTTCACCCTTCCAGAGCAAAACAAAATATTTGATCTCTTTTTTAAACTTACATCAAAAACTTGAAGACAAAATCAAAGCGTGTTCTTTCTTTGGGGATTGAAAAAGTCAATTCCTCGTTGAAGCTGCTGTAATACCTGAGTTATTGAGCACACATTTCTTGAGGGCTCTCCCGGTCTTCGAACTCTCACCGCGGAGACAAAACAGACCACAAAAGTCCAGCTTCCCTGCTTAAACTCCACGTGAATCTGTTTCTCGAAGTTAGGACAATGGACGCACACACACACATTCATACTGTACATAGGCACATACACACAAACACACATGTGGTGCGAACAATCCGGTTCTTCCATGGAGGCTCAGATTCAGCCAGCAGGTTGGACAGCCCCTAAAATCTGACGTCACGTCTCCTTTGTTGTTTATGCATTTATTTCTCTCCTCAGCTGAACTCTCTGAACCCAAAGTCTCTCCCCCCCCCCCCCCCCCCCCCCCTCCTCCTCTCTCGTCCTGTCCTCCAGCCCTACACTTACCCCCTGCCACCAAAGGCGGGCAAATACAGTATGGCTTTAAAAAGGAATAAGAAAAGACAGAGAGACAGACAGACACAGAGAGGAGAAAGAGAGGGAGAAAGGGGGGGAAAAAAAGCTTTAGACGTCTCTCTCACTTTTTCTTTTGCTCCTTTTCTTCTTTGATCGCTCCCTGTGTCTCTTCCTGCTTGGCTTGTAAAAGTTTCAGCTGCACGGCGGGCCGGCCTCTTTTGGCAGCCGTCCAACTCTTGACGCTCCTGTCCCCTTGCAAGAGAGAGAGAGAGAGAGAGAGAGAGAGAGAGAGAGAGAGAGAGAGAGAGAGAGAGAGAGGACAAATATAGTCACACAGCTAGACTGTTCCGTACAGTTGTAGAGGCAGATGTACTCTAAATGCACGGCAACCATATTTATTTCCTACCAAAATACACAGGAAGAGAGAAGTTAGTGACTTTTCTTCAGCATTCAAAATAAGCAACAGTGAAGGGTTTTAAAGTGTCATGTCAAATACGAGCTTATGATTGCTGGAGATGTTGTGGATCGTTTTTAAAAATGCCTCCGACATAGATGCAATGTTACATTCGCCTTTAACCAAGTGTGACGACTTATCTGATAGCAGTGTTTTGCTGCTCACACCCAGTTCACACAGGGACACTCTTCTCCTGGTATCAATAACATGAGCATCTCAGTTTCTTGCACAGTCACGACATGCACAGATAACACTAAAAATTCACATTGATAAACATATAGCTATGGTGGCCTTGGTTTTGCACATATCTACACATGTAAACATACAGACTAAAGACATGCTTCAAGTACTGTATGTTCAGTTTTTCTCAAAGGTTTTATTTCATCCATTTTCCTGAATATAATGTAAATAATATGCATTTTTGATCACCCTGTCTCAACCAGTCTTCCAAAAAATAAAGTGGTGTGTTTTTCCTTATTGCAATACTCTGAACGAATAATAAAGGTAATCAGGGCCAGTTTATGAGCTACATTTTGTGAAAGAATGGTCAAGTAACAGGGGATAAAATAACCCAAGAAATGTATGATCAGTGGATAAAAAATAACAGTAATCTGATTTACAATAACAAAAAAGGCCACAGTAGTATATCCATTGAGTTATTGATAAACTGCAGATTACCAAAATATGTTTCAATTATAATTTCTTGAGAACAATGAAGACACACTGTAAGACATTTTGCAGTTTTTGTTCAGAAATTGTGTCAAGCACTTGATGAATTATCCTTTTTTTTACTCACTAATTCCTATATTTAAAAAAAAAAAAAGTGGTTTCATAATATGTAAACAGCTGGTGCACATTTGATTTCAGAGTTCAGTCACACCTGTCAGTGTCTAAATGTCCTGCACTGTTTAATACTAGTTTAAACTACTAGCTTAAAGCCAATAACTGTTAGCTAACCCCTAGCATAAACGCTTTTAACTTGTGTTTTTAAATAATTTTATCAGGTTTTTTTTTTTTTATCTCAACTGGAATACAAAGTTTGAAGTTTGTTAGAGTTACTTAAATGCCAAACTAAAAAAACTAAAACTACAATAAAACAAAAATAATCCTTAAATGTTTCAACATTAAGACAACAGTCTACTTACTCACGTGACAGACATGGTGTGGAAGAGGCTGCATTCAACAGGCGCACTAGTGTGGCAGTCTGTATTTACATACAGGTTATATTCATATAGGCCTAACAGTGTAAACATTTAGGCCCTACACCTATGAATATTTTCATTTGTTGGTGATAAGTAAGATAACGCCGAAATTAATCCGCAAGAGGATTGATGCAGGGCTTGCTTTTTCTGATTCGATCATGAACAGAGATTAAACGAGACTTGGCTGGATCAAGGCTCACCTGAACAATTTATAACTTTAACTATTACAGTTCTGATATTTTAAATCCACTGCCGCACTGAAACCAAACATATGCCTCCAAAAAGATGTAGTAGCCTACACACAAGTCATGATAGATAAGTCCACTGGGACTGGCTCTGATTCTCTTTCATGAAGAGTTTTTACTGTAAGATGAGACGCACCATCTAGTGGCTGACTTCTTTAAATGCATTTTGTGAGATGAAAGAGCTATGCCTTTATTCTTACACAACACACACATTTATCAATTCTGTCTATGCCTATTATAGGTTCTGTATCGGCTTTAATTATCGGTATTAATTTCAAATAAAGGATACCAGAAAGTTTTAACAATAGCCTATAGCCTGTGTATGTAGCTGTATTTGTATTCAGTTGCTTCCAACATATTGCGAGGGAGGGCCTTACTTAGGCTATTGTATTTTAACAGGACAACGACAAAAAATAAAGGAGTTGACCTGACTGACACTGAATTAAAAAATTGCACTTTTTGTCTTCTAGGTACCAAATAGAAAATGATTTAACCTGATCTCCTGTGATGTTGCAGGCTAAATTGGGAAGGGAGAAGGTGCAGCATATGTCAAACAGAAACCATTCCTGTCGTACAACATTACCTAAACATCAGTATGGTCACGTTCATCACAAGAGTTCATCTTGTTTCGTTTTTGCATATTTCAAATGTGTACTAGAATACAGTAAAACTATTGTTGTTTTATATCTTAATCTAACTAAAAGCTTCTTCTGATATGTCCTGAGCACATATACAGAGCTTAAACAAATTGATTCACAAAAAGCTTGCTTTTTGGCTGTAAATGTGAATTGTATTCATTAACAAGTGCCATGCCTTGTCCTTTGAAATACCCATGGCCCTGGTAATACTGCCCTCTAGTGGCTGTATGCAAGCAAGAACAAGCCCAGATTTCTACTTCCGTTCCATACGAGTCCTATGACTTTTGACCTGGCTAGTTTGATTGTGCCACTTTTATACAGTATTTATTTTCAATTAATTCAATCAATTGGACATTTAATAAATGTAAGAAGATGTGGATAGAACATGCATGTCTTAAAAATAAAAGGTGGGCTGTGTATGAAATGTTCTACTTTAAATTTCACCGATCAGTATGGATCTGACTCCAGCTGCTGAAAATAGGTGTACTGAGAAGTCCTGCAGAGTTGCTGATCGGATGCCAGCACTTAATCTCTACTTTTAAACAGAAGCTTATTGTCAGAAGTTAAGGGGCCTGTTAAGAATAAGAGGGTTTAAGCCCCTTGCCTGTCTCGTGATTTTTCTCTCAGAGGCCGATCTCTCCTTTTACAATAGAATTACTGTTGGTAATGTCAGCTGCATGAGCAGAGCCTTTCTTCCAATTACTCTCACCTTGTCTATGTGAGGGGAGGGTAAGGCTGTAGGTGATGTAAATCATTAACCACAGCTGAAACAAGTCTATTTGAGTCCCTGATTCGCTTTGACAGCCCTTTCCCCCGGTGTTCCAGCACATCACTATGAATTGTGTGTGTCATGATTATAGATGACTTCATCACAGAAAGTAAAAAAGGAAATCTATACTTCCCATTCACTTGTAACCAGCAGAACATAACTGTCCATGTTTATAAGTGCATTGCTTTAGGGTTTGTAGTAAGTCATGCATTCATACTACAAGGTTAAAGCAGCATACTGTAAATAAACTATCTTTGGCAGAGACACTGTTTTCTCATGTTTGCACACAGATGTCCCCAGATACCTGAGACATGCAGTAGACGTCACCTTTGCCGTTGCCAGAATAACTTGTGATAAGGAAAAAAAGTGTCCCTGAGCACCATTAATCCCTCTTTTATCAGTGCATTGTGTGTGTGTGTGTGTGTGTGTGTGTGTGTGTGTGTGTGTAGCAATTACCCACTCTTCATCAAACTGAAAACACTGAAACTTAAGGACTTGGTTGACTTTAAAACCACTCAAATCATGTACAAAGTTAAAAATGATCAGATACCGAACAGTATCCAAAAGTTTTTTCAGCAGAGGGACAAACACAATTGTAAACACAATTGAGTGAGAACAGGCTTTGTTTTTGTTTATAAAGAGGCTCTGAATTAGAGCAGGTTAAAACATCCTATCATCATTATTTGTCTAAGCCTTTAAGACCTGTGTTGTCACCTGGGAATCCCCGATTACAATGCTGTATAACTGTACTAGTTTAACTGGTTTCAAGCATCTATTACTCTCTCAGAGGAATATTTATGTTAAAAAAAAACCAGCAGGAAGGACCAACATGAAACTACACTGTATTACAATGAAGGGTGTTAATTTATGGAACAGCTGCAGTGATGAAATGAAAACATGTAAAACATTAGGACATTTTAAACACATTTTCAAGAATAACATATTTAACAAATATAAAATTGAGCAGTCAATGGGGAAAATTGAATCAATATCAGTTGTAAGGTCTGTACCCTCTACCAATTAATGTGTGTAATACATTATATCTGTTACTTCGTTATCTGTATTATTCAACTTTATTTTTGAAAGCTTAGTCTTGGATTCATTTATTAAGCTAAAAAGATAAAAGGGATAGGACTGGATAAGTTATTTAATTTCATCCTACACCCTTTCGAACATGGACTGGTTAAGGAAAAACAATCGAGCCACTACAGAAAGTATGCTTTGATTGCTGTTTGCAATTGTAACTGTTTGTTTGTAATGTATATTTTATTTTATTTTAAAACATGTTCAAATAAAAACAAATGAAATGAAATTATTCTGAACCTTGATTTCTGCCTTGAAAATGGAGGTATAGGCCTATCAGAGTCAAGCATTTTGCAAGACATTAACAATACTTGTGCTATTTCAACAAAAACTGAACTTTAACAATGAAGGAATTAAGAGGATATCTATTAATTTAACATAAAGTATAGCCTACCACAAGCTAGAAGGCTATCATTAGGGCATTTTTATTCTGCCTAATGATGTGTTTACTAGCATGCATTTTGCTGATAGTCCTACTAAATAACGTTTAGAAGTCAACGCTTGAATTCGTAATTAAATTATGTTACATAAATGATCAGAACAATTATTCTACCACTGTTATACAGTCATCAACACCAGTTCATGTAGCCTTATTTTGTGAAGGTGACAATTACCTGTTTCACATTCACTATAAGTCATACAGGAGCAGAATCCATCCTAAAGACTTATTATCATCGTACTAACAGATCAATATTCAATATCAATTGAATTCAAGATCAATATATACTATTATATGGAAGCCCATTTCCGCCAGTAAAAAAAATAAAAATGAAAATAATAAAGTCTCATAATTTCTTTATGACTTTATATCTCATAATTTCGACTTTATATCTCATTATTTTGACTTATCTCATTATTATAACTTTATATCTCATAATTTCGACTTTATATCTCATAATTTCGACTTTATATCTCATAATTTTGACTTTTTATCTCATTATTATGACTTTATATCTCATTATTTTGACTTTTTATCTCATTATTTTGACTTATCTCATTATTATAACTTTATATCTCGTAATTTCGACTTTATAGCTCATAATTTTGACTTTTTATCTCATTATTATGACTTTATATCTCATTATTATGACTTTATATCTCATAATTTCGACTTTTTATCTCATTATTATGACTTTATTATTTTCATTTTTATTTTTTTAACTGGCGGAAATGGGCTTCCATACTATTCCCTCAGAGATTAATAAAGGATATAAAAAAAATATATATATATATTAACACTCCCACTTTTCCTGTCCCTGTTTTCAGTTTACCAAGGAGTGTGATGTCGGGGGGGGAGGAGTTTGCTTTGGGACCCACCAAACTTTTGCGTGTGCGCGTGTTCCGACGCCACGCCTCTGTAGAGTTTTCCTCCGCGCGTTGATTTCATACCAAACTCTCATACTTGGCATTCCGCCTTTTTTCTGTCAAACACTATTGTTTTAGGTCGAGTAAATACCTACTGTTGAGAAAAGTAAATCTGCCGTAGAAACCAAAGTATAACGAGGGGAGAGCGTGGCTGAAGGAGTCAAGCAGGAGATCCATTGTAAGGTGAGTGCGCTCCCAGATAGTTCTTTGTTGTGTGCTGCAACTTTTATGCTGCTGCAGCTGCTTCGCTTCGTGTGTGCTTGAAGTTTTGGGATATTTGACATTTTTTTTGCATTTTCCCGCGGCTGCTTGCTGATTCAGGGCTTCGTGTATTTAACAATGGTTTCTTTTTACATTCACTCCGTCTTCTGTTGTAATTACCATTACTTTTTTTTTGTTGTCGTCCCTCCGTCTTAGTTTGGATTTTGTTGGGGGTATTATTAGCCCTCAAGCTAACCTAGCATGCCAGCTACAGTGTGTTATCAGTGGCTCGTCTTGTTCACTCACGGAAATAAAAGAAAGTAAACACATTCCCTACACTTGGGAAGTTTTTGTAACGTGATTTAACACCCACATTCGCACAGTTACATAAAGTTTTGTTTCCACTTTGGACAATGGCAAAGATTGCTAACTCCCAGCTGACTAGACTGCTTTACAACAGATGATCGAGATTGTAGTTTTCCCTCTTTACGTTTCATGCTAGCAGATGGGATTCATTTCTTTCTCATTGTGAAAGTGTCACCAACGCGTGAGACTGGTCTTACTGGTTGAACAGAAGACAGATATCGCATTTAGTCTGTGACACAACTTCCCTGAGTGAATTATCGATTTGGTATATGGAGGGACATTGAAGGATACAAAGTTGAATCAAGCACTTAAAGCCCTTCTAAAATACACAAAGCTCTGTAGTAGTAGTAGTAGTAGTAGAAGAAGAATTAGTAGTTATCTTATGTGGCAAAGGGAAGTACTGTGATGAAATCTTGCCTGGTTAATTATAATGCCAGTGCTGCTCCTGTTGAAGCAGAAGGGAGCCTGTAATGTGCATGTGTTTGCTGAGCTCATAGCTTTATTTAGCTCAATGCTCTACTGGCTCCTCGCTGCACTAAACACCTGACCTTAAGGCCTCTGGGAGCTAAATTGAAACTCCTGCCTGCAGTGCATAATGGTCTAACTTTGCATCACCACTATGGGAAATCACAAAACTGAGACCACAGTGGTCTAAGTAACACGAGTTCCCAAATCTTAGCTGTAGTGACAGTCTTGATAAACACTTTGTGTAAAATGAAGGTGGAGGTAATTTAATGTATATATTATTAGGCCGTCAGTGGATCTGCTGTTCTGATCTGTAATCAATTGAAATGTTCTTAAAATCTTCTGCCATCATTTTAAACATGGCAAAATATTAGACACACCTCAATATAATGTGGTTGATTTCAAACCAGTGCAAACCAAAACCCAAATAATACATGTATTGTTTTTTTTATTTATTTGGCTCTCATGGTCAATACAATGGAACATTATAATCTTTAAGTATACATACATGGTTTAGGATACACACCATACAAAAAGCCAGCTTGATATAAAACAACGCCTGCTCTACGATCTGTAAGCCGGACTATAGCCTGAAAGACGAGTATGTTGTCGTCAACATGCTTCATATCAACAGTTGAGTCTGTTGCTTTTAGTAATCGGTAAAATACCTACACCCTGTCTATTCTGCCACAGCAGATCATCGTAACTGTAACTAGTAACTAATTTTCAGTAACATGCCAAACACTGTTGTTAATAACAAAAAAAAATCACAACTTCTACATTGAAGTTATGGTAATAACGTAATACTGCCAAAGAGGCCTGCTCATCTTCCCTGATACTTAGCAGACCTTTCCACTTTCAGTCCTTCCTTCCATAGCAAGGGAACAGCTAGTTTCTATACATTGTGTCACCCGAATTTGTTCCGGCTCAAAAATGCTAACTAGCTTTTGCAGCTCAGGTGAAGTGCTGTAAATAATGGTTGTCGTAAGGTTGCGTAAAAACAGGTTTGTTCACTTTATTCACTCACTGCAGCGAATACAAAACTCTTTCAGTGTACCTCCAGGTTTGGAACCTCTGTTATTTAGTATTTAGTAGCATTACCCATGTTTGGCTCAATAGTTCCCAAGGCAGGGGCGCCTGTGGCCGAGTGGTTGCGGTAGTTTGCGCCGGCCAATGTAAAGAGGCTGTAGTCCACGAAGCAGGCAGCCTTGGTTTGAATCCAACCTGTGGCTACCTTCCCGCATGTCATTCTCCACTCTCTCCCTCTCCTGGATTTCCAACTCTATCCACTGTCTTGTCTCTCAAATAAGGGACCAAAAAAAGGCGCAGGCATAAATCTTTAAAAAGGCCCAGGATAGGTTTAGCTGATATGGTAAACACAAATAACATAAGTTGTAAGTGTGGGAACTGTGTGTTTCTTAACTAGTGAAAGGCCAAGTTGCTCTCCAGGACCCACGATAGAACATGAAGGGTTGAAGTTCATGACATTCGTAAGAATATTAACTTTTTCTCAAAATATTACTAACTCCATCTCCTGCGTTTGAATATAAAAATGTTCTTTTAGGCTTTGCTCTTTCCTAACCATCTCACCAGGGTCTGTCTGATCACTATGGCAACAGCACAGTCCCTTCAGCAGAGATTGAGAGTGGGAAGGCCCTATGCAGAGTGTGTCCAATAAGCCCACCACAGCAGGGGAAGCTGTGCGACCACACTGATCCTCTGTGGTTTTTCTGTGGCTGGGGCCATGTTAGCCACACTCTGGAAAACATTACACTCCAGGCAGCTTTTATGTTGCATATGTGTGCCTGTGTTTGAGGAGACTTGGAGCATCCTCAACAATAACAAAAGAATTTGTAATTTCCTCATTCAGGAAAAAACTGCAGGCTTCTGGGAACTTCATATGGCTCAAGTTTAACAATTTAACTAGTTTCTATTGGATGAGTAACATATGGGACTTACTAACTGGTCTCAACATTACTCACGATGGTCAACTGTCTGAAACCATCTTTCATGCACTAGTGTAAGCCAAACAGCAAAACCAGCTGGTAGTTTCTTAAGTGACCTTGATCAGTTATAGATTTACAAGCTCTTAATGTTTTGACATCTTTCTTGTCAGGTCTTTAACCCTGAATACCCATGGCTATAAATACCCCCTGTACCAGAGGAAACCGAAAACAACTTCAGATGAATCTGATCCCGCTCTTGGTGAAGTGTGGAGACATTTTGAGTTTAAGAAATCTGTCACCTTCCTCAGCAGGCCCAGAGTTAGTCTCTATCCTGTCCCTCCTTCATAATATGCCAGATTTGTATTTCCTTGGCATGCCTGTTGTTGGGTGTCATAAATGAAAGTCACGCAAAATTTGTCTTGCGTTCATAAGCATGTACGTGCTAAGGAAAGTAGAAGGATTCAGTAATATTTTCTTGTTTCTGGAAAATCTGACCCTCATCTAAAGCCAATGGCTGCAACAAATGATTGAGTTATTAATGCTATTTTCAAAATCTAACAATAGTTTTCTCTATTGTTGATGTTTGATAATTGCACACAGACTTAGCTATACAATGTAACTATGACTATATAAACAAAGACTCTGCTAGTAATTTGGAGAAATGAAATCAGACCGTTTTTAAAAGGTAAAAAACAAAATGGTTTAGCGCTGAATTACTTTCCCCTTCAAAGTGTAAAATCGCCAGAAAAATGGATGTCAGGCCCTGGCCTTTTCTTTATTGCACACAACTACACACTTGCTGGTAAGCGTTTTTAGATTGTTGCTTTAATGTATGATTCTATAGCAGTTGTTGCATTTATTTCTTAAACACCGCTGATTGTGGCACCTTTCTCGTCTAAGTTAATCAGCTGTAAAAACAAATACTCCAATCTGCCGCCACATTGTGGTGCACATTTCATTTTAATGCTTTTATAATGTGGAAGAAAAACTGAGTTCAGGCCAAGCCTTGCCTTGGATAGATGTTACCTTGATGATTAATGATTTGTATACTACAAGTAGCAGTAACCAGTCAAAGGAATTTTTAAATGCGACTTAAATCTAGCAATTTGATTTGTGTTGCTTTCTATCTTTAGGGCCTATTGTTTAACCAATGTTTACAGCTCTATCCTGATCATCAGAGTTCACTTCTCTAGTCCTTAAAGCACGTTCACTGTTTTTTTAATCGGATATCTGCCTGTGTTCTCGTTGTACACTGCATGATGTATCAGAACTGACATATTGACTAGCAAGACTACCCAAGAGGTGAGGGTGTTGTGATTTTCTTAAAGTTGTCTTGTCCTGTGTACTCCAGGTGTGTTGTGGCAGGAGCCGTCATCATTGCTTCGGAGTGGAGTTGCCGTGGCAGCCCTGATGGGGCGCAGGAGGATAGTGGCGATGGAGAAGCGATGGGAGATGGACCGGACCGTGGATTGGACGGGGACCCAGAGGGAGTGTGGAGTCCAGACATTGAGCAGAGCTTTCAAGAAGCTCTGGCCATCTATCCTCCCTGCGGCAGGAGGAAGATCATACTTTCAGATGAGGGGAAGATGTACGGTGAGGAAGAGAAGATTTCTGTCCCAACATGAGGATTTTCATCTATCCTATCCACCATTTCCTTCCATTAGTATATTTCTCGTATGATAATCTAAAGCCCTTGTTTAGAAGTGAAGCCTTGAGCTTGCAGGAATAACCAGGTTTACAGCATGAAGCTTTTTTTATTGTGATGTCTGGCTCTCTTTTGAATAACTATACATATCAATCATTCCAGCAGTATCATTAGGTAATCTACAGTACGCTAAGATACTTTCAATTGTAAACAAAACATTGTGTCTACATAAACATGGTGTATTTAGTTTCAATTCTGGATAAATGCTTCAGTTTACTTTTTTGAATTATAATTGTTAAACCTGTGTTAGTCCTGAGTCTTGTCTACAAGCAATACAGTGACACTTTCTGACAGTTCAAAGCAAACTTCGGAGCCTGGTGGGTTAT
Source organism: Labrus mixtus (assembly GCF_963584025.1). Classification (NCBI taxonomy): domain Eukaryota; kingdom Metazoa; phylum Chordata; class Actinopteri; order Labriformes; family Labridae; genus Labrus; species Labrus mixtus. The sequence continues at coordinate 15,923,498 of NC_083626.1, read as the reverse complement.
TGATCAGTCTTGTGAAGACCTCTTAGTTTGTGTCCAGCTGATTTGCTTGCATGTATTTTGGGAGAGGGCTTTTTAGCTGTGAGGTCAAAGGGCAGCCAGCACCGATGCAGTCAAAGGATAGAGCAGTTAGATATTTCAGGTCAGGTTGAGGTGAGCATATGAAGTTGTTCCATTGTTGATTTTCCTGAGCACTAACAACTTTACGCTCATTGGTATCTTGGACTTAACTGCACATGTATTTGTCTCCTTTTGTTAATATCTGGAAAAGATGCAGCCTGTGTGCAGAGCTTTGATGTTTGTTGACCATTTCTTTCCCCCGTATTCACGTCTTTGGCTGGCTTCCAACATTCCTAACATTTTTCTTCCTGAGTGAGCTGGCATTCCTGCTTGCAGCAGTGTCATTCATGTGTGAGTGTGTGTTGTGGGGGATACAGGAAATGTGATCCGATGCTACAGAAAGGGAACGTTTGTTTTATCATTGAGGCCTTTTAGTCCTTTTGTGTGGGTGTGACCCACTGTGTTGGAACAGTATAAATTCTTCTCATTAAACAACTGCTAAGACCACGGATAGATTGTGTTTAAATTCAAAGTAAAATCCCACAATCCACATGTGAGTATTTTACTTCTGCTACAATAGGTTAATAGTAATGAAGCTCCAGTCTCTATGCTGTCTTTGACCTCAGTCATACGCTACTACCATGATGTCACCCTGGATGGTGTCAAGCTTTCTTAAGTATTCCCAAATAAGGATGATCAGCAGACAGGTCACTTGCTCTTGCACTCAAGAGGTGACACAGAAAAAAACAGGCTACTTGTTTTAATGACATTTGAGGGAAGGGCAAGTAATATGTACTAATCTGTTTAGACTGCTATAGAGTTGTTGTTTTTTTAATATTAGTTATTTTTGATTCTACATGTGAAGAAATTAGCATTTGTTTGCATTTTTGAATCAATTATTTTTCCATTACACAAATACGTAGGGGGATCTAAATTCCATCAACATTTCATATTGCTTGCAAATAAGGCACCTTAAATGAAGAAAATTACATGAGAATTTTATGGAACAGTCTTAACAAAAACTATCCTTTTATCATTTTAATTAATAGATGGCCTGGGTTAATATAGTGATACTATCATCTGGTGGGAATTTCTTGCTATATCTGTTTATTAATCTTTATTTCTTTGACACTGCCGCCCCGTATGAAGTCCAACTCTGTCTCTCTCTTTTCAGCATTATTCAAAATTATATTATAATGGGGGGGTGCGCCTTTTGTTCTCTTGTTATAGAGTATACGACGCAGCACAGCTAATGGGACATGGGTTGATTTGGCTGTTGGTGGAGTAGCATTAGACTGCAGGAAAGCACATGTGTCCTGTTTAGGGAATTGGAGAAGACTGCTGGGTCTGACTCAGCCCCTTCTGCTGATTTTGGGGAATTCTGTTTTCTGGTAAATCCAAGGAGCCAATGTGACTCAGCCTGATGTGACCTAAGCCCCTGCCGCATCACACCACTTCCCAGAAACAAAGATGGTGATGATGATGTTAGCACATGTTTATAAATCATCACTTGTAACATTTACAAACAAACTGGTTTGGAGCTGGGGGGGTTCAGAAAAATAGTGCTGAGCAAGCAGTCTGTAGTGACCACACTTTATAAGTCTATTAACTAAAGATCACTTTGGTGATCTACCATCAATCAATGTCCGATCTGACTAAAGAAACACTTCTCTTAATGATAATATCATACAGTCACTGTAAAATAAAGTGAAAGCTTGTCCATAATGTAATTTCTCGTACAGGGATGCAGTAGATCATGTGTGGGGTCTCACAGTTTTGTCCTAGTAGTGTGTTGCGTGTGCAACGAGATGGCCAACTCAACACACCACACACTAACAGATTCATTCACCAACAGTCTCGACTCTCAAAACTTGTAATCTCGCAGGTCAAACATGACCTTAGAGTAAAACAAACACGGCAGATGTCGAGCTGCAAGAATTGATGGTGTTATGTTATGATGGTCAAGCTAAATGTAGCAACCTGTTAGCTACCTTGTACATCCATTGCAGCAACAATTTGGGTCCAACTCCTTTCCTTGTTAGTTTGATTGTGGTTTGTTCTACAGGACACGTTGTTTAAACACTTGTGTTGTTGCCACATATCCAAGAAGTTGGTCCACCATTTCTGACTTACACCGAACTATATGCTTTACGTTTTCTGTCATTGCCATGGCTGTGTTTGTTGTGCTTCCTGCTTCAGACAGCTTGCTTCCTGATTGGCTATATTGTTCCATTCCACGTGACAGTCAACAGAGTGCTTGCTCGGCCATCCTCAGTGTTCTCCCCTATACAACAGGATAATCTTCCGAGCAGATCAGGGAGGGTAAAATCAGTCTTAAGACACCTCACACCACAGGAAAATCTGGCACAATAATCTCTAGAACAATCATGTAACTGACCTTTACTGACTTTAGTCTGAAGGGGGGAATCAGGACCAATATCATCCCGATTATCTTGTAGTGTGTACCCGATTTAAGAACAAAATCTTAGAACACTCAAGATCATTCTTCAGTGCATTTGAGTGCTGATGTGTTCTGTGAAAAATCAAATGTAGTTTTATGTTTCTTAATTGAGCACTTTATATTATTAGAGAACATGTATATCAGCATCATTTAAATTAAGTCCATTTTTAATTCAACCATGCAGTGTTTGATCTTAACTGCAACATGTACAGCACTCAGGTAAGATTTTTTTTAAATAAAACCCTTCTTCTCAACATTAAAAACCTACCTCCACACACAGGTATTCATATAACAGATCTGTCACATGTCGTCACTTTCAAGCATCAGCTTTCAGAATCAATGCAGGCTTCAGTCGTATTCATTTTTGAAATAATGAGATTACCAGTGTCTTTCACAGATTTAACTATTTGCCTAAATCTGATGTGCGTCCTTTACTGATATCTGTCTGAACTAATCATATAATCTGATGAATGGTGTCTCAAGCATTTTGTGTCCAGTACTGAGGCTACTGAATATCATGTAATCAAATCAGCCTATTCAGGTTTAATATTGAGCAGCACTACATTCACGACTACAGAACCACACTCAAACACCAAGGCAGGGCAGTCTGACATTTATTCATTCAACTTCAAGTATCATTGTTAGTTTGTTTTTTCTAAAGAACTGGCTGTCATCATGGTATTTGACAGTTTTCTTGTTAACAGTAGTGATGTAGTCAAGACCAGAGTGCCCCGAGACCGAGTCAGGACCAGGCCAGGGGGAGACTGAGACAAGACCAAGACCATAAATATCACTTAAAATTCATCCTCTTCTGTGCAGGGGGCGTGTCACTCACTTAGACCAACGGGAAGGTTGTGGCCGTAACCAGGGGATACAAATCAAATGATGAATGGATTGAAGTTATTCGTCTCTTTTAGAAAAGGGCGTTTTCCTTTAATCAGATTAATGACGTGTAAGAATAGCCTATCAGTGGTGGTATTGATTCCGAGACCAAGACCTTCAAAACGTGGACTTGAGAACAAGACCGATTTGGAGGACTATAACACTATTTAACAGTTTGTTCATGGTAAAAAATCACCAGGAATTTGCTCACAATTGGTCGAGATTTGAACACTCAAAGAAGTATTACATCACTGTTTGCCTAAAGATTTAATATTATCATTATTATTATTTAAAAGATAACTTAGTGGCTAGTCAAGTTAGAGTAGAAGCAGTGTGTTTTTTGTTATTCAGAAGTATTTAAGAAAACCTTTCATCTTTCAGCCTTATCTTCCCCCGAATGTGGAGTCATGGATAAATAAGTCAAGTCAATGTTCATTTTATAGACACATTTAAAACAACCTCACTTGACCAAAGCACTGTACATATAAAACAAGCAGAACTGGGTAGAGCTTTAAAAAAAAAAAAAAAAATTGCCCTGTTATTAACTATAAAAGGACTATGAAAAGCTGCAACTCCGTATGCATTTTTGGTCGAGTGCATGCACAATCAATCACTGGGACTGAATCTAAATGTTAAATAATAATAATAACCATATTGATTATTTTGCTCAAAAGGTTTTTTCCCCACAGCCACTCCTTTTCAAATGAAAGAGCATGAGAAAACTAGTTTACATACCTGTTATTGTCACAGAATTTGCAACAACCCACATTGTCAATAAATCTAAGTCACTTCACTGTGCTGCTCTTAATCTTTGACTTTCTCAATTTTAGGTCGGAATGAGCTGATAGCACGCTACATCAAGCTAAGAACAGGGAAGACGCGCACACGGAAACAGGTATGTATAAACTATGACGTCTACATGATTTTTAAGTAAAAAGGATTTGCTCACTTACATTTACTTTGTTAGATTGATGAATAATGGACTATGGTCATTCAAAATAACAAAATGGTTCTGTGAATGTATGTTTTTTTTTCATGGGATGACTTTGGCCCAATAGGTGTCTAGTCACATTCAGGTTCTGGCACGTAAGAGGGTACGAGAATACCAGACAAGCATCAAGGTGGGTGCCCACTCCGTTATCACTCCCTTCTCTCTAGTCACATCCCCTCTTCTTTTCCTTTCCTATCCCTTTTTCCTCCCATCCTCTTTCCTTCATCCTGTCTTTCGTCAGGTCTCTAGTCACCTGCAAGTTTTGGCCAAGAGAAAGTCACGTGACATTCAGTCTAAGCTCAAGGTACATGTGCTGATGTACTTGCTTTACAATGCTAGCTGCTTCACTCTGCATGTGGCCCAAGTATGCTTGTCAGTTCAAACACCAGATGTGATGAATGTGATGCTTTTATAAGGTCTTTGTAGATATAATAATATATATATATAATGCATGACAGTGGCTGGCAGTAATGTTGACCTAGTATTAATCATTCAATAAATGTTTGATTGTACGGTACAAAATAACAACAAAGTCACCTCCCAACACTTCACACATAGAGCAGGTCTGTATCATACTCTTAACAAACATTAAACAGAAAAATTCCACTATAACTCTAGGTAATGGCAGTCTGGAACCTAGAACAGAACCACATTGATAAGTGGATCAGCATCTGCCTTGACTGCTCAGAGAGTGGGAGGGATAGATGAAAAGACAGAAAGCAACAAGATACATCAGTGATAGAAACGGGTTCTGATCTCATCTTTAAATATGATGGAACAATGAAGTTTGTTACTTTTTTTAAAATAGTAGATGGCTTAATGAAAGTGATGCCTGAAAACTACTATACTATTTTTGGAGACTTACTCCAATCAAGCCTGAGTGCTGATTGTTCTAGAGGGGTAAAAAGTCAATATACGCTCTTTAATATGTGATGGTTCCTGTCAATGCTGGGCTTCATAGAAGAGAATCAATCTTGATTTATTTTTAACTGCAGCATTTTAGCCATGAGTTAGAAACCTGTAGGGGCAGCCGAAAGAAAAAAATATTCAGTCAAACAAACAATTTTTAAAAAAAAGCTGAAAAGCTCGTTAATCTTTGTCAGAGTATTAGCATGATTTTAACAACGTAATGTAGCTGGAAACACGATAGTTGCGATATCTGTTTTACATAGGAGTGGATGGACATGTACTGATCAAAGATAACCTCTCCTAGTTTACTCACAGTGTTTCATAAGCATGGTTATGCTACTTAGCATTCCTTCATCAGAAGATATTGTCTTAATTAATTGTTAAGAGGAAAAAACAAGAAGTTCAGTTTATCTGACCTAAGCAGCAGAAGAATGCGGGTCATCCAGGACTTTAGGTCACTAGGGCATATTTGTAACTGATTGATTTCATATCATTGATAAGTACCACTGTGAGTCATCTGCTTAACATCGAGACTGCGGGCGTACACCTGTACGTGAGGTGGAAAGGATTGGTCTTGGGGATCTCTGTTACTAACTTTGGCATGCATGAGCATTCATTGTTTACATTTACAAGAGGTTCAAGAGGCATGTGGCGTTTGACAGATAGGTGCATACTGTAATCTTTGTTGACCTAAGCATGTGCTATGTGGCTATAGTAATTGATATGAATGCATGCATACACACACATATAACAGGATCATTGAATGCACCCCTCCATGAACATATGGAAAATTTCAGGTTTTCTCTTTTAAATCATTTCTGTTTTTCAACGTTCTTGCTCTAAGACACTTCCCTCAGTCCTTTAAATCTTTTCTGTTTAAGGTGTTTTCATGTGGTTTTAACATGCCTTGTAATAAAGTTTCCTTCTGATATAATTGTATGTCAAAGACAGAGGTTGTCTTGACACCACATTTAGACAGTGCAGATTTGTCATATTTCCAGGCCAGTATATATTCTGGATAAACATCAGTACAGGTTAAGTGAATGTTGCTGTCATTGTTGTTTCAGGATGTAGTCAGAGTAAGCCAAGTGTTTTCCCTCATTACCCTAACAGTAAATCATTGACCTGCTTTCATTTTGAATGTATTGAAGGTAATTAATAATGTGTCTTCTCTACCATAGGCCATGAACTTGGTAAGTTTTGGTTAATCAACTACAGTTTTCTGCTTCAGGCTTTGTGCTTTGTGGTTGGCATCACATTACTGCTATTCCACAATGCAGTTCCACTGCCAGACTTGAACAATCCTGCTCATTACTCTTTTTTTATAGTGGCTTTAGTTGAATACTGGTGATGGCTCCTGTTAGCTCTGTTAGCCTGCTAGCTTGGTGTGCCTCCTGCTTTGGCATCCCCCTTTATCTGCTTTGCCCTCTATGCTGTCTTCCCTCATAGTCACTGCATCATGCTGAAATACTGTATAATATGTTGGCTGGCTTGCTGTCTAAACTGGCCTTGGAGGTTGGCTGACTCTTGAATATTAACCTAGATTTTACTATATTTTTCTTTGTTTTAAGATAGAGCATTTTCATGGTGAATTTCTCTGTCTTATCAGGACCAAGTATCCAAAGACAAGGCTCTGCAGACAGTAGCCAACCTCTCATCTGCTCAGATTGTGTCTGCTAGTGTGATGAAAGCCCAGACTCCGTTTCCTCCACCAGTTAGAGTGAGACACACACAAAAACACCCACACATCTGTTCTTTTCTCCCCTGTGTGGCGATGTCTGAGTATGACAATCTGAACTGCTTCCCTTCTTTCCTTTTTCCTAGTTTTGGCCCGGCCCTTTGCCAGGACAGCCTGGACATTCTCAGGAGTAAGTATCAATGGTTATATGTTTGTTTAAATTTAAGTCGTATGCTTCAACTGGTAAAGTTGCTGATTATTGGTTCCTACTCTTCCTATTTACAGCATCAAGCCCTTCGCACAGCCGCCTTTCACTACAATACCAGCCCCTGTCCCTGCCCCTATCAGTATGTATGAACACCATTTTGAGTATCTTTTATTGGTTATGCGTCATTAATTATGTTCTAAATGTTTGGCAGGTTACGAGGCCCTGCCTCCCCCACGCCCTGCAGCAATAGCGGCGCCTGTATGGCAAGACAGAACCATTGCCTCTGCAAAACTCCGGCTACTGGAGTTCTCAGCTTTTATGGAGAGACAGAGAGACCGGGAAACGGTAAAGAAATCTAGACATCTCAACAGCATGTGAAACAACATTTTATGTTGTCAAATTTTCATCACTTTTCCTTCCTTCTTACAGTATAAACACCTTTTTGTACACATCGGCCCATCGAATCCAGGCTACAATGACCCTGTGTTGGAGTCCATAGATGTGAGACAGATTTATGACAAGTTCTCTGAGAAAAAAGGAGGCCTGAAGGAGCTGTATGAGAAAGGGCCACACAACGCTTTCTTCCTCGTTAAGTTCTGGGTCAGTAAACATTACCAGTGTTCTTATTGTTTGGGAATTTTTGTAACATGTGGAGTTTATCTGTCTTTGGTACTGGCTAGTGGTTACCTCATTATTTTCCTTTAATTCTTTCAACACACACTTTCTCATCGTCAACCATTGTGTCTTGTGTTTTAGGCGGACCTGAGTAGTGACATTGAGGAAGGTTCTGGCGTGTTCTACGGAGTGAGCAGCCAGTACAGTGGAAGTGAAAACATCACCATAAGTGTCTCAACAAAGGTCTGCTCCTTTGGCAAACAGGTGGTAGAGAAGGTTGAGGTAAGAATCATTTTTTAGGTGCTTAAAAGGTTTCACCTCTGTATTTTGTATATATGGCTAAATTTTGATGTTAATGTTTGGTTAACCCCTTTTCAGACTGAATATGCACATTTGGAAGGAGGAAAGTATATGTTCCGCATCCATCGCTCCCCCATGTGTGAATATATGATCAACTTCATCCACAAACTCAAACACCTGCCTGAGAATTACATGATGAACAGTGTACTGGAGAATTTCACCATCCTACAGGTATGTGTGCCTCTGTGTGCACTCCCATGCACTTTTATCATTTCCCACTGTTCTGTTTCTTGACTGTTGTCATTTTGTATGATTTGATTTTTGAAACCTTATTTCCAAATGTTGACGTCTTCTCTCTCCTCTTGCTAGGTGGTGTCTAACAGAGAAACTCAGGAGACTCTACTGTGCATCGCCTTTGTCTTTGAAGTGTCCACTAGTGAACACGGAGCACAGTACCACGTGTACCGACTAGTTAACGACTAGCAGCACTTGACGTGCATGCAGAGACTCTCCAAAAACTTCTTTTTTTACAGCATGAACACTATTTTAAGCTCAAACACACAGAATCCTTACGTTTCTACTATAAACACATATTTGTTTTCACAGACCAACAGTCACACTGTAGTCACACCTTATTGGAAGTGTATGCCTTTCCATCACTATTTTGAACCGCCCCATGACTTAAACATTTTAAACCTATCTACATAGATTTTGATCATGAAGCAGTATTATTGCTGCTGCGCACAGTCTCAGTGTCCACAGGGGCAACATGTCAGCTGCAACACTGCTGGGGAGCAAGAGCTTCAAGCCTGTTCACTTTACATTAAATTTGCCATTATTACCTTAAATAATCACAGGGTGTGACCTGTTTCATACAAATTGTATTGTATATTTGGTTAGGAAAGAAACCTGAAACAGAGGCACTTTTGAGTATGTTTATTTCTTGGACATATTCTACAGGTTAAGACGTATAAACAGCACTAACAGGTGTAATAATGCTGTTAATCTGTCTATTGGACTAACCGCACGTGATTATATTTTTTAAACCTAGAACTGCACACAGCTTGTCGATAGGTGTTGATAAAGTTAGGTGATATCTCCAATAGAAGTATGTTTTAGAAAGGGACTTAAGAAATTGCTGACTCAGTTGATTGGATTTTCTTTGACAGATTGTCTTAAGAGTCTTAAAGACTCGGACAACAAATGCTTGGTCTGCTGTAGTTTTCAGTCTGACACTTTGAACAGACAAAGACCTCTACCAGAGGATCTCAATTTAATGTTGAAGTCCGTAATGGTACTCCAGATGTGTGGCGTAGCAACAGTGTGTGATGGAGCTCAAATTAAGTTCACTGACACAAGTCTAAAGTAGTAACCAGCAAAATGGCTAAATTTAATGTACTCAAGTGAATCTGTCTACTTCCATCTTTTATAATGGAAATGCAGCTGTTTACAAAAAAACAAGAAAAGTTATGTTTTTACAAGCATATGCATTTAAGTCATAGGTGTGACTAATGTGAGACGAGTTTGAAGATAGGTTGGCAAACAAATCAATCAGTGTTAATGTAACTCTCTCTTTTACACTTTGTAGCATCTCTGTTAGCTATGAATTGAATGAGCCAATAATGGCGTATCCTCTTTCACTGCTTACTGTGCTATCACGATGTCCAGCTGCTCTAATCTCAGCTCCTTGTGATCACATGACAGAACATACGAGTGTGCCTCTATTAGGGAATGTAATGCACTACATGTAAAGACGTTAAAGCCGTATTTATGTTTAATACACTACGTCAGAGTGTTAAAAAAAAAAAAAAAAGATCCATTATTTGGGTGCAGTTGCTGTTTTTAAAGGGTTTCAGTGGTACAGAGCGTGGAGGGAAAGATCCAAATCTCAAGGAGGTGTTTATTAATTCGGCTCACTTGTATTTAGAAACAAAAATGGTCCACAACCTGATTCAGTTTACACTTGGGTCTCAGCAGCATATTGAATGAAAGAATGATCTTTACTGTTCATCAACACAATACTGTTATTACTGTGTGGGCTTGCTGCAGTATTTCTACCTCCACGTGAGCTGGGATAAGAATGTGCTTTGGCTCATAAAGCCTTAACCTTTGGAGCACTGATGTATAGGATGTGTACACTACACTTGTGATGGTACTGTTTATAAGCCAAAACAAGTTAAATGGATTCATTTTTTTTGTAAAGATTGACAATTATTTTGTATTTTCACCACAGCTAGAAGTGTTACTCTAAATGTCACACATGATAGTGTTTCTGTTTTTATCATTTTAGTATGCTAAATAATGTATGGTACGGATTACACTACGGTCGCCCACAGTGCACTGGGGGACATTTTCGCCTGATAACACTAGCAAATTATCCAGCTTACTCTTTTTTTTTCTCTCTATTGTTCTTTGTAATGATTGTGCATACTGATACACATGTCTGCCAGTGTGTCGTTTTTTTATAGAAATTTTTATTCGACTATTACACCTTCTTCTGGCAGGATTATGTTAAACCACGTAGAAGGTGACAATGATTGATGTAAACCAAGCACCAGCTGGTAGAATTTAAATAATATTCACTGTGTGGTCTGACAAGATTTGTATTCTTTTTTTTTTGTCTTTGTATCCTGGATGGCGGTGTCTCATCACTCCTTTGGTCAAGTATACTCAGTGGATTAAATCTGTGCCTTTATGCTGTACCAATAAAATCACATGGTGTTTGCAGAAACACGGCGCCTTTAGACTTTTCATAGTAACACTTTGACAGCTCCACAAAGAGGAGATCACCGTCTAAAAAAAACAACAACTTATTACCACCACATTTTCCCAGACCAAAATTGACAGACTTGAGTTTAAGGTTGTCAGGTAAAAAATAGTTCATGATGAGTATTGTACGAAGACTGTCCAGGATTAATTATATTTTTGATCTAGTTGAGCTTTTTTAACAGGTCCTATGTAGAAGAAGCAACACTTGCCCAATTTGTTAGTAAAAATATATCTTTTAATTGTCACTATAGCACCACTATTAATATAAAACCCTAGTCCTGATAGGATTTCAACAGCTGACATGTTGCCATGTCCTACCTTGCAAAAATAAATTACTTAATTTTCCATTTAAGTGCCTGTTTACTCTCAGAATTAACACTCCAGTGGGTCAACTTTTCCATAGTGTTACATCCACTTGTCAGTTTAATTAACTTTTTATGTTGAATATAAGTTATAAACACTTGCCTCATTTCTCATAGTCTGCAGTTCTCATTTCACCTGCTAGGTGGTGCTGTCACCTCAGTTTTACAGTTAAAGTGTATCTGAGTTCTGAGAGGTGAGTGACATCAAAAGCGCCGTCATGTTTAAGCTCTGCCCTTCTTTTCATACATAATACAGGCGTCCAATCAGTATGCTCCTTTCTTAGTCACACACACACACATACCATATAGTTACATTACTACATACCATGCTGTGTAGTTGTAAAATCTCTCACTATCAAATTACACAGATCAGTTGACATCTGATTAGAGTTTGGAAGAAGTCACTGGTATAGGCGGTACATTGACATAAAAATTCTGTTTTAGGTTTAAGCATGTTTGTGTCAACCTCTACTACGGTATACGCTCTGTATACCCTATATATACTATACTGTGTAGCTTCTCTGGCAAAGGTTTACATTTATCAACAGGGCTTGTCCTTGTCAATCCAGATTACATTAAGTGTTTGTCCTTCCACTACTTTAATATTCAATCATGTTCCTCCAATACAGTAACCATACATTGTGCTAATGAAACTTCAAACTCATCTTTTATGAGATATATTGTTTGTGGGAGATATTTTGGCAACCATCCAAGGCACACACAGCAAGATGTAAGCGATAAGAGTGCTTTTCCTGATGTGTGACTTCACATACTTTCTGTAAGTTCTAATATGTTGGTTACAGTGTTCGCTCTCTGTGCCTTCTGCTTGAAACTTTGAGGTGTTTTTTCAGCACTGACAACTCAAAGTGTTGAGTGTTCACAGGTAATTTACATCAGTAGAAAAATGTTTTAACCTTTTAAGAACTATTGGATATTACTTTGTATGTAACTTTATCTAGGTTAAGAGTATCTGTCTGCTCACCAACACCATGCTGGCGAAATTGCAAGTTGTGAACAGTGACACATACACAAAGCCCTCGAGGGCTGGGTGTGGTACTTGCCCTGTAAGCTTGCCAACATCACATCAGTACAAAAATACAGCAAATATATTTAACAGGTTGCTAATGATTGCATCTCATTTTAAAAAGTTGGTAATTTATTGGGTCATAGATGAACGCTGACACTTGTTTAATTCATGTAGTGATCAGTAAAATGTGATACAAGCTACTTTTCATTTGTTTATTTTTAATCAGCCAGAAACTCCTATCAAGCAACAGTTTATTTTTCTGTTGATATAATTTCATCTGCTTGGATTGTTTTCCTCTGTCAATTGACAAAACAAATGTTGACTCATGTTCTTCTCTTTCTTAGATATTTTATTCAAGATGTAGTCATCTGGATGAGTTTCTCCACACACACACACACACACGTTAACTTAAGTTGCCGTGAACGCACACACAGGAACATTACACACATGATTTTCATTATTAGCTTAGTGTTAGTGCGAAGGGTGTGGTGGGAAAATGTCACCTGCAGAAACTTAGCCAAAACAATCCGGTTATGCAGAAAGCACAATATTGTATAATCTCCTCCTTCTCTCTCTCTGTATTTTCTTCACTTATCACTCTACTTGTCGCTCTGATTTTTTTTTTTTTTGCTTGTTTTTTTTGTCATCCCCTTGACGTATAACAACTCTTCTCTGACCTCTCTCACCTCTTGAAAAAAAAGCAATTATTTAAAGGTAAATTGGATGTTTCGAGTGGAGAGTGAGGTCAGTGATGATGGGGATTAGGGGTGAGGGGTGGGGTGGTGTAGTTCACCAAACCTTGTTTGTTAAACTAAAATAGTAAGCAACTCATTCAGGTCATATGCTATGTCAGTGAGAGTGAATCATTTTAATTAATTTTGTTGTGCAGGTAAGCAGTAAATACTGTGATAGCTTTGGCAAAAAAACAACACATTTTTTAAACAACTTGCAATCCAAGAATTTAAGTAAACCATCACGTCAAGGCAGTATTGTTTAAAAACATGGTGGAAATTCAAATGAAATGACAGTGGGATAAAACTTAATAAAAGGAAAACAGACTTGAATAAATATGCAAAATACAGGTACATTGCTTAATTATTACAATGCGGTATTAAGTTGCCCTAAGTCAAAATCAAAAGCACAGGGGCCGTGGGTTCTGATCCAACCCCAGCCCTTTGCTGCATGTCACCCCCCTCTCTCTGTATCACTATATCCTGTCTCTCTTCAGTTATCCTATTAAATAAAGGCAAAAGTAATACATTTAAATAAATAAATCACAGTACGGGGGAATAGCTTAGTTTTGTGCTTCAATTTGAAAATGGCTTGTTTGGGGCCCTTTAACAAATAGAAGTTGTTTACAGCAATGTAACTAATGTAGCATAGATATGACACAAGTATCTTTGCAACCTGTGTTTATTTGGCTAAAGGTAATTTGACATTATTTGGGCCTTTTTTAGAACACAATATGGAATGTCAAAGTGGGAAAAACATGTACTGTATATGTACAATTTTATGATGTCTGAATTTAATGTAGGCCATTGAGTTTAAATGGTAGGCCTACTTTTATGATGTTTTTAACTTGGAATCATTTTCTTTCAAAGTATTCATGTTAATTATTTGTTGCAGCTCAGTTGTGCAGCAATTGCACACTCTGCTGTAAGCTTCAGTGCAGGCTCTGCTTGTCTGCCTCCACCCCACCCCACCCCACCCTTCCCTCAGCACCTGTATGTGACCTCTCTTCGGTCCCGCCTCGATGGGGCGCGGTTCCTAGGGTGGAGCTCACCGCCTCTGCTGGGAACACTTTCAGCTTATCTGCATACTTGGCACGTTCGCCGAGTCCGTTGCGCTGAGTCGAGCCCGAACTCCTCCTACTCCTCCTCCAGGTCTGAACTTCTTTTTCGATAACTCTTTTAAAATCAAGTCGTTCACGGATCGGTCACCGAGCTGGGAAGACGATGGCTCACGAGCCACTGCGGTCGGCGATGAGCATGAGGAGCCGCGAGGACACGTCGCTCGCGCTGCCAAACGATTTCAAACTGCGCTCGGGACAGCAGCGCGTGCTGGACCAGGTGCACACCATCAAGAGGACCATGTCGAAACCTGGGAAGAACAGCACACTGTCTCCCTCACCAACAAGTACGGAAAACTCAAACACAATCTCATAGTGTTAAGAATTATACTGTTACAGTAGGCTATGTGCTTCCATGAAGATTTCAGGCTATCGACATTCAGGCAGCCCAACATGTAACTTGTTATTTAGCCTTATTAAATAGCTGATAATGCGCCTTGGGAAATGCGTCACAAAACTTTGTCCAAATTTAGCTTGCAGTTATTCATCTACAGTGTTTTTTGGCTAGATATGGTGTAGCGTAAAAAAAACCAATTTAATATTTGATAGATATAAGCCCACCCAGCAAAAAAGATTGATTCGAATCTGTTCTATAAGAAGACAAACAAGTAGCGGTTAAACAAGCAATGTTCAGGTGTGAAACAGGATCCCGGACAGGTTTTGTTTGTGTGAACGTTCAGAGACACTATACTCTGAAAAACATCCTTTATCAATCCAAGTTTTTTTTCCCTCACTGAGTTAGGAATGCAACCCATGGGCTCTCGAAAGCCAACACAGATTTTGAAACTTTAATTTTAGTCCTTCAAAACAACTCCGGTGTTTGGCATCGTTGCAACAAGAAACATGGAGCTCCAGCAACATTGGGAAACAACATACTTTTGGCTTGTGTATTGTTTGCAGGTCTTCCTTTTAGAGTAGCAGTAGCCTACAGGCTGCAGTGTTGTTAGATGGAAACAGGAAAATCTATCAGAAGAACTGGTTAATAATCTGTTAAAATAAGATAAGATAATCCTTTGTTTATCCCACAACGGGGAAATGTACATTGTTACAGCAGCAAAGAGCAAAGATTGCAAACAAAAAGTGAACACAGCACAATTTAAATAAAAAAAAAAAGAAAAATTAAGAATGTACAAAAAAAATGGATCGATACTAAAAAATAGAGTTAAGTAGTATTACTGACAGTTTAAGTGATTGTCAAATGTGTTGCGTACATGATAAGAACTTAATCTGGCCTGTTTAACATTGGTTTCTATCATGATGATTGTTATTTCTTCCAGAAATTAAAAAATAAGCCCATATGGAAGGTATACAGCTAAACCTGTACACTGTGAAAAGTTTCAACATACAGCGTTCCTGTGTGTTCCTAAAGTCTTACATTAGATTATTTAATTTAAGGCCATAACATTTCATTCATTTCATTTTATTTTACTTTCAGAGGTCTTAAATTGTAGATGGTTATTTGCCCGGGACATGTGTGAATACTTCTCAAATCGACACTCTCTAGTCAGTGTTTTTTTTTTTTTTTTTTTTTTTTTTTTTGTGGATTTTCTTTTTCATGTGAAAATGTATTGCAGAATTTAAGGTACACATTCATAAACCATGAACAGAAGAGAACTCGAGAAATAGAAATGCAGGTTCGAGAAAATTGATGCAAATAATAAACATCAACATTTAAGTCGTGGGACATTGGGAATCAAAGCCATTGAGTCATCGAGTAAAACTGGGGACATTTGTTTTGGATTAAATTAACAATTCTTTTGTCCCTTTAAGAAACGTAGAAGTCTGCAAGTAAAACAAACCTTTAGAAAGAAGAATAGCTGAACAAACAGTATATTTTGCTCAGGGCAAAGGTCCACAAACACATAATCATAGACAAATAATAAGAAACACAACCATAAGGTCAGAGTCGCACATGACCCCTGAGGCTTTGTGGCTGCTCAATTTATTTTTTCTGAAAAATATTTGAAAACAAACACATTATTTTCTTTAGATGCTTATTTGCTGACAAAGTATGCAAAAGATATAGTGTCAGGATTTTAGGTGGACGTTTACCACTGGGCTTGCAGTTAAATGCCAAGATCAACATTGTTCGGTCAAATTTAGAAAGGGGAAGGTCAATTAAATCATAAAATTCTATATATCCCTTCATTCCAAGTACTATCAAGCCATTCAGCTAGGATTTGGTTTAATGTGCAGTTGTTTGGAGATGTCCGCCCAGGACACTAATGCTGCTGCCCAGAAATGTGAAAAACTCTAAGGCAGCAAGTTGTCCAAAAAGAAGAGATGCTTATTCAAATTCATAACAACATTATTGAAAAACTTTTTTCCAGATTCACAAAATGTGGTGAAATGCACACTTAATTCTGCTGTCTTCACTGTGCATTACAACCTTTACTGATTTCTACCACCAAAATGAACTCCATAAACTGATCATGGAGAAAACTCTGAATCCTCCAGAGTAAGTGGTCCCCCCGATACAGGGAAGAACAATTAATATAGCAGCGGTTTCAGAGAAAGCAAATAGACATACATATCAGATTGAGATACATATGTCATACATTTAGGCATATTGATCAAGTTTGCTTTTCTAGCTAGGAGTCGGCCAAAAGAGAAAAGCCATTGGAATAGAATCATATTCTTTCCTGCAAACATTCGAAAACAGGCATATTGCGTAGAAGATTTGGTCACAAAAAAATCGGCTGATGAGTAAGTAAAAAATAATAAATATAGGACACTAAGGACTGTGTAAATTATCTGTCCAAAAGCTGCATTTATGTAAATGTATCAGACCAGGTAGAAATGATGACCTTATAATGAAATGATGTCGTTTATATTAACCGTGATGATTTTGTTATTGTTTTGACAAGCATAATCCTGTAATGATGAAGTCAATGTGTTTCAAGTCCCTCTGAATCATCAAACAAGAGGCACAAGTGCTCAGCATGTTGGCTTTGGTGAAGGCTGGATTCACCAACCGAACTGTGACTGACATGATGTCATGTCTGTCTTTCTGTCTGACTCAGAGATTTGCGGATGTGTTTGTGCAAAGGTCTTAGAAGATACTTTTGATAACACAATAGCTTAAAAAAATATTATAAATGTATTACTTGATGGTAAGGGAACTAAATGATGGTTCATGAATGACTTTACAAGTGAATGATGTTAAAGTGAATGAAGCTCACATTACTACTTTTTAGTCATTGATATTTTCTCAGATAATTGGCAGAATGACCAAAGTATTGCCAGTAAGGCCAACCAGTGTCAAGTTTGAGTAATAGCACACTTAACAAATAGAAAACACAGGGCTTAGTCTTTAAATTAGTTTTAAGACTTTTTGGGGGTTTGGCTATTGGTTTCTCTTTTGAGGGTAATGTTATCAAATTTCTAATCAATATTTCTAAAATATAATACTGCTTCATGAGATATAGCTAGTCAAATTTCAGTACAATAGTGATTTATGTTCATGAGTTACTTTATTTATTGGTAAACGATTCCTTCTCCTAATGTTCAATTGAATGCCAATTTATGAATAACTTTTATTTAAATTCAGAAATCTATCTTTGACCATCATGAACTTTTGAATACATACTTTACAGTGATAAAAGAATACAATTTTTAGTCAATGAATAGTAAGTGAGAAACACATTTTGAAACAGATCCATTTTCAGTGGAGATCTCAAGACCTTTTCGTTTCAGTTTTTGAAAGACACCCTCATCCTGGGTTGTGTTATATTTTCATTGACATCTTATCTACCTCAAAAATTCATGTACACGTGTGTTTCAGATTTGTTTCTTTGTCATCCTGCCGCTAGTGAAATGTTGAGAGTGAAAAAGTCATAGTGGATTAATTCTGACAGCCCGTCTTACATTCTTCTTTTAAATCATTCCTAACACGTCTCCTCTTTCAACAGGTATGATGAGTCCGCTGTCTTGGACAACAAACGAGTTCGGCGCGTTTAAATTTACTCCATCCAAAGCAAATGGAACCTGCAGCCGCACCAACTCCACCATGTCAACAGGATACAACAAATCGGTAATTGTTTCTCTAACATTCCTTTTTTGAATACAAAACCATTTGCATATCACATCACTGCAGGTAGGTTGTCATGTTTTAGGTTCTTCATTATGTAAAGTCTTTTTTTACTGTGTAAAATTGCAGTTATACATCAACGGTCATGGTTATGTTATATGTATATAGTAACGACTGCTTTTTGTTTAGTCTAGTTTGGAGACAAATATACTTTTGTGTGGTAACACAAGTTAGTCTTCACCATGCGAGCAACAATAAGAGAATAAACGATACTTATTGAAGAGAAATATAGAACAATTTAAAGGAATATTAATTGTTTCTGTTATTAACAACCCATGCCATAGAGACTGTAAATTAAAAACACCTAGCTAAGCTTTGTCAAAAGGTTAGAAAATCTGCCTCACAGCACCTTTCAAACACACTAACAGACACTTGTAATCCATACAAAGAATGAAGTGTAGTGTTGAAAAGTTGTGGTTTTAGAAGGAGTTATTATGAGCAGGACTTTATTCTTAGATTGAACTCGAGCATCAATTAGAGACTTCAGAAAAGCTTAGAAATAGTCTGGGCTCGTCATTACCCTCAGACAGAACCATGTCTGCTGTTTATGCCTGTTTACACTCGGCTCAGGGAACCTTCTGCTTCCTTAAACTTTGTGTTTAATAAACAGACAATGGCAGTTATATCTATCTGAACTAACTCTGGGTAACAAAGCAAATAGCTAACCTCAAGATATTGAGGCATCCCTTAAAGGAAATGTGAAACTCTGGAGTCGTATCTGAAAGGTTATTGGCTATAAAAAAAATTTGTTTTGATTAGGCCAAACATGCAAAAAAGTTGATATGGTCCCTAAGTAAGACACTCCCTGAGATGCCTGGTAGCTCCCATACATTCCACAATTCCGTCCCAGATCTCTTTGGATGTTTTGCATCACATCACATCTGTGGGGTGTTTGGTTTTTGGTGATGTAATTATGTACAAAAACAGAATCACAGAGGCTATTGAAAGGTCTACTTCAGTATTAAAACCTAATGGGAGGATCCTCTCAGTAACAGATGATTAATGATGCTGTTTTTTTAAATATTACACCATACTCAAACTGATTAAGCGCATGGTGTCACCACATGGCTTGTGTAGCAATTCTGTTGTCACATTAATTGATCTTGTGTGTACCACAGCCAGTTTGACTTTTGTGCTTGTGTCTCACCACTTTTTAAATGGATTACCTCTAAATACATTACAGGGAGTCCTGTTCTTCTCTTTGTTTTCATATATATCATTTTCAGTATTATCTACAATTAACAAATCATTCTGTGATTTAACAGCCATGTGTGATTTCCTGATGTGGAAATTGGACACATTCAGTGTTTAAAAGTCATTTAATCTCCGTTGGTGCTTCTCAGAGTCGGGTTGAGTTCAGTTAATTTGCAACGATGGACTAATCCAAATATCTCAGAGGATTAATGTTGACTTCATCACTGTGGTTTCGAGTGTATGGGTGTGTACGTGTGTGTTATTATGAATTTGCTCTGGGTTGGCCTGACTCGACCTACTAACAGTGAACTGAGGCATGTCAAAGGAGTGTGAGAATTGATACGTTTTCATTGCTGATGAATGCCAACAATCATTATGTCATGAAATATTTGCAACCCTGTTAGTCACTTGGTGGTTGTTGTTGGGTTTTTTTTGTGATACTCATCACTTTATCTTAACTCCAAAAGCAAACTGAGACTCCAACTACCTGGCAAAAAAAACCGTGCAGAGCTGGTTGTCATAGTACTCTGTTTATTTAATGTAATGAACTTTTCTTCACCTCTCATGGATAAAATCATGTATTTGCACTGCTGTTTTAAAAGAAAGTAACTTTTAATATTTCTTAAGTCGAAGAAAACAAAAACAACTATTATGACAAAACAAGCAACACAAGGCAAAGCTATTCTCATAGAAATGTTTCAAAAAGAGCTTTGATGTTCACGTTATGTTGATGTTGAATTGTTCAAATGATGCCATTGTACATTAAGTGACACGCCTGACAGCTGTTACATTTTCAATTTGGTGAAAATACAGTCATGGGACACAAATCACAAATGGGAACATCTACTAATGGAAGTAGAACAAACTGTATGATTTTATTTCGTCAATGCAAAAAAAAAATAGTGTAAACAACAATACCCTGACACAGTCCTGTGAACCAGTACTCCATCTAAAGTTCAGTAGTATGAAAGTTACTGAAAATACCTCAGATAAAGTCAGGAAAACAAACAAGTCATAGGCCATCCTGTGTAATGTTTCGGTGATGTAGTTTTGTTTTTGACTTGATCATACAATACTTCAAGTGTGTTTGTTTTTATCTCGACCCTCTGCTGAATTTGTATCCAAGTAACCTGTCAAGCCTGTCAAGAGGGCCCAGATGGCTTGGTCAGGCTATACTCAAATGAACTAAGCTTGCAGCACTTCGAGAGCAAACACACACACTGTCAGTGTTTGCTTTGCTGCGAAAGTAAAGGGCAAAAGTATGGCTGGTAACTGAGCAACCATTCCGGTTGGAAACAGGAGGAGGAGGAGGAGTGAGGGAGTGAGGGAGGGAGGGAGTGAGTGAGTGAGAGTGTGAGTGTGTGTGTGTGTGTGTGTGTGTGTGTGTGTAAAATATCTCTTCCTGAAAAATCCCACAAATCGAAACATCAACATCTGTGTTCCAGTGATTGTGTTTTAACAGTTTCATTTCTTTTAAGATGAAGTGTTTATTATTTTTTAGGTATCACAAATGGGAAAGTTTTTCCTATCATTGTATGAGTGCTGCACACTTCCCTCCGTACTACTGTCAACGTGTTCAAAGACATGGGAGTGTTTCCCTCTGCCAGATTTGTGATTCTTTTTTAATAGGTCAATAATAGACCAGTGTTTAATTGAAAGAGTGACTAATGATTAAAGCATGTGAAGCAATGTTCTGTAATTTTGCTCAGGTTGTGACAAGTATTGTTTTTTGGTTACAATGTTGGAAAGCTTGAATAGTGTGTTTTGCGCACACACACCCTAACACAAGGACAAAATAGTTTATTCCCCTTAAATTGATACAAAAACACAAAGTTATTATGAGAGATTAAGCTTCAAGAGATCAGGATTTTGCGTACAGGTTTAACGGATGCTGTGTCTGACTTACACACAAAGATCCTCTGTGTGAAACTGCTCAGCTGCACCAATGCAACCGCTTGAGCTG
Source organism: Labrus mixtus (assembly GCF_963584025.1). Lineage (NCBI taxonomy): Eukaryota > Metazoa > Chordata > Actinopteri > Labriformes > Labridae > Labrus > Labrus mixtus. The sequence continues at coordinate 15,902,143 of NC_083626.1, read as the reverse complement.
GTGTCCAGTGACAGATATAAAGTTACTTTGGTTTGTGTGATTGTTTGGTACTCTCTTTTGCTTTCAACACAAAAACTATGTGGGGACAAAAAGAGGTATGTAGGCTTTGTGTCAGGTCAGATTCCTCTGGCTTGGATTCTCAGGGGATTTCTTTCAAAACCTGTGAGGTGCCCTTCTTTATTTTTGCCTGACTTATAGTGCTACTAAGGAGAAGCCTAAGGTGATGCAGATATTTAGCAAATAGTCCAACCACTATATTATTTGCCAATATTATCTTGCGCCTATATGAAAAAAATGTTAACTGTGTGAACCATAAAACAACGTTTTGGTGATTTTGAAATGGTGTCATCATGTAGTCTGACTCGCAAAGAAGTGGCACTTCTAAGATAATCACAGGATTTCTCCTCATAATCTGTATGTCTATGTTGGTCTCCAAAAAAACACGAGTCACTTTATTCAGTAGATACGTGCTAAGCAGAAAAGTAGATTTCAATATATTTGTTGTGTGTATTTTTTTTATCTGATCTGAATCAAATGCTGTGTAGATGCTGCATGTTATATGTAAGGATCCCTTCGAGTAATGAATTCTTTTTTTTTTTTTTTTTTTTTTTTTAGTTTAATGCTCAGAAGAGTCGCACTCTGTCCAGTAGAACCCTGGGGACAAGAAATGTCAGCACCTCAAGAATATGGGAACAACAAATGAACAATTCCAACTGGCCCAGGAGTCACAACGGACTGAAACCCAGTCGGAGTGATCCTGCCTTGGCTCCTCCATATGCTCCTGCACCTATTATGGTGATCACTTATTTTCTTCTTAAATTGTTTTGCAATTTAAATACTTATCATTTCTGTGTGTTCTCTGTTAAACCAATTCTACTTCGCATTGCCGTACTGTTAAAGCAATGTAAAATCCTCTTTTGTTTTTAGAGAGCCAAAGGGCAGGCTGTCCAGAGCCAGCAAACCCTCCAGACTCGGTTCAATAGACACAGCACCTATTCCATTCCAAATGGCATTTCGTTGACCAACAGCCAGACACGCATGGTCCAACCAGCCTTTGCCCAATCACAAACCGAGGGCAAGATGGGAACCCTCAAACCAATCAAATTAGGGCAGATGTCAGGGTAAGTTGTCTGTCTTTTAGGGTTCATTTCAGGACACAAAGAGACATGTAACATTACTCTTAAACAGGAAGAGCTTGATACATGTAATTGTTAACATCATGAATGCACAAACATATATTATTGTATACATATATTTGTTTATTGCAGTTCTATGATCACGATTACGTTCCCCAACATTTGTAGTCCCTTTAAATCAATCTTTGTTAATTGGTTTGGCTGCAGCCCTTTCCATGAGATAGTGTTTTCAGCAGAAAGTGTTTAAATGGTTATTCATCCTGAACTTTAGGGTTTTCTGAGACTTGCTTTCATACAATTTAATCAATGCTGTTTCCTGAACTTGTGTTGGTGGTAGAATTATTAAGTGTCTGATTTCCAACATTTCTGTGCCTGTTAATGCAGTGTGACCAGTACAGCGACCATGTCAGACCTTACCCTTAAAGAGGCTGTCGAGTTTCTGTCTCACCCTGATGAAAATTACCAACAGTGTGGAGCGACCTACATCCAGCACACCACCTATAAGGAGGAGCATGCCAAACAGGAGGTCAGAGCACTTGCACGATAATATACAATAGTTTTCTGCAAACATGCACTACAGTGTTGTGTGTTTTCACATTAAACATATGTGTGAGGATCATTTTGTCGTGGTGATACAATTTGTGGGACGCTCTGTGAAGACCTTTGTGTAACCTGCCTCGCGGGATAGGGAGGAGAAACCATTCATCATCACGCTTGGCTGCTAGTTCAGTGAAGTCAGTTACTGGTAGTTACCACACCTTATCACCCTTACATTTTCAACACCTATGTTCCCACATTTCTGTGTCACAGGTTTTCCAGCTAGACGGTATACCAACTCTGGTGGCCCTGATGCGGAGCCCCCACGCTGGGGTGAGCCAGGCTGCTGCAGGGGCTCTGAGGAACCTGGTGTTCAGAGACCATGACAATAAGCTGGAGGTTCAGCACTGTGGCGGTATAGGCAAGGCCCTGCAGCTGCTAAAGGAGACAGACTCAACTGACACCCAGAAACAAGTCACTGGTACAGCATTTTCATACAGACAGAACTTCAAAATATAGGGTAGAAGGGCGGCTTAGTGGACCCTCACAAAAATCCACAATAAAATGCAGAATATATCCCACACTTACTCATAATAAATCATGAAATGAATTAACAGAGCATGTGAACAGTGGCAGAAGTCCAAACAGTGGTAAAGTAACCAGTAGCTTTAACAATATTTCACATGGGAATTTGTGTTCTATGAAGTTTTAAATTAGGATCTTTTATCTAGTTTATAAGTGGAATTGAAAAAAAATCTATTATTAAGAACCTAGTTAACCTCCGAGGGCAACAAGATGATTCACGAGTGAAATGACTAAAAATACAACAAGAAATGCACATGAGGAGTTATTAATGTAAGAACATTCACTTCTTTCATCATGTAGGCCTGCTGTGGAACCTGTCCTCTGATGATGAGCTGAAGGGAGAACTTATAGCGACGGCCCTGCCCGCTCTCACTGAGAATGTGGTGGTACCATTCACCTGCTGGTCAGACAACAGCGCCAACAACAACATTCACCCTGATGTCTTTCACAGTGCCACAGGATGCCTGCGGTGAGAACTTTGAATTAAGATCAGAGCTTCTGTGCCTTTAATTAGATACCTTTCATCTTTTGAAGGCAGAGATCAGACAAATGACTTGCAAACTTTACGTTTAGTCATCACATTACATTGCAGTAATTTAATTAAAGGATAACATTCCTTAATTTAAGATTAATTAGACAAGAGGGCTGTCTCCTAAATCCACAATTACCTGTAAAGGTGTTTTGATAAATGGTTATTATCACTGCAGCTACTTACTTCAATGCAGTGTTATAATCTCGAAATGTGTTTCTCTGTGGATTTAAATAAATGATTGAACTGTGTTTAGGAACCTGAGCTGTGCCCGACAGAAGGAGAGGCTGGCAATGAGAGAGTGTCCCGGCCTCATTGACTCCCTCATGAGTTACGTTCAGTCCTGTGTTGCAGAGGAAAACCCTGACGACAAGGTCACATCTCTTATCTTTCTTAATTTGATTGACAGAACAGAACAACTCGTGTGTTAGGAGGACTTAAGATTGAAAGGCTAATTATTTCAGGATTAGTCTAGAGCACATTTTCTCTATTGAAAAGAGAAATCTATTCAAATGATAAAGTTATTTATCAGTGAACGGTACTGATAGAATCTATTCCTTATTCTTGTCTTTTTAACCCCATTAATTTCCCTCTACACCAACGTGAGTTAAAGCGGTCAACTTATCAATAGTACAGACACTTCGACCAGCTTTTCTCTTTTATTTGATATTTTATAGGACAGTTAAGGAAATAACTATTGGATGGAGCCTAACTATGACGATTCAAGACAATGAATTAGCTTTAATTGCAATATTGATTTTTTTTTTTTTATCTCAAGTTCTCATTTCATCACCATGTTGTTTTGTTCCACATTGTCCCTCTAACAGTTCACTTTGAATGTGAAAAAGCTTTTGTTTGTGTTCCTGCCTCATCACATACTAACACTTTGTACTACAGGGATTACTCATAATCCATTTATTACATTTCTCTTCTGTCCTGTCTGAAAACTAGTTCTAAACATATATTAAACATACACACACACTCCTCAATGTACGTAAACACACTGGCATGCTTACACACACATCTCTAAACATTCATCTTTAAAATGGTCACAGAGGCAGGCAGAGTCAGAGTGAGTGTATATTTAGTTTGTATGCATACCCCCTCATTTGTGTAGATTCTGGGTGTGGGTGGGTGCTTAACTGCATATCTGTGACAGTTCGGTTTTTTACACAGGCTTCTTTTAATGCAGTATGATTTAGTGTCATTTGGTTGTCTGCTCTGTGTTTGAGAAATTGAGGTAGGAATAATATCTCCTTACAGCTGTCTCTTTTAGTTCGATCAAAGGTTCCCTGTGGTTATAGGGGAGGTCAGGTTCCTCAAACATGTTTTCCTTTGTCAGCATGGCAGTGTATTTATTTCTTTTTAGAACAAATCATCTATGTAAGGTTTATTTTGGGACTTTTATTCCTTTATTTAGAGCCGGACAGTGGATAGAGTTAGAAATCGGGGTGTAAGAGAGAGAGAGAGTGAGGAGTGACATGTGGGAAAGGAGCCACAGGTCTTTATCATGTATTTTCAGTGAATAAAAAGAGATTGTTGAGTCATGTTATTTTATTCAAACAGGAAAATTGGACACATGTTTTAAAACAGTTTTGGCTTTTTTAAATCTGCTGACGTGAATTTGGCAGGATGCTACTAAATTATGAAGCTAATATCCTAGAATATGAGAGTAAGCCCTGTAATGAACCATTTGAGAAAATGATGACAAAAGTTAGAGTCTAGTTTCCTCTCCTTTCTCGTAGTCTGTGGAGAACTGCACATGCATCCTCCATAACTTGACCTACCAACTGGAGGCCGAGTCCCCCCAGTGCTTCAGCAAGTTCGCTCAGGCAGCGAGCCAATCCGAGGATAGGAAAAGCCCCACGATGGGATGTTTCAGCCCCAGGAGCAACAAGGTTCAAAAGGAGGTGGGCATCAGTCTCCTAAACTCCAATGCTGTTTGTTTGCTCAATCACATTAAGCTTAAAGTCCTTAACTTTTCTCTCTCATCAGTTTTCATTCGACATGACTCGGGGAATGATAGACGACAGCACACCATCGGGTGTGAAGTGGTTGTGCCACCCAAGAGCCATGCAGACCTACCTGTCTTTGCTGGGATCGTCCCAGAAAGACGCCACACTGGAGGCTTGCTGTGGTGCCCTGCAGAACCTCACTGCCAGCAAGGGGCTGGTGCGTACACAAAGATGATTATTAGACTAACTGTTTGGATATTGAGGATTATCTCAGATTGATATTAGAAAGAAGGAAGAGAGCAGAGTGACACACGAAGTAGTAATAATGACTCATAAGCACAATTCACAAGAAGGGCTGGCTTGTTTTGTGAGAAAGGGTGGAGTTACCTCGCCAGAGATTAAGTGGTAATTATAATTAGAGAGGACAGAATAAACTAGAACAAAAGAAAGTGAGAGTCATTCACAAAGGTTGGTTGCACAATGTAAATGGAATATTAATAAGGACAGTAGAGCAGAAGCTAATGTGGTTTCCTCCTTCTGTACTATGTTTGCTTCTCTTGCAGGGCTCCAGTGCCATGAGCCAAATTCTGGTTCACAAGTTGGGGGCTCTGATGCACCTATCCCCTCTTTTAAAGTCTCCTAACCAGAGCCTGCAGAAGACTGCCATGTCCCTGCTGGGGAACATTTCCCGTACCGGCAATTTGCAGACTTCAATCGGTAAAGAAAAGCATTCAATAAGTGTTGCAGATAACATAAATGTCGAGTTATAATACTCATATATTGTTTCCTGGGTCTCCTCTTTAGCAAAGCAGATTTTACCAGAGCTCACCGGCATCCTTTCCTCCACTCCCAGAGAAATGGGAAACTCTGATGAAACTATATCATCAACTTGCAACACAGTACGGAGTCTGATCATGGCCGAACCCGAGGTCAGCAAGAAGGTCATTAATAGTGAACTGGTGACATCACTGGCTGACCTCAGTGAGAATGGGTATGTTTTTAAGTATTTATCTCAGTGTCTAACTTGCTTGTCTTAGAAGAGGTCAAAAGGCTCCAGCAACACTTGTAGTAAGAAGATCAACTTTATGAACAGATCTTCTTACTACGAGTGTTGCTGGAGCATTTTGACCTCTTCTAAGCCTTTCACTCTTCATGCACCTTGTCAGTTGGTGAAGTTTTTGCCAGAAAATCCTCTTTTTTTTCTTCAGTAACTTGCTTGTCTTGCAGTGTTCACCACACTTTGAAAGCTGCCTCTGTGTTTGAAAGATATTTTTCACTGTTGTTTATGTGGCTCTGAATCTAGCTCTGTAGGTAGATCTGAGTTTTATCGATCCCTGTTTTCAATTCTGTCTAATATATGACACTTTTTCAAACAATGGCAAATACACAGATTTTTTGTTTGGTGCTTGCAGCTCTTGAAACATTTTAAATGTCATCAGCAATGATCTCTTCAGAAACAGCTTTCCTGTTACTTTGGATAATTAACAGATTTACAACTGTTTACATTTGCAATTACATGTACTGTCTGTTCCAGAAATCCTGATGTTAACCATTGAACAAATGGTCCATAGACACTTGATCTGAAATGAGAACAGTGAATCAGTCCTTCAAATCAGCGTAAACAACTTTTAATTATGCACCAAAAATCAGGGCAGTTGTCAAATTTGCTGACATTTTTAACTGTTTTACATTGAATGTACATCAATGAACCTAAATATCAACACTGAAGTTGCTATTGCAGCTGAGTTTTCAAAGATTATTCAAACACAACAATTGCATACATAGGCTGTCAAATAATTGATGACACAATTAGTGCTGGTGACATCTTTAGTTCCTGTATTGATTCTTTTCCACATAGACTTTGCTTGAGTTTGACATTTGTTGTTCTACTTGCCCTTTTAATGCATGTCCATGTGCTTCCTTAACTATGTCTCTCTTTCTGTCCCAGATCTTTTCCCAAAGGCAGCAAAGCAGCTTCCCTGCTGCTCTACAGCTTATGGAACGAGAAGAATTTTCAAGGAGTTGTTAAAAAGGTACATTTGAAAGACTCACTGACTGCATGTTTCGTTCTCTATGGCAGACACAACACAAAGCTGATGTATCCGTCTGTCAGGTTGAAGTTTAGCACATGCTCACAATGCCATGCACAAGCAGTAGGAGGGCCCAGATGAAACTGGATATATTATTATACCTCTGGCTCACACTGTCACTTTCCCTTCCCTCCTGCCCCACCCAAGAGTTCAGTGAATACAGAAACAGTCACAGAGGAATCCAGGCAGACTGGTTTTTTCAGAGCCCACTGTCTATTATGGGAGGACTAATACATGCAACATGGGAAAGAGAGGAAGAAGAGGCAGAGTAAGAAGTTAGAGAAGGATGTAGTGAAAGATATAAAAATAAAAAAAAGTAATCTATGAAGGGATTTGAAATGTGCATGTTGTATGAACAGTAGCAATGCTTATACCTGCGGTATAAAAAAACTGGCTCAGACCTGGCAAGAGAGAGAAAACTATCCTGTTCCTAACTGCCATTTAATGCCTGAAGTGCCTCTAAATTGCCGATACGGTACATTTCCTCTCACAATTGGAGCAAGGAGTGTTATATAACTTGTGTATTTGCGTGTGGATCTATCACTGTGTTGTATAACTTGTGTTTTTGTGTGTGTGGATCTATCACTGTGTTGTATAACTTGTGTTTTTGTGTGTGTGGATGCATCACTGGGCGACACTATCTGATATCTTAAAATGCTTTGATTCACAGCTGGGATTCAACAAATCTCTTTTTGTTAATGACAACACCACAGCAGTGCACAGGTTGGCACAAGTAATCGAGTGAATGTGACGGACGAGTCGAACAGCACCACGTCCAATGAGAGGTATAGTTTGCTCCTGTGTGTTTGTATCTGCATGTGTTCTGATTTATTGGCCCATTGGGGCCAAACTCAACCCAACTGTTTCATGAGGATTCAATGTTCTGTCTCTCTGCCTCTTTTTCCTCCATGCCTGTGTGTGTGCTTGTAGATGGAAACCAACATGTTCAGACACTGCTGTGACCCCACCCTTGCAACACGGAGAGTATAATTACATTCTTCACATAATTATCTTGTTGAGAGAGCAACCAGTTAAGAGGCAATCATGTGTAGTGCGTACTAGAGTTAGCTTTTAGTTTCATAAATAATCCTGCTGTGTCCTAATGAGGATATTTCATGTTTGTGTATATAACGGGGTGAGCGTTTTAGCTGCAGTGTGTGTGTGAGATTAAACCAGTTTTTATGGCGAGAGTCCCAAAACAACAGTCAATGTGGTCAGACAAAGTTATCTGCAGTGAAAGTCACTGAAGTTGTGCGATGATTGTTTAATCAATGTGTCCACTTACGGTTTAAAGATAAAATATCTGTTGTGGCCTTGAGGGAACTGAGCAGACTAATATGAAACAATAACCCAATGATTAAACTGTTGCTTTCAGACTCTTGCTCCATAAATACAGATGGTGGCAGTAACACAATAACCTGGGTTTTTGTGTGTGTTTTGCTTGCTTTCATGAAGTTAATAGATTATTTTGAATGTGCACATAGTACATAAAGGATTTATAAAAAATAAATAGCAAACTCAGTCAAATAAAACTTAGCTCTCCCAAAATGATCGCTACATTTGTAAAGTTGAAATATTTCGTTACTTTGTTCTGTTGGTTTTTTTTTCTGTTGAGGTTTGTTTGATAAGAAATTGACATAAACAGCTTTGAAAAGAGGGCCTTGGTTGTCATAACTGTCACGTTTGCTGGATGTCTTTTCAAAGTTTGATGATAAGACTGATACTACTCTCATGTTTGTATGATCTAAATAAAGGCTACAACTAGCTGCTAATTAGCTTAGCTTTGAACAAAGACTGGAAATATGAGGGAACAGTTAGCCCGACTCTGTCAAAAGAGAACACAATCGCAAACTAATAGCTCAACAAAGCTCACTAGTCAACATGTTATATATTGTTTGTCCAATCCATCAGCACAACAACACCCTGAGGGTCCTTTGAACACTTGCTGGATTGGTGTGAATAAATATTATCTTACCTTTTTGACAGAGCCAGCTAGCTGTTCCCTCCTGTTATCAGTCACTATGCTAAGCTATTCTAAGCACATCTGACAGCAGTGTCATATGAACCAGACGGACATGAGAACTGTGTTAAACTTTTCATCTAATTTATGACAAAAAAGTGTATCTGACAAAATATGAAACCATTGTCTCAAAGTGCTCTTCTAAGAGCATAGTTCCTTCTGTTGATTTGTCATTACATTGCATATTATAACTTACACATTGTATGTTTTATTTTGTTTTTGATAACATGTTTTCCACACTTTTTTTTATTGCATAACCTAAGGAGTTGGAGACAGAAGTATTACAAAATAGATTCTCAACATGCAGAGTCCATTCTCTATAACAAACTTTAGGAATTAGGAACTGTATACATAATCACTCTTTCTCTGGGAAACTCTTTGAGGTTACTGACACCCTGACACTGTTCGCTGATCCATACAAACTTGTGAATATGTTTAATTACTGCGTTAATTTAAAAACCAACATGTGAATCTTCATCCAGAACATTCACATGCCATTTTTTCTATCGTTCATATAATGCTTTGAGGGCTTATTACAGGGTTTCTGCTCTCATTACAAAACTTTACCAAATACAGGTTGTGATTCTTCTAAAAATTCAGAATCTTTTTGAAGAGCAAACATCCCAAAATCACTAAAGCAGTGATTCTAGTGAAAAGATGGCTTCAGAGGGGATTTCACATATGTTACAGCACAGTTGATTGTTTTTATGTTTGAGGCTCATGGTTGTTCTGAGGCTCATTTTTTTGTCTGGAAGATTGATGACAAGTATTTCCTAGAATGTATTTTTTAGAGAAATGTGTGTGTGACATATCTTTTTGAGCTTTTCCTGTCACTTTCTGTACATATAATAAATAACAAAGATGAAAACAACATCATAGGCTTGTATTTTTTTTTCTTGTTCACTTCCCAACTTTAAAGAACATTTAAATCTGCTAATGAGAGGGTCATACTTTGGCTGAATTTTGATGTTTACTCAATAAGAGCCATTTTGGAAGACACATCATCCCTGGTTATCATTTCTTGTGAATGTCTTGAACTCATTAAGCTCCAAGTTCACATTCCTGTGGTGTGTGCATGCCGTTCTCTGACTCCGAGACAACTATAAAAAACAAAAAGTGTAAAGCCTTTCAGCTGTATTTTCTAAATGATGTGTGGGAGTCTGACTGAAGCATGTTTGGTGAGTTTTCATTGATTTATTCTAAATCATCTTTTGTGTTTTTGTTTTTGTTTGCACGAAGCATAAAAAAAACATCTTTGTCATGTCTAACTATATCAGTATACTTGGGGGCACCAGTAGCATAGTGGTTAGTGTGCACGGCCCATGTAGAGAGACTATGGTCCTCAAATTGGACGTCCCGGACTCTAATCAGACCCGTGGCTCTTTTTCCCCGTCATTCCCCACTCTCTATCCACTGTCCTATTTCTAAATACTGTAAAGACATGGAAAGCCCCCCAAAAAAACCTTTAAAAAATACTGTTAAAAATAATTTCTGCATGTTTAGTTACATGCATTGCACATTTTTGCTTTCTGCTAGCATGTTTAGACCAAGCAGCAACCTCTGTGTTGAAAAATGAAGCCAATGCAGAAGAGCAAAATCCTGCAGTTCTTTGAGGGTCTGCTTGAGGCTGGCTGCAGGAGCCCCAGAAGTCACATACACACCCTTTAAAATGTGCCCATGTTTACTGTGCACATGAACATGTTTACAGCCTGGTACAAAAAGTAACATCGGTCTGATTAGTAATTGTCCTCATGGGCACACTGTACGGGGGATGTATTTTCCTCAGCTCCAGCTCTCAGCCTGTCATTAGGTTGTCTTAAAATTAGGCTGAGACAGCATTTCCAGCATGGCGGCTGCTGCCGATGAGCCTCCAGAGCCCCCTGCAGTAACAGATGTGTGACGTCACTCAGGATTTGTCCATTAATATTTACAGTTTATGGTTTTGACACTTAAATTTGTATATATTCTGTCTTTGAATGCAACATGACATGTCATCTTATGTACTGTATCTGTTTTGAGTTACATATGCCAGCAGGCTTTTTGTGACACAACATAGAGCAGTAAATCAAAGAGCAGATGCTCATTTATCACCTCCTTATTGTGATGAAATTAGAAAACACACTAAAATAAATCTTCATTGCCTTACTCTGAGGGGAGCTAATAGTTTTGTATTCTGTCATTGAACTAGAAATGTTCTGAAAGTTGTTTGATTAGGTTTATTTTAGGACATAGTAGATTTATATAGTAGAGATGCTAATAGTAGAACACAACAAGTAGGTTTGAGGTTAAGTGTGTTTGCTTTTAATCAAATGAGAGAAGTTTAGTCAAATCTGGCAACAAAATTACAATTCATTCTATCACTGAATGAAATCACAGTTTCATAAGTTGTACATTTTCCAGCTCATTGGCTGCCACATTGGATCCACAACAATGACTTAAGTGATATGTAGTTTTTGCATCTGCATGTCTGATAAAAAGCAAGTGTTGTCCTGTACTTTTTATTTGTATTTTTTAGAGACGCTGAAGAGAAGTTGGAAACCAGCTGGATGAGGAGACACCTTTCTTCTAATGAGGGGTTTCCACCCCGGATTACAGGCATATGATTAATTGTCTTTCTGTTGCGTGTGTGTCTGTGTGTGTGTCTGTGTGTCTGTGTGTGAGTATTGCATGGAGGTCTGGGCGTTGGCCCGCGTCACATCATATCGGTCCCAGTCATGTCAGAGCCTGTCTATGAGTGGGAATATGTCTCTTCCTGTCTTTGCTTTAGGCTTTCAACATTCATGTCTTGAACGTATTGTGGAGTAATTTTACTCTCTGTGAATTGATCTAACAAAGGAAAATAAGGGAATGGTTGAATAAAGACAGTTTTATTGACACTAAAGTAAACTGAAGCATTGAGTTGGGCGAAACAAAAGGATTTGATGATGAGGTGAGATTGAGGTGTGGTAGGAAATCAAAGGCTTGCATTAAAGTATTAACTGCAGGGCTGGGCTGATGGCTTCACTTCTCATTCAGCATGTCGGCATCTATTTCCTCAGACCTCTCTTGGTCCGCTTGGATCTGTTAAAGACAAGAAAAAGTCTCATGAGGCTAAAGGCCGCAGCACAACTTGTTTGTCTGCAAAAAGCACGGAGAATGTTGCAACTTGTTGACATTAAGAGTTTGCAGAGTCCTCTGTCATTCATTCCAAAAAAAAAGGGAAGACTATTATGACAAAGACATTCAAAGAAGGAGTCTTTCAGCGTGTCATCAACTGGTGTGACAGATGACCTGACTGCCTGCCACACCCAGTCAGACAGCCAGCTCTCCCAGTCAGCTTCCAGGGGATTTGAAAGCTTTTAAAGTTGAGTAAGATCGTTTCCTGTGCCTTTCTTTTCATCTTTTGTATCCTTATCCTTTAACACTATAAACTAGACTATGAATTTTGAACATAAGTGAGGAGAATTCATCTGAATGAAATTGTCCTCAGCAACATAGAGGGGATAAAGAGCTAGATTCTTACGTTTTCTGATGATCACTGACACGATTCCTCAGCACATTAATCTGGAAAAAAATAAAAATGAATATTCCATAAGGTAAATTTAGATCTTTGTTTTATAATGTTGTATATTGCAACACACACACACACCTCATATTTCTGTCTCCCAAATTCATACTGCAGTTCAAACTTTTCTGCCTCCAGCTCGTACATCCACTCCCACAGCTCTTTAGCTTTCTCCCTGTAGGACACAACCAGAAACATAGATCAGTGTGGTTTGTGATGCTTTGATGTTGGAGGGTTATTCAAGGCCTAATACAGATCATAGGGGGGGGGGGGAAATAACAATCTTGAGGTGAAATGACACAATACATCTCCACTTACTTGAGTTTGTCCTGGCTCATGTTGTTTATGTCCAGAGATTTGCGTCTATCACTCAGGATCTTCTTCTTCTTCTCTCTCTCAGTCTGCCTCTTACCGCTTCGTTTTTCCGTCTTTGGGGAAGTGAAAAAAAAGAACATGGCTCTGGTCTCTATCCTTCACGTTTTGACTTCCAGCACCCTCCCATTATAAACCCTCCACCTACATACCAGCTTCTGCATGTAGCCTCCGAAGTGGAGACTGGTGAGGGTCTTCTTCTTCTTAGCATCATCATCGGCCCTCTTCTTGGCCTCTTCCTCCTCCTTACGAGTTCTCTCATCCTAAGAAAAACATGTATCCAGAGAGAAACAGAGGACCAGAGGAGGCTTGGTAAAATGCGAGAAAGAAAATTGCATCAGAGCAGCTTGAACTCGACTCTACCTCAAGACGCTTCTGTCGTTCTTTATCTCTCTCACTGCGGATTCTTTGCTGCTCCGCGCGCTCAGACCGACGCTTCTCCTGCACGACGAATCATCACATTTGCACACATCCTAAATCACATCTTGAACATTATGAGCGTTAACACGTTTGAATTGTGTTGGCTATAATAATAAGGTTCTCACAATCCTGTTTGTGAGATTAACAAGGTCGTCCTCTTCCTTCTTTCTGCTCTCAAAGTGAACCTCGATCAAAGTCTGAAGCTCCATCAGGTCCTTCTCCATCCTTTTACGATGTATATCCTACAAAACAGTGTGGGGGGGGGGGGGGGGTGGTCAGTGCTTCTTCTGCTTCATGCTGTGTGTCAATGTTTGTTGGTATACATAGAAAGTCGTAACGTCAATAATTGGTAATGGTCTCGAATCTGATCAAAAGTAAAATCACAATACAGGGTTTTTACTTGAATGTAACGTAACCAAAATTATAAAATAGATATATTCCATTAAACATAATATCTGGTGATGTTTTAATTTAAGAAAAACATTAGCCAGACACTAAAACACAGTATGCAACAATCCAGTGCACTGATTTTTTTATTCTGTCACTCACATCAAAATCCACCTTCTCTCCATCTGGGATCTTAGGAGGGATGAGGTTGGGCATGATAAATGGCCTGGAGAGTTTTTATAAGAGGAAAAAACAAACGAGACAGTTGTGAGGTAAAGTGAGGTAGACCTTGGTAGAAGACAAAAACACAAGTCTCGTTCCCATTTGGTGTCAAATAAGGATAAAAACTCAATTAGCAGAATCATCTTGCCAAACAGATGTCCCTTAAGGTTACTCATGTCTGTGCCTGTCCCCAATGATTATGAGCAGCTTCCTTATATCCATATTGGGTTGCATCTTTATGAATAGATTATAGTCAATGTTCTTGACTGCTTAAGAATGACACTGGCGGTCCATGAGGAAAGAGCAGTATATTCTCCTAAATACTACATTTGGATTACTTTACTGCCAAAGCAAACTTTAAACTTTAAACATCAACATTCAAGTTTTGTGTTGTATTTTGTTTAGCAGATAAGGCTGGAAAGTATCATGTTTTAGTTTTAAGATTTAACTTAGATGTGACTCTAAAAAGACGTCTGATTTTTCTCCCTCTTTGCATCAGCTGGGTACTAAAAAAAAAAAAAAACAGCTCCAAACAAAGCTAAGAAGTTACCCTCAAATGAAAAGAAAAGTAATTGAAAATAAATAAAAAGAAACAGGACCAAAATATCAAAATCTCATATTTATGTAGCAGACTGCTTTTGTGTGGTCGCTGTAACTTTGTAGATTGAACAAACAAGATTACATGTTCAACAGAAGAGGTGCTAGTTGAGGAATTTGGTTTCTTTTGGACGGGGCCATCATAGCTGTTTCCAGATTTGTATGCCAACTTGGCAACTTGCCAAATGCGGTTGGCATTATGGTAGCCTAACTTTTAATGAAATTGGTGAAACAGGTGAGACTCTTCCTTAAAGGTGCGCTGTGGAGTTTAGGTAGTGAAATGTGAAAGTTGGAGAAGTGTACAGATTTTGTGGTATATGTTTATAACTCTATACACAAACTGTGCTCAGAGGAAAATTTGGTTTCTGGAACACTGTTTGAAGATAAAATGCTACGTGAGAGGTTTTGGTGGGGGGCCCGCAACAGTGAAACTCTCCTGGAAGCTTTTTAGCTTCAAAAAGTGTTCCAGGGAACCATTTTTTCCTTTCAATAAGGTTTGTGTATTCAGTTCAGAAAATATAGCATAGTATCCAACTTTCAAATTTCACTACCAAATCACCATAGCGCACCTTTAAAATCAAAGGCTTCCTATTTATGGATCAAAATCAACTAAACCATAAAAATTGGTTAGAGGATAAACCTCTTGTGTGCAGGTGTGTGCATGTGTGCCGTTGAACTCTTTTGGTACTCACTTAAATTTTGGTTTGGCCTCCTCCTCTGTTGTCAGAGAAAACAAAGAAATGAAAGAGAAGACAACAATAAGCTCCTCCAGACCACACATTTTCTCACCATAAAAACACCAATCAGTTTTTATAATCTTACCAGGTAATGCCAGAAACTTTAAACAATAGAGTCTGTGTGTCTGCTCATAACAGCAGGAAATTCACTTCAGCAGAAAGTTCATCTAGGGCTAAATCTGGTGTGATTAAAGTTAAGGTTGAGTGCATCCAAGGAAAACACAAGAGTAGGGAGTGCCAACATTGACTTTGAAGCAGATTAGATCATCAGTGTTACCTTCTCCTTCCCCGGCCTCCTCTTCCCCTTCCCCTTCCCCTTCGCCATCTGAAACCAGAACAAGAGACTTAACAGGGTTTGAGTGTGCTTGTGTGTCTCATGAGTTCAGAACAGTAAATAGAAGTGTGTTAGGAGTGCTGAAGGACTAAATGATACTTCAGAGTACATCAACAGAAGCCAGAGACCAAAATAGAAAATAGAAAAAGCAAAGTACTGTTTGGTTATCAGTGTTGAGGTGTGCGTTGAAAGTGAGGTGATGCATGTGTCATGAATCATAAATAGGACTCTGGAGAGGTGGTGTTGGCTGACTAGAGACACCAGACTTGTTAATAAGCAGTTTCTCACCATGGAAGGTATGGTATCTGTGACCTCTGCATGACACTCAAAGGCAGCTGAAGCTTTTGTTTTAGAGACACCATAAAGGAGGGAGGAATTCTACAGGTGTTTTTTTTCTCCCTAAAGCACTGGACTATCAGCTGTGTTCAGTTTGAGCATGCTAGTAATTGTGAATTAGCTCGAAATGTAAGTTACTGCTGAGCCTGATGGCTATGTCATTCGTTTTGCAGGTAATAAACCTAAGTGGAAGGTGAGACAAATGATCTGACGTTGGTGCAAGATAAAAATACAGTTCACCAAAGTCTAGGAGGCAGAAAATTTGACCTGCTGGTAGAACTGAATGAATAGTGAGAGAATCACCAAGTTATTAGTATTCATTGAATTACAATTTTTAAAAAAAGTAATCTGATTTTACTAACACTATTAGATTAAATCACATCTTGAAAACAGGTCGTTCAAAGAAGAAGAAGAAAATGTGACAGAATAAGTTATGATCAGGTAGTCCAAAATTGTTTTGCTCTTGATCTAAAAAATTGTAAGTATGACAAAGGTTAATGAAAAAGACATTTTTTTCCTCTCTAAAATACTGTTAATATCAAATATAGTATATTCAATTTAAGTTTCAGGATCTTCGACTTTGTGTGTATTTTGGCGCCCCGTTTGGACAAACCATGTAGAATTAAATCCCATTTAGAGCAAAAATAATCTGGATTTGGTCATCTCTAAAAATCTGCATCTGGATAAGTCATTCTTTAAAAAAAACAGGACAAAAGTATAATGGACACAGGCCCTATATAAGGGATTATGAATATGGCTAAAATATCATGACACCCCATCATATAGTTGTTGAAATACTTCACTACAACTTTAAAAAAGGGCAGCAGTAGGTCAGTCTGTAGGGACTTGGGTTGGGAACCGGAGGGTCGCCGGCTCAAGTCCCGGTGCGGACCAAATTATGGAAGATGGTCTGGTTGCAGCAGAGGTGCCAGATCACAACCGAGTACTGCTGAAGTTCCCTTGAGCAAGGCACTGAACCCCCAACAGCTCTGGTGGGCTGTGTAGGAGTGTGTATCAGCCCCGCTTTGACATCAGGTACTGTTTGTGCATGTGTGTGTGTATTTCAGGACTATGTGTGTAAGAAGCATGTCTCTCAATTACAGAGTGTAAAACCAGAATTTACTTTTTTTTTTAATGGTAGATTTATTGACCAAAAGGCAGACCGCATGAAGCCATACTTGGGTCTTTATCAGAGGTAATCAAAAGTCTCTCAGATTATGAACTGAACAGGCAGAACATACGCTGCATTCACGGCGCATTTGGGCTGGAAGATAAATCACCTGTCCATGTGAGGAACACGTCAGGTGAGACTACAGGAGTCTTTTTAGGCGTTGACTGATTAGAAGGCAAAGATGACACATGAAGAGGTGACTGAATCTTACCAACACCTCCCTTCTTTCATATGAATGGTGACACCGTAGAGAAACACCTGGACTAAATATTGCTAATTAAGCTTAATCTTATACCTAATTCTGACTAATAATTAAGAGCCTGAGGGACGGGAGGGACTGGGAGGCCTGGGGATTAATCTCAGTGTCTGTGTCTGCTGTGACTAAGACTGTCACTGAAAAAAAAAAAAAAACAACTTATCAACTAGCTCCAGACTCTCACATACCAAAGTGACATGTTACTGAGATAGCACATTACTTTCCCGTCAGTGTCTGACTGATAGTTACAGACGCTGAGAGTGAATCATCGCTTAGTTACCAACACGTAGCCAACAAAACACTGAGCTAGCTACTAAACTGTCAATAACGAATGTTTTCAACTTTGGACCCCTCACCATGTTCTTCGTTCGCCTCCTCCTCTGCAGCTGTTTTTTCCTCTTCCTGTGTGTCCTCTGGCAAAGAAAGACAAACAATGAAAGTGACATATCTGTGACACATCTTGACATTCAGTGTGTGATGTTGACTCACTGCCTTGTTCGAGAGATCAAGTCGTTCTCGTCAGTATTCTGTTATTTTTCAAAAGTTCATGGCGAGAGGAACAAGATAAAAAAAAAAGAAAGAAAAAAAAAAGCAGCTGCTAAATCTTATTAAACAGGTTTTCTCTCTTTCTGCTAAGCCTGGAGTTTGTTTGAGCCTGTTGGACATGACTCCACGCTGTGTGAGTTTCTGCTACTAAGCTGACCCTGTGTTCCAGAGAAGAGACAACAGAATTCCCATGGAAAGTCTTTCAGAGAGAGAAGATAACAAGAGATCTGTTCAGAATGAGCTACCCAACTCTGGTATTTGAAGCAGAGAGCACTCAAGAGCTTGTGAAGTGGACTGTGTGTTTGTGTGCTTGTACGTGCGTGTGTGTTTGGAGTCAGAACAGATGTGGTAACAGCATCCAGTTCAAACTCTGACTTTAGCTCAATCAAAACACGCGATAAAGCAGAAATCTGGAAGTCCACAAGTTAATGATCAGTTCAGGCATTATTTTCAGGACATTAGAGATGATCGAGGGAAGTCCCAAATGAATGATCACATTCTGAAGAATCTCCATGACAAACAGGAAGTAAAGACTAAACACTTACATGTAAAACATGTGTGTATCATTAGGTATAAAAACCCACAGAAGTATATTTGAGCATTGCATTTGATAGTTATAATTCTATCTGGTATCATATTATTGTTCCCAGTCACTGTGAGTGTGTATAAGGAGCCGTTCTGTATTTCTCTGAGTGGAAGGTCAAGATTTCACAGGAAAAATCTCAAAGTACTTTCATCATGTCCGCAAAACCAGCATGAGTTACTGCCAGTCAAGTATTTTAAAGGGAAGAGGCTTCCAGCTCAAAGCACAAGCAGTACCTTCCTCTGCCCCCTCCTCCTCCTCCTCCTCCTGCTGTTCCTCCTCCTCCTCCACCTCCTGCACCTCCTCCTCTTCCTCCTCTACCCCCTGCTCCCCTGCTGAGCAGAAGCACAGAGTGGTTTAGCAAAGCCAGCCAGCCAGCAACTTTCATGCAGAGAAAGGGGAGTGAGGAAAAAATGAAAGAAAGCATGACTGATCCATGATGCATGAATGTCAGTGATGGCTACTCTATTCTAACCACAGGCACCCTGAGTGTCAGGTGAAAACAAACTTTATCAATCCAGCTGTTGTTCTGGAGAATGGCAGAAATGGTGCAATAGTGAAACAAAACCACAAATTATTCATTTCTGACTTCAGCCCCCCGAGTCTTCATTTAAAGATGTCAGTTGTTGTCATGTTAGGTTCACATACCTTCAGCAGCCTCTTCTTCTGAATAATACAGCCAGGAACATAAACAAAAGAAGGAAATAACAGAAACACAGACCGTAAAATGTGAAGTAATTACAAGCAAGAGGAGAACAGGAAGAAGGAAAATCACCATCGAAATCCAGAACAATCAAATTAACATCCTGCGGAAGTTCCCCAAAAATGTACAGATTCTAATGTTTGAATCAACAAGAACAACTTCTGGTTAAAACACAATTATTAACACAGTGCAATCAACCTTGAGCAAAAAAAAAGATGATATTGTACATTAGTTAACTATATTGTAAATATAACAGTTTTAGCTGTGTGCTAAGTTGACACACAGGCAGTAAATATATATATTTGTTTTCTGAATTGTAGCTTAATGTGTCATTTTCCTACATAGCAGACATGACTGCAGGAATGTATTCACATGTCTTTTGAAGCCCCTGTAATGTGTACTAACATGTATACTGCACGGATGAGAGAGTTCTTACCTTCCACCTCCCTGTGAAATGCAAACATGTACGTATGTTATTCTTCTGATACAATAGAGACAATCACATGTCAGCACTTTAAAAAAACAGAGCACATTTGTATGTTTGAAAAACAGGCTTTAACTAACTCCTCATACTCCTCCACCACCTCCTCGTTGTCAGACATGGCAGGGAGCGTTCAGGTGTGCACCAGTGAGTCTGAAAATGAAACAGCATTCACAAGCTCTTGTTTGAATCCCATTTTCACCACTTCATTTTGGTTTTGAAATTATATCACCCAAATACAGCGTCCTCGCTGCACAAACACATTGCAAATTAAATGAGGTGAGTCTTACCTGAGGGTCTGTTGTAGTTCTAAAGACAGAACGCTGATGGAGAGCGCAGCAGAGGAGAGCTCCCTGCTTTTGTTAACTCACAGACAACGTGAGGTCCTGGAGGGTATAGGGACTGACTGTGTTGTGGGGAAGAGGTTCTAGGACCCCTTGTTGTGTTATTAATAACTTTGTAAGATAGCATTGCACTCACAGTTATCATTCCCTAAAAAGGTTGCTGTGTGATGCTGATAAAGCCACAGTTGCTCACGGTGATTCAAACATAGACACACACACACACACACACACACTCTTCTGTGTCACCTTTGTGTGGCAGCCTGCCACTGAAAAAAAACAGACATTTAAGTCCTATCTACATCCTTCCTGTGCCAAGGTAAATTGAGCCTTACAGACTAGATGCTGTGGTTATGTTTAGGTATGTGACTTAATAATAAAGAAATCAATAATACAAATTTGTGGCAATGAAACATTTAATTCTTTAGACAGGCTGTGACTTGACCATTATGACAAAGCACAAAATATATATTATGGCAGATTGGAAAAAAACTACATACATTTATAACTCCAGGATTCCCACATTTAAAAATTCCATAAAAAACCTGAACCATTAGCCTACGCCTTTTTAAAGTGCTTTGCGAAATTACACAGAGGCAAACAGCTGAAAAGTAAATATGTTTGTCACTAACTTGTTTTTTTTAAAACTCCTTTCCAAACAAATTAAACAGTATATCAGTGTTTGAAACAGCACTCTTTTATTCTAAGAAGAGAGAAGCAATGCAAAGATATGTGATTGAAGACTCCTAAATTTGAGTAGCATTCTTATCAGTGCACATAAGCCAAAACTCACCTCACTTTATTTCTACGTTTTGCATTATCTCTTCCTTCAATGTGTTTTGACAGTGCCAAAAAAAAGCGTGAAAAAAAACATTAGTCAGTCATCTTCCAGTTCTCTTCATGTCCTCTTGTTATTTTTTTAAAATCCTGCAGATGGGAGGGGAGTGCAGGAAATCACTGCAAAAAATAAAATAAAAAAATAAAAAAAGTTATGTTAGAGTAGTTTACAGAGATGTACAAAGTGTTTCTATAATCAAACCAAATTTACTGTGTTATCAAATACTTTTGTGAGCTACTCTCTGCATCATGGGACATGAATCTTACCTGTAGGGTTTATAAATTGGCCGTCCTTCACTTGGAGATTTTTCCTGGGCTGGTTTTGAAAACACTGTCCTCCTCTCTGCTCTCAAACATGCTCCTTTTGCTGCTGATGTCCACATGTCTCAAGTCCTACAAATGGAAAAACGATGACACAATTCATCAGGACAATTATCCCATCATACATCAGACAGGAAGGCAAAGGACGTATACTTCTCATAAACACTGAAAGGAGTCAGAAAGTTTCTCTATCAAGAACGATAACCCAAACAATGGGATTTTTCTCACAAAGACGACGGTGTCTGTTTTGCAACATATTCTGTGAAATCTGTGAAAACTTTTAACAAGGCAACTAGTGCGTGCAGTTCAAAGGTTTTTGAACTCAAAAAAAGGAAAGTTCTTCAGTAAATGTATCCAGATGGAACAGAGTCTCTTATCTCCAGAGTTAAATCATCCCTCACTGTGGCAGAATAAACTCAACCTCTTTTAGAAGATAATACTGATGTCCAATATATTGAAAATGTATAGAATAAATAGTGTCTGGAAATACAGGAGAAAAAGTTTTTTTTGAAACGACAACAGAGTTCATCTAAATCGGTTTGGTTAGGGCTTACTGTACTCCATGCCTGAACACATCTTTTTAACACTAAATCATTTTTTTTAACATATCTATCAACAACGCAACTCCCAAATTAATAAAAAATCATAGAAAAGTAGAAGTAACAGAATCATAGTTTCTGATCAGGACACTGAGACAAACACAGTTAAGCTGAAAGAGTTCTACTGCCCTCTAGCAGCCACATGCTACACTTGATTTCTCTCATGATGCAGTTTTACTACAAACAATAGAATGAATAGAATATATCTTTATTGTCATTGCTATAAAAACAACGAAAATGCAAATGGCCTTACAGTAGGACTGAGTGCAGACCCAGTTGGGCCGGTCTTGTTAAGCCAGCGGTTAATGCGATCAGACATTCCTGACGTGAAGCTTCTAAATTCCTGAAAGACAGAGGCAAAAAACACTAGAGCCTTTTGCAAACTAAAAATATCCGTGCATGTTTTTAAAAAGCCACATGAGAATCTAAGATAACAAAGAGGAAGGATAACCGTACCTGTCTGGAAATTCCTGGGCTGGTGGGGCACGCCGCTTGCTGTTCCTTCTCAAAGAGACCTCTCTTCCTGGACACCTCGTCCAGCAGGAACAGGGTCCTCTGGGTCACGTCTGGAGCGCGAAGAACTTCAGACTTCTATGCACATACAGGAAGGAGAGTTGTTAAAAAAATAAATAAATAAATAAAAACTCTCAGCTTGGTCATTATGTTTGTTGCCTGAGAGTCTGACCTGTGCAGCCTGAGCCAGTCTCTCCATCTTCTCCTGGATGGACCTGGATGAAATCCTCTGTCGAGAGCTGGACCAGACAGATAATAGAAGCAGTGTTAATCTCGTCAACGAAATAAATGACGAAAATATTCGTTGACAAAGGTCTTTTTAAATTAGTCGACGATGACGAGACGAAACGCCGCTATTTGACGATTTGATAAATAATATTACTTCATCATCTAATTGACAAAAATGTGACGAAACGAAAACTACATTACAAGTGACGATTATCACGTGCCCCCTCAGCTGTTCTAAAATCATTGTAAACCATAGCATACTTCATCAAAGGTGTGCGTGTGTGGTGAGTACAACAATGTGCAGCCTGGAGCCTGCAGGTCCGTGAAGCCCCGCCCCCTGGAGCTTCTGATAATAAAAATAAAAGCTTGCGTCTGATTTTGTTGACTAAAATATCTTCTATTTTCGTCAACTAAAATGATGTGCAATTTTAGTCAGTGACTAATTGACTAAATTAAATCAATAATAAATTACTAATATCTGACAATATATAAAGGACATTTTCATCAGGAGACTATGACTAAATTAGAAAATGGTGTGAAGATTAACACTGAATAGAAGGCATATACATATATATTGACAGGTGCAGGGGTATGCACATTCTCTGACATAAACAACATAGAAACTTTTAGTAGAAGTATAAAAAATGATTGAACTATACACACTTACTTTCTCTGGAAGGATGACGCTTTGTCTTCGTCTTGATTTTGGTCCTGATCCAAACCGAAGAATAATTAACATTTCACACACTGCTAATCAACTAAAGACAACTTTAACAGAGTTAATATTCATTTAAACTTCTATAACATTTCTAGCCGATATGATCAAAGCCAATACATGTGATTGTATTACTCTTATCACTATGCACAAAAAGGTCCACGATGATGCGATACTGCTTATGTCACTAAAAAAAGGATACCATCAAGCAAAGAATCTAGAGCAGTGTCACTTGACAATTTTCAACGTGTATTATTTACAACATTTCAAAGAAAAAGATATCTTACTGTGTTGGATTCAAACTTCTTGGAGGCCATCCTCACACTCGCGCTACAACAGAATGAAGCAGTCAGCACGTATAGGTGAACAGAAACACTCGATGTGAAGACAAAGATGCTTCTTTACCTCCTCTGCAGGGGCGAACTGTCCTCTTCTTTCTTCCTCATCATCTGTGAAAAGCCAAACATATGTGTGTGGTGATACACTGATGACCAGCACAGTCGCCCTATCTCGTGTGGTGTTTACAGGGTGTTAACAAAGCATCCAGTCAGCAGTAAAAGACGGTCAATTTTACTTCAGCTATTAGCATGAGCAGGAAGCTTGAGTGGCACAAGCAAATGACCCTGATCTGATAATATAACAGCTGATGGGATATTGCAGCATGTTTTAAAAGTCAAATAAGCACAAATTGATGTTGTTCTTGTGTTTACCCTGAAAGATATAGTCCTGGAGCTCTGTCTGACGAACGCAGGTTTTGGAGTCTGTTCAAAGTTGCTGCTGCTGGGAGAGCCATTCACACTGGTCTGAGGTAAGGTGAAATCATGTTAATTGTACTGCAGTGTTCAGTCACATGTTTATTGTTTACTTTTTAAGGCTGCCTGCACAGGTATGCAGACAAGTACAGTTTATTTACATAGGCAGAGAGGCTGTAACTTTTACTCTCTGACCACTGGAGGGTGCTGTTGCTTCAGATTCAATGAGCAGCGGCGCCAGCATTTAGCAAGCACTTTGCAGCCAAACTTCTATGTGACAAGCGAAAGCACACACAGAATTTCACCAGCCGGCAGCATGTTGGTTAGAATACCTCCTGTGTGTGTCCATTATGTACAGGACTCTGAGCACCCGGAGGAGAGGGACTCTGGCAAGGTGACGGCCAGTGTTCTCGAGAGGATGACGAGGGCGTCGGGGAGCGAGGGCTCATGGGAGATGTGCAGCCGCTGGCTGAGGGACTTTTGTCGAGTGAGATGGAAACAGAGCTGCAAAACCAGACACAAGTGAGCTGAAAGGTCAGTAGAAGATGTGTTCGGGAAAGCAACCAGTGATCCAAGACCAACAGTACAGCTGCAGTATATTCAAATCATCACAACCCCCATCCGGCTCTACATTGACAAACAACCACATTTAAGATAAACATATCTAAACAAGAATAAGAGGTGGCAGTCTTGTAATAAATAGGTCTTTTGAATAGACTGGTTTATAGCTTTACATGAATGATAATTGTAATAATTAACCAAACCATAATAAACATAGGAAATATTTTGCTTTCAGTTGCTTTTTAGCCTCACTAACACATTGTTCCTATCTTCCGCTGTACTGTCATTTCCTTGTGTGGAATCAATACCCTTTATCTCCTCTTCAATAATGTTTGATCTATTTTTTGATCCACCCAAAAGAAAAACACACATAGAACAATAAACAATATTTGGTGTTTGTTTACCTGACAAACTTGCGTGTCGGGTTGGACGCTGGCTTGGGATCATGGGCTTGGCCTGACGACTTCCCACTTTCTTGCTAACAAAGAAACAAACAGGAGAGAATAAACATGAGCACACCGAACACAGGCTTTCACACAGCACCTGAGACACACCTTGCATTACATAACGCTGAACAGTTAAGGGCCTCATTTGCAGATCCGCTGAATAAAAGCTGGCTGTTAAGTGTTAGAGAAGATAAAGTTCAAATTATGACCTGAAGTACACCTTATCGACGTTTCATAGATTTGCATGTTTGCTCGATTCATAGGAAGAGTCCAGTGACAGAGCAGGAAATGATGAAAAAGGTGTAATTAACCATTTGATGTGTGTTGTTTATAACTAACAAATATGTATGAAACACGTTTATATGTGATAATCACACACACTCTCCAGACGCCTTAACATTTTCAGTGACGTACACTGAGTCTTTCCAGGTGTACAGACAATGTAGTGTTGATATCTGTCCCCTACCTATGCAGCGAAAGAAAAAAAAAAGTTGCTGTTGCTGTTTTAGAATCTAGGAAATGATTAACCTGTGTCACTCTCTGTGTGGGGTAACAGTTAACTGTGATTAACCACTCTGCAGGGTGGCACTATCATCTGCCACTGTGTCAAGACTAACTGAAGCACGACTACTTCTGATGTGAGTGAAGGTTTACACAGAGCTTGTCAAAGGATTTGACTGTCTGTAAAGGCAGTTTGAACTTTTTTTTTTTGTCATTTTTCGCCATGTTGGCGGTATAGCTCAAAGGACGGCTATGTTAGCCTGGTTGTCAGTGAATCCTCCTCTTTGAATCTGCCTCTAATATCCATTATTGGGTGACATATTTTGTCATATTTCTCTGTACAGTGTTACTCTACTCTCTCACTTTAGCCTGACTAGTTGTTAAAAGCTGTTGCTTATGCCTCAATATATCTCAACATCTTGTGCTTGGAGTTACCCGACATTTGGTACTATTGGGCATTCATGGATCCCAGCTGATTTACCTTAATCACTTTGGTGGTCCTGTGACTTTTCATCTCGCACTTTCAGTATCATTAAAATGTTTATTTTGCTACGTGCTAATTAGCAAACCAAAAAGTCCATCGCTAATGATCAAATCGGAGCGTGCTAAGGTTCCACACTCACGATTGTGATCATTGCAAACACTACTCACTTCTGTTATTGGGACCATGCCAGCACGCTAAGGTTAGCATTGCGCTCAACGCGAACTGTGGCTAAGTAAAAGCTGCTAGCATTGCTGTAAGCCTCTTAGATGTGTCGCGTTCTGAAACCTCCTGTCTTCAAATCATGTGGCAAGAATTTTGACCAAATAAAGGCCTTTGTTTTGCTCTGCTGGAACACAGAGTAGCTCCAGTCTTACTTGTCTGTTTGTGGTGTTGGTGCTGCTGCCGCCATTCACCGGACTGTGAGATGTGGATTTGAGTGGTGGTTCTGGTTTAGTGGCTTTTATGGGGGGAAACTCTTCCTCATCCAAGTCCCCCAGTAGCTCCACCCTGGCTCCTCCACTGCAGGCCGCCGCTTCATCCTCCCCAACCTCCTTCTGTCGTCTCAGCGCCTCCACGTGCCTCAGTCTCCGCTTTTCATCGCGGACACGCAGCATCTCCACAAAATCCAGCTGAATCTGCTCCACACTGAAAATCCAAGTACACACACACACACACACTCTGTGAGAAGCTAATACGTATGATGGATCGTTTCAAGTAGTGGAAAAAAAAAGAACCGGTCACTCAAATGTCTGATCAGGTTTCTGTAAAGAAGGGCTCTGTAGTTCCTCTCTCTCTCTCTCTTTGAAAACGACTTCTGCTCCAGGTAATCAGCTGGTGGTGTTTTTGACAGCGTGTTGTGCCTGCCACGCATGGTATCAGGTTTATTCATGTGTTTGAAAAGTCTACATATGACACACTTCCGCGGGGCAAAACGTGTGAGAACCCTCACTCTCTTCTTCTGAAATCTATCCCCTCAAAAAGTGTGCAATCCAAGAACATTGATTTGCACATACTAGCATCCCTCTGATCCTCTTACAACAACAAAAAAAAGAAACAGCAGAGAAGAAGAGCAGAGAACACACCCACAGCTACAAGATCATGTTCAGATCAGTCTATAAATCAATCATCTTGCTTTAGGAAATCATGAGAATAACCTGCTGAGGTCACTTGGGGCGTCTTTCCCAGAGGCGCTCTCAGTGGGTTTTGTGTCTCTGGGCGTTTGGCTGTCTTCAGCGTCTAAGTCACTGGTGACGCTCAAGCTCTTCACCCTCCTTCTGTTCTCCCTCTCCACCTCCTCCTCATCCTCCACCGTCCACTGGCGCGCTAGGCTGGGGACAGAGTCAGAACGAACACTTGGCGTAAAAACGAAACTGAGGTATACACCAGGCCTGGGTGATATTAAGGTGACAGTCTCAACATGTAAGTCGTGAATCTTTCATGAATTGATTTAACTGCCTGTTTTGGTTGCTGTAAAGGATTATTAAAGGCTAACGGTTACACAGAACCTGCTTTACTTGTTCCTCAACTGCTTATAAGTAGCCTGTACTGTAGAGGCACATTTGTTTGCTTATCTGACCTTTACACAACCCTAACATATTTCTGGTCTTCACTTTAACTGAAAGCCCAAAACCAACAGGGACTTAATATTAAAATATCACAGCTAAGCTAGAAGTGCCTGTGATAACACTATGGACACTGAATAATACAGAATAGTGCATATTGTTTAATTTGGATAGCCTACTGTGGGTTCACTAGGCTGCTGACTAAAGTCCCCAAAATTAAAATGGAAAACTCATTTATGCTCAAGTATTGTATCTGGCTTAAAGATTGAAGTTTTAGACTTTTAGGCTAGCTCAGTGAATAAAGCATGACTTCAATACATCACTTGTCAAAACAGCAGCAGTTGCGGATGGTGCTCTCAAAGGTTTCATATTCTATTCAGAGTATTTTAGCTTTTTATCTTACCTGGACAGAGCCGACCAGTTCTTCCGACTGATGGACATATTAAGTTGCCTATAGGTTACCGTGTTCAGGAGAACTTCGCTCAAAGACACAAAAAGAGTCAACTGACTGGGACTCTGAGGGCGGCAGTCAAATTACAGTCAGAGCGGCACAAAGCACCTTTACCCCGGTGCAGCTCAGTCACGTGACACCAAAGGTAAACTACCCACCTGAGGGTGAGAGAGAGAGAGAGAGAGGGAGAGAGAGAGAGAGGGGAAGAGAGAGAGGGAGAGAGAGAGCGAGAGAGAGGGAGAGAGAGGGGAAGAGAGAGAGGGAGAGAGGGGAAGAGAGAGAGAGAGAGGGGAAGAAAGAGAGGGAGAGAGGGGAAGAGAGAGAGGAAGAGGGAGAGAGGGGAAGAGAGAGGGAGAGAGAGAGAGAGGGGAAGAGAGAGAGGGAGAGAGAGAGGAAGAGAGAGAGAGGGAGAGAGAGATAGAGAGGAAGCGAGAGAGAGGGGAAGAGAGAGAGGAAGAGAGAGAGAGAGGGAGAGAGAGATAGAGAGAGAGAGAGGAAGAGAGAGAGGAAGAGAGAGAGAGAGAGATCTTCATGTGTGGTGGCACTTATGAAGTTACGTCAGGCTATTTTGTTCAGCAAACTAAGCTAAGCTGACTCAGTAGCCTTATTGAAGATAATGTACAGTTATGATAAAGATAAACCCACCATCATTCATGAAATTGTAAAATAACAAAATATCACACTGACAGGACAATACAAGAATGACAAAACTGAATTTAAATGAGAAATGTAGGCTAGCCTACTTTTAAAGTATATTATATATAAAAACAGTGCAAATAGCTTGTGTTTTTTTTGTTTGTTCTATCTACAGTGTGAGTCAGACTGTGTTCAATGCTGTGTGAGGCCACACCTGTCGGACTCTGACCCAGACTCAGTCCAACACACCCACCACCTCACATGACTTTGTCCTGCACCTGTACCACCTGTGTTACAGACTGTGGACCCACAATAGCCTACTGAAGGTGAGCTCCTTTTAGAATTGAAGATTAAATGTATCATTTGATGCTCATACTGATAGCCTGTATTCTTTGTATAATTGGGCTAGAAGTTCACTCTTGACTAAATAAGGCTTGCTTGTAGTTTGAACCATTAAGATGTTATCATACTGTATGCATGGTAACAGTTTGCATGTTCCCTAAGAAGCGAAGCATATGCGTCAGCAGAGAAGTTTGTGAGTCTATGCTGCTGCAGTGTTCATATAAATGCTCCTGTGGCATGAGGGAGACTGTGACTGTAATTGGTGTCACAAGCTGTTTGCATCAACCTTGATAAGACAATTATGATTAAAGTGCCATAAAGGAGGCAGTTCTCTGAGTCTGCTTTATGGGTATGCAAAACAGGCAGCAGCTAAAAAAAAAAAAAGAGGCTGTTTTACAACTGTGCACAGGATGTTGGTGTGGGCAGCTGGCAGACATAAGCATATCAGCAGAAGTTTGCTCTCTTGCAGAATTGGTTATGCATTAGATGTACACACCTTTTAGTTTATGTTTGTCCATAGCGTTGGAACATGCTAGCATGTGCTAATTAGCACCTAACACAGTAGAGCAAGTACATCTGAATCTTATGAGAATGTTATTAGTCAAACACTTATTTGGATATGATCCTAAGTATGAAACAGATTGATATTTTACAAGATGATGGCGCTAGATGAAAGGTCAGTGGCTCACCAAAGTGATTACAATTAATCCTGAGTGGGATATAAATGTCTCTACAAAATTCAACTGTGATCCATTCAACAGTTGTTGAGATATTTCTGTCCATACAAAAGTGGTGAGCCAATCAGCCCACACCAAAAAGTAAGACTCTGCGAAGCCATAGATTGAAATCTATTCCACATATGACTGCAAAGAAATGCTATGATATCTCTTCTGTATCTCTAACATATAAAGCTTGCACACTGCAAATGAGACTCATCTTTTGCAAGGTGAAGATTTCCAGTTTTCTTTATTAAAAAAAAAACCCACAAACAAACAAGATCAATAATTAGTTTATTGTTGTTACATTTTTTTAAATGTAAGTCCAGCCAGTTCACAAAATCACAGACCATGTTAACAGTTAATCAGAAAGCAAGAATATCAAAGCTACGGTTTAACATGTCCAAGTCAAGGCAAATTATGAGTCACAAAATGTCTCTGTTTGTTGTTTAGATAGAAGCTGCATGGCTGAAAAGTCCAACACCGGCACACTGATAAAGATTTCTTTACACCCTATCATTTATAAGGAAACTGATCAGTTCGAACTGAAATAAGAGAAAACCTCCATGGCAGGAGCCACAATGATAATATTAGAATGTTTTTTTTAGAATCTGAAATAGACCATATGGAAAATAAAACGGATTTAGATGATGGAGAAGTGATGTCACATGACACCTTCTGGGTCTACTGGGCAGGACCCTTAGCGGCATCGAACATCTTCTTCCTTCCCTCCATCCCTGACATGGCCTCCACATTCTTCCTCCAGTCACTGTCCTCTACTGGCCTCTTCTGCAGAAAGACACAGAATATGTTGTAAAGGTCGATATGAATGAGTGAGAACAGGCTTTGTTTTTGTTTATAAAGAGGCTGTGAATTAGAGCAGGTTAAAACATCCTATCATCATTATTTGTCTAAGCCTTTAAGACCTGTGTTGTCACCTGGGAATCCCCGATTACAATGCTGTATAACTGTACTAGTTTAACTGGTTTCAAGCATCTATTACTCTCACAGACACAAGGATCCATATCCATGCAAGCACACACACAAAAAAGCGACTTTTCTGTGCACAATGCGTTCATTGTCTCGTGTACCGTACCTCCTCTTGTACACACACAAACACATTGTAGCCGCCCTGTGCTGGCCTACTGCTCTGTATCTCAAACACACCCTTCACACACATGAACACACATTACAGGTGTCTTATGGCACTTCAAGCACTGACGTCATGTAGTGTCTGAAACTTCTCAGTAGCTGCTTTTCTTCCTCGCCATACAAAAAGTAAATCTCTTGAGCTGGTTTGATTGTGTTATGTGTTATGTGTGTGCGTTAAATGCGAGTATGTGCTTGTTTTTATGCACACACCTTCTCAGTGTCCTCTTTCTTGACAGACTTGAGGTTGGCCCGGAGGTCCATGGAGACTTTGTGCTTTGAGCCCAGCAGCGAGCGAAGAATGGCGTCAGCAGACACACGAACGCGCCGAAGACTAGGCCTCTTGAATTTCCCCCTGAGGTCCAACACCTTTATGTTCAGGTCTTTAATCTGGAACAGATCATTTACATGACTTCTGCAGCGTATTGAATTTAATGAGGAGGTTAACATTTTTAAATTTTGCCAATAGCACACAGAGATATGCTGGGAAAGTATCATGTACCTCACGTGTGTTGAGCATGACTTTAGCTTCGATGTCATATCGCTCCTCATCAACCACATCTATCTTAGTATGGAGCTCTTTGCAAAGGTCCTATACATAAACACACATAAAAACACACACAAAATCTTAAAAACATATAGTTATTTAGAAGTAGTTATTATTATGAGGGCATATTTCACGGTTATCATATACTGTAGTTTTTTGTAACCTACATTTGTGTATCTAAAGTCTTTACATTTCTGAGAATTTTTCTCTAGAAACTATGCACATGAGGAAGCTTAAGGTCCCTAAACTCCTTTCATTTTAGATAAATTGTGGAATTTTAAATGACTATTAAGATATTTTTGTTTTTTATGGAAAGTGGGAGATTTGGAATTTTAAATTGGCAAGTGAATATGACAGAATATTGGAGAATTTGGAGATCTGAGGACAAGTTACCTGTAGCTGTGCAAGACTGTGGCCGCTGATGTGTAGCGGAGGAGCTCTCTCTGACAGATACTTATTTTTCTCCTCCTCTTTAACCAGGATCTCCTGTTCCAATTCCTCCTTGGCCTTTGCAACCATGAGACTCTGCATGAATATGATGTCATGTAAATGTCACCGTGTAATACAGAATGCCCTTACATTGCTCTTGTCGAGCAAAACCAGCACAGCAAGCTTGTGTTGTTTTAACATGCAAATACAAACGTTCAGTTCTCAGAGCACACGCTCTTGATCAGCATTATGCAGCGTAGTACAGTTCAACAGAATGTGGCCACTGCTGCCCTCCTGTGGTCAAACATTATGTAATACATTATCAAGAAATGAGGGTGAATGATTCTGCTGACCTTGAGCATCAGCTTCCTCGAGGCTGAGATCTTGGGTTTCCTCTGGATGGAGAACATAATTCAGGACATGAATCCTAACTGATTTGTTCAGTAATTATCTGGCATTTAAATAGTTTTATTTGATTGTTATAATTTTAGAATCAAGGAATACTATTATCATGGTCATTGATTAAAAATAGTTCTTACCTCTTGCCTGTGAAATAAAAAAATGGAAAGGATTTAAAGCAGAGAAAATTAAAGGCCAAACATGTTAGTGTAACAAAGCTCAGAAAAAATGATTTTGTCTTTGTTTTGTTTGTAAATGACAACAGAGTCTACAAAAAGAATACTCACACGTGTTCAGGCATCCTGCAGACGAGATGTCACTGGAAGAGAGACGAATTATGTTAGAAGCACACACTCACAGACACACACACAAAACAGTTCTTGATGTTTGGTCATCAGCTCCTGGAGGGTTATGCTTTTTCATTAGCACTCTTTCTAAATTTGGAATCCTACTTGTCAACAACTTATTGACAATCAATTGTCATGTTTCATGGAAGTTTGGCTTCTTATTTGAATGGATCACAAACCAAAATGATGTGTCTTTACTGCATTAAAAATCTGGACTTTTCCTGAGTTTCCCATGGCTTTTTATTTTTTAGAAAGAGAATTTAGGATAAGGTAATAGTAACTTCATCCAAACTACTTTAAGTTGTCTGGTAAGCTTCAAGTTGCTTCAGGGTACATCTGAAACCCTGAACAGAAGAGCTATCCTAGCATTTTAAACATCAAATCAGTTTAAATGAAGGTTGGTTAGCAAGTAGACAAAGTTAAAACAGTTATGAACTCGTTGGAAGTCAAATCTGTGACACGTGTAAGATGACAAAATGTGCAGCTGGTTGTCAACCCGTCCCTATAATTCATGTTTTCACTTAGTTCACTAAGTTCACTTAATTAGTCATCACATTAGCGTACGCTCTCCCTCCTTCAGCACCCTTGCCCTTCTTCCCTTTAACAAATCAACAAACAATTTCCAGCACTCCCACTTCTATTTTTCACCTCTCCTCACCCTTTTCTCTGTTTATGTGCCTCTCCCATTTCAAAAGCTGGTTCCAGTTAACACTGATACCACCTAAGACCTCCCAGTATGATTGGGTTAGGAGCTGCTCCAGCAGATTAGGAAAATTCCTGCCTGATAGCCACCCCTCATACATCTCTCCTGAGTCTCATCCCCATCTTTCTCCTCTGGATTATCTCAGGGAGAGGAATTTAGAGTGGCCTGTCTCCCCAAATAGACTAGGGGACATCTGACAGACAGCTGTGGACGGTGATTGTGCTCGGGGTTGCCCAGACGGGATCACAGATTTAACGCCAGTAACTCATGGATGCTTCTGAGCCTCTGTGGTACAGCCAAGTTGGAAATTAAAACAAAAAGCCTGAGGTGTTTTTGAGAGTTCGTCAGCTCAGATTTGAGAAGAGCTGCTTTGGCTACAGATTTACCAACTAGTTTGTATAATTTCATAATTTTATCTATGGTTAAGGTTCAGCCCCAGCCTCAAAGAACAAGAGATAATCATCATCATTACATTAAAACACTATATAAAACCCATTTTTTATATTTAAATCCATTTTTACTAGATTGCAAAGACAAATCTTCAGTTCTCTGAAAGATTTCAGAGAACTATCTGAAAAAACTATTGAATAAACCATTACATACAAAGTCTATTTAGCCAAATGTCAGCAAAAACTGATTGTACGAGACAAAACGATGCATCAATTATGTCATACAATTAAGTTTTTGTGCCCTACTTTTTTACAAAAAGAAGAAAAAAGTTTTATATACCACACCATGAAAGGGCCTTACCAGTGTCAGGAGAAGGAGACGAAGAGAGATGGGGCAGCAGCAGAGGCAGGGTAGAACAGATCAGAGATGAGACCAACAATTTGGTGTTCCTCTATTTAACCACTGCGCCCCCTCATTGTCTGGCTCCCTCTTTCTCTTTTGTTAGTGGAGGCTATTATTAGTAAACCCCATCTCTCTTACTGCCTAATCTTGCTCTTTCCATTTGTCTCTCAGAAAGATTCATTATAACCAACAGTTAGAGCTGGGAGCTTTGGCCTCGCACGACAGGAAGATGAACACAGCTCAGATGATAAAGTACAGGCCGGAGGTTTTATATTGATACGGGTCAAAGATAGTCTGCGAAGGGGCGCCGGTTGCCTGGTGGTTAGTGCATGCACCCCATGTACGGAGGCTATAATGGTCTTACAAGTGGGCGTCCTGGGTTCAAATCCGACCTGTGGCTCCTTTCTCGCATGTCATTCCCCACTCTCTCTCCCTGATTCCTGACTCTATCCACTGTATCTTTAAAAATAAAAGCATAAAAAGCCCCAAAATAAACCTAAAAAAAGATAGTCTTGAAACTACATAAAATATAGGGAAAAATAGCTCCCACACTTGTTAATATATTACTTAAAGGGCTGGAAGAAAGTAAGAGTATAACACCTGACCTGAGTGTCTTTGTTGTTATGCTGTGTTTTTAGCTTCACTAGAGGCGTGGCTCAAAGGATAACTTGAGTCCGTCTGTACCACTTCGGTCAAGACTACAGTGGAATTGTAACAAGCTGGAATGCCAAAAAAGTAAACTCTCCATAGAATGAATCCTTTGTGTTTACTATCTTGTCATCTAATGGATTAGCACTTCATTTTTTAAATTCATGGTACCCAAATGATCACTTTAAATGACAGCTGTTTGACACATTTATCAGAACAAATAACCCCCCCCCCCCTAAAAAAAACCCGGAAGACCCTCTAAAAACGCAGTGCTTAAATACAGCTAACACAAATTGCACACTCATGCTGCCTTTCTTGGCTGTCTAATTTGTTCAGTGTACGTCATAAAATGTTATCAAGATAACAAGCGTAATGGCTCACATAGCTAACATTGAAAGGCCTGCTAATACAATTGATCATGTTGGCACACACACACACACACACACACACACACACACACACACACACACACACACACACACACACACACACACACACACACACACACACACACACACACGCAGATACTCTTATCACTCAACCGAAGGGAGACCGACCTCTAGTGGTTAAACACACACACAGCAGCTCCATTCGGTAAACCTCAGAAGAAATTGTGACCTGTAAAACAATCTTACCTTCAATCGTTGGTCATTATCAAAGGAATGTACTCATGTGCTTTGTTTTTGTAAAAGCACTGATAAACTATCTAATGGCTGTCAAAGTGTCATCACATGATCTCAGCATGAATCAAACATTACACTGAGGGCTAGGAACTGGTTTATAAAATCGCAGATAACCATACATGTGTGTTTATCTGCTGAGAAAACCAGATACCCTAGACTGTGGTTGTGATGTTTAAACAAGGCATTCCTCTGAGCGATGTGAGCACACAGTCTGGAGGGACCCCTGATATGCCCACCACTAAGTTCGCAAATTCCCTCGTACCCTTCGCATAGAGTATTCTGTAAGTTTACACTCGCCCACACACTTGACTGCACACGGTGTTTTTAACCAGCAACCATCCGTCACAGGGTGTCTCCGCTCTTTGCAGTGCTCCAGGTCCTTTGCTGACTCATGTGGTGTGGCCAGCTTTGGGGTTTTCCACAGTAATGAGAGAGGACGGTACACAATCGAGCCTTTATTCTTGACTTGCACTGATGCCCACAAACACACACAGACTGCTATATTTTTCACACAAACAGTCACACACACACACACGCACACACACACACACACAAATGTTCAGATGATTGAATGAACAATATATGCTCACCCTTGCTAACGAGAGTCTCCTGATGCTGAGGCCTCACTGAATTTCATGCTGGTTTGTGTGTGCACACAAACCTCTGTAGGTGAATTTGTGTGTGTGTGTGTGTGTGTGTGTGTGTGTGGGTGGGTGGTTGTTTGTATGCACATGCCTCAGGCTCACTGTTCTTCTCATTAGTCCTCCACATGGCTCTGAACAAAAGGAGTCCTGACTTAAGCATTCACGCAAGAGCAAGAGAGCAGTGCCACAGTTTTTGTGTTTTCCAGAGGCTTTAACGGCAAGGTTACACCACATCTGGAAACAGATGAGCTAAGCAATTAATGGTCTTAACCTTAAATGAATCACAGCTGACTGCTTTGTTCTAAGTGATATCATATGCTCCAGACCAAGTAGAGGACGAACAAATAAAAAACAAGTCCAATCTCGAGTTAAATATGTCAGCACTTCAGGGCTACTGCTTAAAAAGTATTTAATATTTTAAGGTTGTAATACTGTACATGGTTTCAGCAAATATATTTGTACAATGTGCAATGGATATGAGCAAAAAACTTCATGTTAAGCTTTGGAAAACATGCAGATCTGTTAAGTCTAGAACAAAGGTTCTCAAAGCGATTTTAACACGATGTGTTGTCATAAAAAGCAAGGCTAATAAAACAAAAGTGACTCCAGTTTCACCACTGCTAGAAAATGTCTACAAATAATGGCCAAAATAACGACTTTCCAAATATCAAGGCACAAAGGGGTAAACATGTGTCCACAGTTTCTGTCCCAATGATGCCATCTTTTCCTTATGGGGCAGCCTCAACATTGACCTCCAGAGATCAGAAAAAAACATGCCATCCATGTTGACAGTTTATCACATCCGTATGCTTTGTTTGACACTGTGAGTAGATGAGCGTGTCTTTAACTCATGTTCTCCTTCCATAAATCCATATTCTGTGATAGCTGTGAGGTCGTCCCACCAGGCCTTGCAAATAGATGTGCTGTCCTCTCTCTCCCCTTCTTCTCTGCTCCGATTGGTCCATTTCCAGGAAGAATGAAAGCTGAAGAAAGCAACGACAACAAAAAGATTTAAATATTTTCTTGTCACTGAGTACATTTGACACTGTGGCAGCTGATTGGGAATCTGCTAAGTGCACTTGTAGTGAGTTATATTACTGTAACCACAGAGACTAGGTTAATTTGGGCACTTGACTTCTGCAGCTCTTTTACGGAAGCTGGGCTGTGGATTCCTGGACTCTGAGCTCATAGTTCAGACACTCAGTTCATGAACATTTGAGATTTCAGTGACCAGTTTCGGAAAATAACACCAGTGTCACATGGTGCCAGTGATTGTGCTCTAATAGCTGATAAAATATGGGGTGCTTAGCTTTGGTCAACCTAAATGTCCAATCGTTATTAAAATG
The DNA here is from genome assembly GCF_963584025.1 of Labrus mixtus. Taxonomy (NCBI): domain Eukaryota; kingdom Metazoa; phylum Chordata; class Actinopteri; order Labriformes; family Labridae; genus Labrus; species Labrus mixtus. The sequence goes on along the minus strand of NC_083626.1, from coordinate 15,864,910 downwards.
CATATGTGGGCAGTGTTTGTGAGTGTTTAAAAATACTTGGAGGCCTAGTGAGGGAGAGGCAGGCAGATGTTATTTTGCAGGCTCACATTACGTCTTAAATTTGTCCTCCAGCAGGAGTGCAAGAAGACAGTGTTACAGTTTAGGCTGATTATTATCAGAGGGTAGAAAATATGACATGACTTTGACTCAATAGTTGAACATTTAAAAACCAAAGTGGTTCCTAAAAATAACTTGTAACACCAGTTTATCTTTGGGGTTTTGAGTTCTTCTGAGCAATGTGCCACCTCAGCCCCAAGAGTCTGGATGTTTTCATTCCATCCAATCAGAGCACCGACTTGTAACCATTAGCACCCCATCAACCACAGGAGGGAGATTATGAGTGAAGTTGGCGACTGCACCCTTAAGAGACTTTTGGGCCTTTGCTGACAGCTGGATAAGAATTCGTACATTGAAAGTTGAGGTGCTAAAGTGACGCTTTGAATCGTGTTTACCTCTCAGAAGAGAATCTGAGACATTGCAGCTATGAGGATGTGTGGTGCCCAAACAAAAACACTATTAGTTTACACGTGTAGTTAATACATTCAGAAACTATTTGATAAATGTTGAAAACAGCACTCCTCATTTCCCTACACTGGAATAAGGCTTACCAGGTCACAGTTCCTCGTCCTCCCCAGTGCTCCCCAGGTGTGCTGAGTACAGGTGCCTGTTTCTCCCTGTCTGCACGGCCTGCAGGTTCTTGTAGCGCACCAGTGCCAGAGCAATCTCCGCGTTCCACGCCGTCCCTTCTTGCGGGCACCGAAAGTCAACCTCCTTCCCTGTTACCATGACCACGGTGAAGTACACCAGCCCTCGCTTGTACTCCACGCAGTCGACCGTGGCCATGCGCTCAAAGCGGAGCTCCTTGGCTTTGGAGCCCCACGCTGAGCTCGGAACATCAGCCCCTCCGCTGGAGCCCTTGCAGTTGTGCAGACGCAGTCCTTCCTCTGTGAGCACGCAGCGCTTCTTCTTCCACAGCTGGAGGAGCCCGCTGCTGCGCTTCTCCAGCAGCCCGTCTCTCATCACTTTGGTCGGGAGAGACATGGCCACGCAGAGCCGGAGACTGACAGAATATAATCTAAATCTTGAGAAATGATTAACCCATTCAGCACATACTCCTTGTTACTGTGAAGGCGTAAGGTGCCTTAGGAAAAAAAAACATCGTTACAACAAATAATATCCGATTCAAGGGCTCATTCAGGCTGCATATAAATCCTAATCCGTGCGTAATGACAACATGCCGTGGAGATTGGTAAACTGGTCCGCCTGGATATGTTTGAACATGCCCGGCGCCTCAGTGGACCTTCTACCACTTACGCTGCACCCCGCCCCCTCCCGGTGACAGCAGGAGGAGATCCGGGCTGCTTGTGTATGTGTGTCATGAGTGTACGTAGGCTAGACGCTTGGCTTTAATGGCACACTGTTTGATGTTTGCGTGTTAACAGAATTCAACTGTAGGCTAGATAGGTGGTCATTCAATCACAGTGCACCTGATAGGACAACATAGGAAACAAATCTCATACACACCTGTCTGAATAAATAATCTGTAGGACAAAACGTTTGTTACATCACATTTAACTGCCCTGGCAAGTGTTTATTCCACTGGGGTTTCACTTCACTGTTAAATTAAAAGTCTCCAGAGGGAAAAACATTTCAACAATGACTTTTATTATTTTACCAATACTTGATCAATGCGGCTCTTATGTGACAGATCTGCTTTGTGGGTGGAGTGAAGCTGTAATTCCCCTAACTTTACAAGATACTTTACTTATTGTCCCAGCAGTGTGATGTGTCAGTGCAATGTTATGAGAGGAATGATTACAATGTGCATATGTCATTTCTTGAAACTTAAACACAGCACGTCACCTTCAAAACTGCGTCCCTATTCCTTACACGGACACACACAGTTTCACTCATTTATTATGTAATTTGTGAATTCAAAAAGAAAAAAAACTATAGAAATAATTATTTGTATTTCAATTGTAATTGTAGTGGTTTCTTCTGTCTTCTTAATAAATCTTGTGTTCTTAAACTTAGTTCTTTCTTAACCACTCTAAAGTGACGACATGACACTGTTTTACGCGTTGAGTTGGCTTCACACGTGTTCCCATGTGTTATTTTTACAGTCTATGATATAGACATACATACAAACATGCACATAAATCTGGTTTATACATGGTATCACTACGAAGAGCTGAGAAGAGGGGGTCACAGGGACCTCGGGGACATAGGCAAGAAGCCCCCTATCGCACATATTGCCCCTCCTCAGCACCAGCGAGAGCCCCCGATGGAGGATTGATGGGGCGGGCTAGGAAAGAGCCACCCCCCCTCCCACATATAAAGTTGTACGTTTTTGTTTTATTCATTTTAGGGTTTATTTATTTTTCTCCCTTTTGCGTATGGGTTGCTCCCATAGCGGGATTTTGGTCTTTGTTTGATTTCATATAGAAGAGATGTATTTATATATTATCTATTTGTCTGTTGTTTAGCTTATCATTTTCTGTTTATTCATTCTCTGCTGGAAGTAGGGAGGCAGGGAGGTGACTAGGCCAACTACGCCCCAGAATGCAACCACCAGAGATTGCTGCAGGCCACAAGAGGGCCAGGAGCAAAAATGGAACCCCCTACCACCCCCAATAATAATAATAATAATATCAATAATGGTGATGCCTATTGGTAATGATAATATATCGATTAACATGAATGAATTAAAGTAAATGAAAATGTTTAATAAAATAGCATGGGTTATGTAATATCTAGTAAGCTAGCGGGGTACGAAAGAAAAAAAAACAAAAAGGGCAGGGTATGTATTGTGAGGGCACTCAATCTTTCGGCTCTGTGAGAGTGGTGAGAGAATCAACTCACTGCAATCAGGTGTGTGTGGCACTGATTGGCTTTGATTAAGTCCAGGTGTGGGGAGTTTTCATATACCCTGAGTCTCCAGTGCTCTGTGCTGACTCATTATCTCACCTTCAGAGGTAGTGAGAGGTTCTCCCTGTGGTTTCTCAAGTTGTCAGTGTATCTATAAACACCAACTCAGAACTTTATATTGTGGGATACAGATGTATGATATGTCAGAAGTAAAGAAATAAGGATTGATAGAATACATCTGGTGGATGCTCCTGAACACATCATCAGTGATGTAACCTGGGGTCATCGGGTGTTTTGGGTCTTTCAATCATCATACACCCTCGCTCAGGCGACCGAGCCATGGTTAATAAGACCTGGCTTGTGTTCAGGTGGCATTTACTACTCCCCATGGATCTCCTCTCCTGATCCAGAGCCATCTCGAGGCTTTCTCTGCTTCCTCGGTGATGTTCTTGATGGCTCTTCTCCTCTCCACTCTGGTGATGCCCAGTGCACTCAAGGTCTTATAGAGTGACTGCCCCGCAAACCCTCTGCAGCCAACCTCGATGGGCAGACACCTCGCCTTCCAGCCCTGCTTGCGGCAGTCGATGACCAGGTCTTCATACTTGGCCCTCTTTCTCTCGTGAGCCTCCTCCAGGCGGTCCTCCCATGGCACTGTCAGCTCCATCAGGATGATGTTTCTGGTCTCCTCTGAGACTAGGAGGATGTCTGGCCTCTGGGTGGTTTTGACAATGTGCTGGGGGAACTTTAGCTGTTTTTCCAGGTCGACAGAGAGTCGAGAGGAAAATACTTAAATAAGGAAAATATTATGTGGAGTGTGGGTATTACTCATGGATTTGTGGATATGTATGTGGCTTCAGTTTGAGGTATGATTTTTCTGAGATTTAGGTGAATTATGAATGGATTGTGCAACCATGAGTGCATTGTGAACAGATGTCTGTGTTAGCTAAACCCATTTTGAACATTTTACCTTAAGTGATGTCCTGTGGATGGTTTTGTATTGTATAAGTTGTAAATTTGTATTATTGGTCATAGAAAAGATGTTTTTATTGATTTGTGTCCAGAAGTCAGGGTTGGGGGGCAGCGTCAGATCCTTTTCCCATTTTGTAGTGGGGAGTGTAATGGAGGTTGTTGATGTGGCTATAAGTTTATAAAGTTTAGAGATGATTTCATTTGAATTATTGATTTTCATGATTTCTTCACTTAGTTGGGAGGGTCGCAGAGTGTTGTTAGTTATATTAATTTTGGATTTGACTATTGATTTGAATTGTTGATACTGTAGGAACTGGTCCCTCCCAACCCCGTACTTCTGGATTAATGAATTGAGTGATATAAACTGATTGTTTTGAAATAGGTGATTGAGTTGAGTGAATCCTTTTTGTTGCCATGATGGGAAGTAGATGGGGGTGTTGTGTAGCTGGAAGTCTGGATTATGCCATATTGGGGTGTATCTACATGTTGATAGTGATGACTTGGTGATACTATGAGTTTTCCACCAGGCTGTCAGAGTTGAGGATATGGTGATGGTTTTGTGGTAGTCCAGTTTTTTAATTGATTGTGGTAGGAAGGGGAAGTCTGCAATTGAAGTGGTTTTACATTGGTTTTGTTCCAGTTCTAGCCACTGATTGTTGTGTTTTTCTTTTTGCGTCCATTTGAATAAATATTGTAATTGATTTGACAGATGGTAGTAGAGAAAGTTTGGTCCTTCGAGGCCGCCCTGTGACTTGTGGTTTTGTAATGCTTTTAATGAAATTCTAGCTTTTTTGTTTTTCCAGTAAAATTGTGATGATAATGAGTCTATTGATTTAAACCATTTGTCAGTGGGAGTAATTGGGAGCATTGAGAATGAATAATTAATCTGTGGTAGGGTTTTCATTTTAACTGTGGCGATTCGTCCAATGAGAGTGAGTGGTAGTTTGGTCCAACGCTTAAAGTCATCCTCTATTTTTTATGGTATAGTGAGAGACGGAAGAAAAATTGGTAATAATATTGAAGGTTTCTTGTAATGACGTTGAAGGGTTTCGAAGGTGTAACAATAAATCGTCTGCGTAAAGGCTTATTTTATGCTCTGCTTGTTCTCTGTAGATTCCTTTAATGTTATTGTTTTGTCTTATTGCTGCTGCGAGTGGTTCGATGAAAATTGCAAATAGGGATGGAGAGAGTGGGCATCCTTGTCTGGTCCCTTGGTGTAGTGTGAAGTTCGGTGAAGTGATCCCATTTGTGATTATTGTGGCCTTAGGTGATGTGTATAGTGTTCTTACCCAGTGGATGAACGACTCCAAAACCAAACTTGCGTAAGGCGCAGAATAAGAATGTCCAGTTAACTTTGTCAAAGGCCCTTTCTGCATCCAATGAGACGATCATGGTTTTGTCCTGTTTTTGTTGTGATATGTGGATTAAGTTGAAAAGCCTGCAGATGTTATTTTAATCTGTTTTTGATAAAAACCAGTTTGGTCGGGGTGGATTATCATTGGAGTAACTGTCTCTAGTCTTGTTATTAGTGTTTTTGTAATAATTTTTAAATCAGTGTTGATAAGTGAGAGGGCGCGGTAGCTGGAGGGGTGGGTTGTGTCCTTATTGGGTTTCAAAAGTAGTGTCATTACAGCGGTGTTCATGTGTGTGAGTATGTTGGAGGTTGCTTTAACTAACTCTATGGAATAGTGGTGATAATATGTCCCAAAAGTGTTTGTAAAATTCTGCAGGAAGTCCGTCTGGTCCAGGAGATTTATTGTTTGGTATTTTATTTAGGGCTCTGTGTAGTTCATCAGTGGTGATGGGTGTATCTAAAAAGTTGGCTTGTTCTGATGGCAGGGTTGGTAGTTCTAGGTTATTTAGAAAGGTGTCTATTTCTGATTGGTTGGGTTCATGATCGGGGGAGTACAGGTTGCTGTAAAATGTATAAAATACTTTATTTATATCTTCTGGGTTATGGGTGATGGTGCCATCAGTGTTAAGTATAGATGGCATTATTGGTTTTTCCTTTTTGAATTGTAGAAGATTAGCCAGGTATTTGCTTGATTTGTTACTGTATTGAAAGTTCTCATATTTGAGCTGTTGGATAATGAACTTTTGTGTTTGTTCACTGGGGTTATCGCTGTGTAGTCTTGATAATTGTTTGATTTTTGTGTCTAGATCATTTTCCTGTTTTTGTTGCTGTTTTTTCTTGTGTGATGAATATGATATTATTAGTCCTCTTATTACTGTTTTGCCTGTTTCCCATACAAGTGACGGTGAAATGTTTGGAGAGTCGTTCATCTCCAGAAAGAATGCCCACTCTCTCCTAATCAATGACATAAAATCAGGGTCTTGTAGAAGTGATGTATTAAAGTGGCATCTTGTGGGCGGCTTGATGTGTGATTTGACGTTAATTGATAGGGAGACTGGAGCGTGATCACTGATTATGATGGGATGAATTGTATTTTCTCTAATGTGTCGGGAGAGTGAATTACTTTTGAGGAAGAAATCTATTCTGGAGGAAGATTGGTGGAGGGGTGAAAAGTAAGAATATTCTCTGGATGATGGATTTCTCATTCTCCAACTATCGCCAAGTCCAAGATTAATCATGTATTGCTTAATTATTTCAGTGGAGTGCCAGATTCTTGAGTTTGCGGGGGTGCTCGAGCGGTCAGTTGTGGGGTTGATAACTGTTTTGAAGTCTCCAGCTATGATGATATTGGATGAGTTATTTAGTAGTAAGAAGAAATTGTGGAAGAAGGATGGGTCGTCGTTGTTGGGGCCGTAAATGTTCGCAAGTACACCTGTCGATCTACACATCTTCTCTGATGCCTCAGAGAGAGCTTATGGCTCTGTGGCTTATTTAAGGGTTGAAGACAACTTGGGCAGAGTTCAAGTGTCCTTTGTGATGGGAAGGTCCCGTGTAGCACCTAAAAAACAACTCTCCATACCTCGTCTTGAGCTATGTGCTGCCCTTGCTGGAGCCCAGTTAGCAAAGGTGCTGCAAACAGAACTGACCTTGCCATTACGGCAAACAACACTGTGGACTGATTCTACTACTGTTCTACATTGGATCCAGTCAGAATCTCAGCAATACAAAAAGTTTGTTGGGACTCGGATCGCAGAGATTCAGAAGCTTGTTGGAGCCGACAGCTGGAGATATGTCCCATCTGAAGAGAACCCTGCTGACGAAAACACCAGGGGGAAATCTCTGCTGGATCTAACTAAGCCTAACCGCTGGACGCAGGGCCCAACATTTCTTTATCAGTCTCCTGCTGACTGGTCAGCTCACCCCACAGTGGTTCCTGCACAAACTGAGGAGACCCGGAACACCACATTCTGTGGCAACATCACAGCGATATGCCCCATGGTTCCAGAACTCACACAGTTTAACTCATGGTCTGAACTGTTGAGTGTCACTTATCAGTCCATTCACGGGGTGGCTGCTCCACCTGTGACTGCTCCACCTGTGACTGCTTCCAGCCGGCGAGAGACAGAGATTGCTGTCTTGAAAAGGTCACAACAGGAATGTTTTCCTGCAGAGTGTGCTGCACTACAGACAGGTAAGCCTCTCAGCCATAATAGACGTTTGCTCCCTTTGTCACCTGTGTATGACAAGGCCTTGGGTTTAATCAGGGTCGGAGGTAGGCTGAGAAAGGCAGAAATACTGAAAGAGGACGCCATACATCCCATATTTCTTGCACCAGACCAGCCTGTTACAAAGCTATTGGTTAAGGACTATGACAACCGTCTTTTACATCCAGGTCCTGACCGTGTATTTGCAGAAATACGAAGAACATGTTGGATACTTCATGGGCGACAAGTGATCAAAAAACACCAACATGAATGTGTAGAGTGTCGTAAGTGGTGCAGTAAGTCCCCTTGCAAGGCTACGCATCAGCTAACCACGATATTGGTCCACTGGAGTTGACCGCTTTGGCCCTTACACAGTGAAAATAGGGCGCAGGCAGGAGAAACGATGAGGTATAATATTTAAATGCCTCACCACAAGATGTGTGCACTTAGACCTTTTGTGCAGCATGGACACAGACTCCTTTTTGCTTGCCTTGCGACGATTCGTGGCTAGAAGAGGGAAGCCGTATGAGATCCTCTGTGACAGAGGTACCAACTTTCGGGGAGGAGAATGTGAGTTGCAGGAAGCCTTTGCTGTCCTTGAGCCATCTTTGAATGAACAGCTTGCTTAACAGAGCATTAGGTTCAAATTCAATCCTCCGCTTGCTCCACATTTCAGCGGTGCATGGGAAATGCGTCATTGCCACAAGCAGTGTATGGCACCAGTGACCTACGAGGACGTCGTCGCTGGAAACACAGCCAGGTACTAGCTGACCATTTCTGGGTTAAGTTTACCCGTAACTACCTTCCTACCCTTCAACTTCGTAGGAAATGGCTCACACCTAACCCAGACTTCACCACAGACCAAGTGGTCATGGTTATCGACCCGCAGTTGCCAAGAGCCCTATGGCCAGTTGGGCGTGTCACCAAAGTGATTACAAGCGATGATGGCAAAATACGTTCAGATGAAGTAAACATGAAGGGGACGACCTATACTCGCCCTGTGGCCAAGCTCATCCCACTCCCTGCGATACCAAAGGACTGACGGCAATCCCGATCTCAAGCAGGGACATTTTGAGGATTGCAAACCCACTCTGTTACTTTGGAGGTGGCTGTGCAAATTTCCCTACTCTGACGACACGCCGGCGGGCTGTCGGGGTATTGCCATCAAGCCCCCCCCTGAAGACTGTGGCGTCATAAGACATGCGCACTGCACAAGCCCCGTTCAGAGCGGTGCTGATAATTGAACAGGTGGTTTGTTGCCGTTATCGTCGGACTTTTCTGGAGTCGTGCGTACATGAAACAGTGAGTGTTATGGGCTTCAGTTATGTAGGATATTACCTATAAGTTGTTTGCATTTGCAGGATTGTTTATTTATCTTAAAAGTCATTATTTGTAGACTGGTTCATTAAAAGGTAAATGTAAATGTGTGCATATTGTAGCAGTGTTACCGTGCTATACCGTTTAAAGTGTTTAATTGCCCTTAATTGTGTGAATTAAGTTCCATATTTGAAAACACGTGCTGTATTCCATGTAATAGGGAGACCCCTGCTGGACATTTTGCAGAAGTGTTTTAATCCTGTATAAATGCCTGGAATTTTCAGTTATATTTTAAGTTGTCTATTAATCTTTTGCTTACGAGGAGCAAGTCATTGATAATATATTTTGTTTCTTTGTTTGTGTTCTCTTTAGAAAACCACGCTTATACAATCGCTCTTGTTCAATGACAATTGTACCCTCTTTGGACATCATTGAAGATTGTTGATGAAACTCCTGGATTGCTGCAGAAATAAATGACCAGTATTTGTGGGGCCTCTGTTGCCTGTAGTGTTTCCTCTACATGGCCCAGTTCCTCCATGTTGTGCAGAGGTAAATCTACAGGCAATACCACAACATTTAGGAATTCAAAGTAGACAAATTGTTGTTTACAGGGCGTCTGGTGACAGGCTATTCATGGTATTTTTTAATTGCTATTGTTATGGATAGATACCCATGGAAAAGGTAACAGGTTTCCTTGCTTGTCAGAAGCGATTGACTGCACCTGTGATGCTCTCCTCACCTGATGGCTGTTGAATAATCAGCTGGGCTGGGAGGCTATATAGGGATGTGGAATGCCTCGTTGCCCAGTTGCTTGAGTGTATCAAGAGAGTCAACGCCATCAGTTTGCTTTCTGTGTTTTGTTTGTGAATGAATCTCTCATTTGAGTGTGTGTTTTGAAAACACAATTTTCTTTCAGCCATTTTGTGACTCCCTCTGTTGATTCCTACTGATCTTTTGTAAGAAAGAAACCCAAGGCCCACTTACGTGATACCTTTCAGTAAAGGTGCAGTGTTTTGTCAGTTCCCCCACTTGTGACCTTGCGACATTCTGATTTTGTTTAGTGGGGGTAATCTAACACTATGCACTAAGATATAACGAGTTAGGAAAATAAAGAGCAAAGCTTGTCACATTAGTGCATGTTATTGACAAGTTGGCCTTTGCACACCAAGGTTGACGCTAATAAACGGCACGAAATTGCGAATAATTCGGAGGCGCCTATCTATGCACAGCAGGAGCTATGCAATTTTACAAATAAATTATGTGAATTCTAAGAAAAAGCAATCGCGCAACGGAAGTCAAGACCCAGACAGCAAACAATCATGGACTCGACATAAAGTGATGATGATTTGGTGCTTGTTTTCCTAAAACGAGATAACATCTGATTCTGAACAGGCGAGGAAAACTTGGTGAGTTCCACTGTTTGGTTCAGGAGCTGAAACTGTAGGCCTACCACAGCCGCTTCAGGACCTACTTCAGGACAGTTTGTGGGACATGAAACACTGCTTCAACAGCTAGCTCCAAGGCTGAGGAGGCAGAGGAACAATTTAAGGGAACCCGATTGGCCCAGAGCAGCGATTAGCCGTACATCTGAGGTAAGAGGGCCTACTCTGTTGTTAAATGTGTAGCACCCCACCACTCTAACTGTCTTAGATTTAGAAACTACTTTGACTAGAATGATGGGGCGGTAGGGTTTGTTTTGTGTTAAAGGTAGCTACCCGAAGGTTTACCTGAATTAGATTTACTTAAACGACTTTATTTGCCACGAAAAGTAAATTGTTAAACACTGTATTCTTAATTACTTGTATTAAAAAAAACTGACCCCAGACAACGTTTGGGGGAAAAACATGTAAAGTGTACTTCACGTTTTTGCACAAACACAAATATTAGTGCTTTGAATAGTATTAAACACAGTTAACTGTATCTCTGAAATGTCCTACACCTTGGAAATGTTAATAAGATGACTTAAACTCTATGTGGGCCCGCCCACACACACGCACAAAGAAGTGAACACGTTGCAGGCCTATTGGATGCTTGTGTGCGTTGCAGCTGAGCAAGATAACTTCTGTCGAGTTATTATCCTCTTTATGAATCTCCGGTTTGTTTTTTATTTTTTGAAGTACCAGAACATAGATGAACCCGGTGATGGCGAGCCCGGCCCAGTGAATCTGAGGACGGTCTTTCACGCAGTGTGGCCAGTTGCAGGACCTGCTCAGAGGATGTCAGATTTGTTGCCTCCAGATAAGACACATACACTCTCATTAACCTACCCGGGTAATAGTATTAGACAATGTTACAATTCACTTAGCCGATGCTTTTAACGACGTACAACACCATTCATAAACCGCCACCGAAGCAGGGGGAGCAATGCGGGGTTAAGTGTCTTGCCCAAGGACACATTGGATGCTCAGCTGGGGATTGAATCCTTGACCTTCCGGTTGAGAGGCGACAACGCTACCAACTGAGCCACAGCCGCCTAGACATTAGACATTGAACACACACTTCTGGATCTTTCCCCCGAAACTGAACTCTTTTTGCGCGTTGAACTTTTCTCACAACTCCTCTCGAAAGGACAATTTCTTTTGGTTTTATTTTATTTTCACAGAATTTTATTTTTCTTCTATGTTTTATACACACAACACTGCTGTAAATGTTTATTGATGCTGAAAAGGCATTAAGAGTGTCAACTGTTCAAACCAACACCAACTCCTTTTTGTGAGTCATTCACGGTGCATACTCTCTTAGGACCTAGATGTTATCTATCCAACCAGGTTAGGACCACAGGTGCTACGCTGTAATTTAGGTGTAGAACTAGAACTTAAATAGGAAAAAGAAATGGATCAAGGTCAAGGATCCAGAAAATTCTGTCACACATGCATCATACATATAGTTTTCAAACAGAGTTTTTGTTGTTAGAAACCCACATTTTTGCACATTTTTTTTTGGCCCAGTCAAGCCTGGCCCATAGACTAAAATTTCACTACCGTCAGTCCTCTGTGGTTTCTGCGTAATAGCAGCTAGCCAGCAGAGGGAAAAACAAGAAAACCTTTTTTTATTTTGTTAATCAGAGATCAAAGTCGCTCTCTCTTATCGAAACTCCACTTTGGAAATAAGTGGAGTTTCCCAGCAGGACCCTCCCAGTCCATTCTGGTGAATCAACATCCACATTGCTGACCAACCCTCCCACCTTTCTGCCCCACGACTCACTAGTCACTCATCTAGTCACTGCCTGTCTGCCTCAGCCTTCATCACTGCTGCAGACTGTGCCTCTTAATCTGGGTTTGTTTTATTAGGCCGGGAACATGTTGTAGGAGCAGCTGTAGCTCTAACAGGGTGAAATAAAGCATGAAATTGTAAGGCCATTTCATATTACCTTTGAACACACCCATGTTATTTATTATTTCATACAATATAAGAAGATCGTTACATATCAGTTTATCAGGATTATTACAAATTAAGTTCTTTTTGCACATTGTCTATCACATACTATTTTTAAAATGTACTACCCAATTGAGCTAATTATTTTAATCCAAATAAATAACCAGAATCAATGGGCTTTAATTAGTTGACTGTTGAGTCAGTATCTGGCATGTGTTTAAGTACTCCAACAGATGAGCACCCTCTAAAGCTTGTAAAGGCACAGGACTCTAAACTGTGTGAGGTTGCAGTGAAAACATTCCAGGAATTATTGTGAAACAAAGAGGAAAGTAAGCCCTTCATTATTTTTGTTTTGGGAGACAGCATTCATATTAAAATCCACACTGACACAAACTGGCTTTTGCATGTTCTAAAGTCCTGGGAAATGGAAAAGAGTCAGTCAAATGATTTAAATCAGCTGATAAAGTTACAAACAGTAGCTCAGCATGGAAATTTTACTTGACGTGGCAAATGAGGAGTCTCAAAAATGTTATAACCTTTTTATGTTTATGTTGTTTTAGATTAAATATGGAGGAGTCATAGTCAGTGAAACAGAAAATGACAGTAGTGGATTGGACATGAGCTGAACTCCAAGCTGTGAAGACAGCCCGAGAAGAATTACATAAAACAGAGATGAGAAAGACAGGTTAGTTCCTTCATTTTTTATGTTGGTACTTTGACTTGCAGTTAGAGGGGAATTTTCAATGGGAAAAAAAATAAATCTTACAAGACAAACAGGTTGTGACAGGATAGACAGGATTGACAGCTGTCAGTCTGACCAGAGAGGGCAAAGGATACAAAGGGGAATAATCTTTATTCTGTTAAACTAAAGTTATTTGCATCTTTTTCTGGAAGAGGAATTCTGGTACATTTTGATAACAGTAGCCTTAGACTTGGAGAAGGAATGAGAAATAAGAGGTGTCAACTCAGTAAAGATGTCGATGTGCTTGCATGTCAGGAGTGTGATTCATACAGAGTCTGAACACCACAATGATTTACCTCTGCTACCCCCATGTGGTTGATGTGGGGACTGAATATATGTATCTTAAGCTTGAAATCTTAATATCAAACTGAGTTTTTTTTTACTGAGACATTACAACATTTTAATGTTTCCTTCATTAAAAACATGCCCTAACCAAAATCCTATAAAAAAAAACCCCAAAAAAACCTGTAAGTGGCCTGAATATAAGATGGCCCTGAATATAAGAGGAACCCTTCCTTTTCATGAATCATTTTTGAAAAATACATTTTAAAGAGCAAATCTTGTTTTTACAAGGAAAACACTTTTATTTCTGTGTGTGTGTGTGTGTGTGTGTGTGTGTGTGTGTGTGTGTGTGTGTGTGTGTGTGTGTGTGTGTGTGTGTGTGTGTGTGTGTGTGTGTGTGTGTGTGTGTGTGTGTGTGTGTGTGTGTGTGTGTGTGTGTGTGTGTGTGTGTGTGTGTGTGTGTGTGTGTGTGTGTGTGTGTGTGTGTGTGTGTGTGTGTGTGTGTGTGTGTGTGTGTGTGTGTGTGTGTGTGTGTGTGTGTGTGTGTGTGTGTGTGTGTGTGTGTGTGTGTGTGTGTGTGTGTGTGTGTGTGTGTGATCTTATTCAGATCAATTCTGCATTGATAACCATCTGCATCTACACTCCGCCTCAATTGTGAATTAACATGACCTTCTCTGCGGCTGTGAATGACAGCTGGCCTCAGTCATGAGCAATACACTATACAGATCATCAGCTGAAAGTATAATGGCGTTTCAAAGTCTAGATCCAGAATATAAGTTAACATCACTTTTCAGGTGTTTTTAAGGGGGAAACAAATTTTATATTCAAGCCAATATGTTATGGTATGCAGAGATGTCAAAAGTATTCACATTCATTACTCAGGTAGAAGTATAGATACTAGGGTTTAAAAAGACTTCTGTAGAAATTGAAGTATCAACTCAAGCTTTGAGTTGAACAAAGCAAGTATTGGTTTCAAAACTACTTAAAGTATAAAAGTAAAAGTAATGTCAGGGGAAAAAATTCCATTAAGGACAAAAGCTTAGGCCGCGCCACAGGGGCCTTTAGTGCACTACCCCACCTCCCCAAAAAAACATTTTTCTAAAGGCCATAATGACTATAATGTTATATTAAAATGTTAATGTTGGAAAATTTGGGATGCACGTGTTTCAGCCGCATTTATGCCCATTGACAATGAACGCATTTTAGTACAATGCAAATACATTAAAGAACCATATATGTGTACTACTGAGCATTAACATGTGTTCCATGGAGAGGAAGATATGATGACTAGTTGCCTTTAAGTGTGACGTGATTTGTGTCATGTGCAGGTGCGCTTGATCGCGCACAAAACAATAGGGAGTCGGAATGGTATATGTTTATACTTCTCATCCAACCACAATCAAATTCACTCTATCTGGATGGTGCAATTTATCTGGATAGGTTTTTTTTTTGTTTTTGTGTTTTTTTGAACGATGACAAGCCGGAATGAAAACAAGCCGAAATGAAATAGGAGTAACGAGGCTATTTTTAAAATGTAAGGAGTAGAAAGTACAGATAATTGCGCAAAAATGTAAGGAGTAGAAGTAAAAAGTCGGCTGAAAAATAATTACTCCCGTAAAGTATCGATACCCAAAATTTCTACTTAAGTAAGGTAATGAAGTATTTGTACTTCGTTACTTGACACCTCTGATGGTATGTTATGTCATCCATCCAAGAAGGCTACGTTAATAAGTTAATAAGCTGTGGCTATAGATTTGTGGGTGGAGCCACATTTTTATTAAAAAAAATACTTTAAAGGGAACGCCACCAATTTTACCCATTACCTCTTTTAATAAAGGTCACATATGCAAAATACAACATGTTTTTCTAACACTAATATGCGTCCTTAGCAAACCCCCAAATTATGAGAAATAGTCCATCCTCTCCATCTTTTACCTGCTTCACTTTTCAAAAGAATTTGTGCTCAAACAGGCCTTTGGAGATTTTCCCTTTGTGACATCACAAAGGGCAGCAACCCCTCCCACAGGTGGGTGACACTCCCACAACAGGTTTTTGTTCTGTCCTCTGAGTCTGCCATCGCACCGTAAACAAGGTCTCTCCTGCGGGAGAAAGCCCAATTTACCCAAGCCCTTCCGGAGAGGGGCGTGGACACAGCTCATTTGCATTTAAAGCTACAGACACAGAAACAGCCTGTTCTGAGCAAGGCTTAAATAGAGGGGTTTATAGGCATTCTAAAATACATGATCAGAGTTTTTGAAAATAAACTTCACAGACATGTTTTGAGGAGCTCTTAGACCTTTTTAAACTTGTTGAAAAGGAGGATAATATGTGAACTTTAAATTCTTAAGTAGTGTTGTATTAAAATAAACTTGTTTAAGGCTTCTTGTGATTCCAGAGGTGGCTGAGTGATTTCTGATTGATTCAAGTGATGTCATTTTAGTCAGCAGCAGTGGAAATAGTTTGAAAACTAAGGATCTGATACGGGAAAAAATCTGGAGGTTTTGATTTGGTAACGAGGGAGCAGGGCAGGGTGATATGGCCTAATTAAAAGTTACACATACACAGTTTTACTCATGTTATTATTTCATTTGTGAATCCAAAAAGAAACAAAGGAATATGATTTATATTATGTATTTAATATTTATTTCAATTGTAATATTCCCATTATTAAAAAGCAGCATTAACTGTCTTTGTTGAATGTGAATAAACAGCCCCAAAGAAGAGGATAATAAAAGTTAGTTGAAGCAGATAGTATAATATTGTATTAGTAGGCCTTTATAAAGTTGAGTCAAAATTAACTGAATTCACTTAACTATCAGAATTAACTATAAAAGCACAATAAATTATTTTGGCTTTGGCCTGTATCAGAATAGCATGGTATTAGCATTTCCACTGTCATATTATGAATTACTTGTGAAGCTGTCTGCAAGGCTTATGTTGGTTGTCGATCAACAGTCTGCCCCCTGCAGGAAGAACACAGAAGTGCAGCATCCTTGAGAAACCGCTAACGAGGATCCCGGTGGTCGTCACTGGGTGTGCGACAGCGCCCCGGCCCCCTGTCCGTATCCAAATCCTTTGGGACCAAAGTTTTTGCCGTAACAGGCTGTTGGAAAGAAAGGTGATGTCACAATTCTCCACATTTTTTACACACATTATTTTGTTGCAAATGTCTCCCCCTCGTAAGTCTTTTTAAGTCAAAGCTAGATAGCAAAAACAAACATTAGCAGTATGTTGAACCTCAGCTGGGGGAAACCTCAATGCTACTGATGTCACAAAGTGGGTTAACCTTGGCGAGTTCTCTTTCAACATTTGTTTCGGTATCTCTCTATGTCAAATTGTTACACGAGTGCATCTCGTGCGTGATTAGGAGCAATGCAAGAGGGCAGGGTTGTGAATGGCACATGGAGCTTCTATGCAGATGTTTCATATAAACTTCCTCGATCTCCAAGCTGTCTTTCTGGCTCTGAAACATTCTCTGCCCCTTCTACGAGGACTGATTATGCGGAGCAGCTCTCGCCTATTATCTCTGAGATCTAGCCTTGTGTCCAGGAATATTGAACAGGGGAGCGGATTTACTGTCCAGAGGCAACCCTCTCTTCAAGGACTGGAAGCTCCACAGCAAAGTGGTGGCTCAGATGTGGACGAGGTATTGTCCTTTTCAATTTTAAAATGGTCTTGAACAGGTTTGTAAGTTTCCATTTAGAGACCAACCAACTTAAAGAAACTCAAGAAACCATTTATTGGCTGCAGACCTAGTGTTATTGTAATTGGTGACCGGTTCAGTGTGTGTAAAAGTATTTTTGCTCTGTACAAAAACATTTTTTCAACATCAACATCAACATTTTCAGTACTTCACGATACAACGTGTTGATACAATTGCTGTTAGTTTTTTCACATTCCGGTTTAACTGGATTAATAGTGATACAATAGTCTAAATAGCACTGATGGCCTGGGAGTTATGTCGCGCCACATGTACAGAGGCTATAGTCCTCAGCAGCTGTGCGTTTGAATCCGACCTCTGCCCTTTGCTGCATGTCATCCCCTTTTCTCTCCTTCCAGCATTTCTGTCTCTCTTCAGCTGTTCTATCCAATTAAGGCCCCAAAAATGACTTAAAAAAAAAACAAATAAAATGCAAAAACACAATGGCATTGTTTCAGTACTGAAACATTGCCACAGCAGGAGTTTGCACTCAATCGTTGGTCATTAAAAACTAGAAATGATCTGATATTGAGTGGTTAGGACTTTATTTTGTCTTCATTTGATTTTTAATACGATGTAGTGTCACATTTTGTGTTTAAAATTCTAGTATTGTGATAACCCAGATGGTATGGCTTTATGCTACAGTATTTAATACTAACAGTAATGATACAGCACTTTTCTTAACAAAGTGCAATGTAAATACCGGTATGATTTATTTGAACTCGAGCGGGGAGTGAAGACATTAGGTTTTTACCTTTGCAGTAGATTTCTCCATCCTTGTCAGCTAATGTGGTCGACTCAAGGCTCTTCCCACATTGTGCACAGGTGAAACATCCAGTCTTATGCCATGACTGTAAAAATATAAATAGAACATCTGTATGAGAAGAGTGTATTATTTCAATGCACATATAGACTTGTGTGTGTTTTGCTTACACTCCCAGCTCCAATCACTTTCTCAGCAGCATAGACAGCCTTGCCACAGCGAGGGCACTTTTCTGACCCTCCAAACCTCTGAGCCAGCTTTGATGGGTTTGGGTTAGTGGTAGGACGATGAGGAGCAGCTCTAGAAGAGAGATCCAAAATGTTGTTTAATGGCCTTTAAAAAATACTTAAAAACGTGTGTGTTTATGTTTTACTTACTCTTCATGTTTAATACCCAGAGACTCTCCCTTGTCCATGCTGAGGGTTCCTGCTCCCTGACCGTAGCCGTAGCCCTTTGGACCATACTTCTTGCCGTAGCATGCCTTGCAGTAAACTTCATCATCATGTACAGCAACAGTTGTGCTGTCCAAGCTCTTCTTACAAACCACTGAACAATTCACACGAACATTCATGTAAGCATGTTGTTGTTTTGCATAGCTGTGCACATGTTCATGTGTTTGGATAGACTCTTAACTTTCCTTTTATGGAACAGTTCTATTTAATAAAAATGTTCTCATCTAAATTCCATCACAGGAATGTTCGATTACAACACAGGAAACACAAATAACTCTGATCTCTATCAACTGACATTTTTTTTAAAAGTTGAGACAGAGGCCATTTAGGGTAAATGTAGCAATTGACCCTAATGGCAAACATTTTTTACAGCTGCTATATGTAGATAATATTGTGTTTCTGGTGTTGATTACTTTTTCTTTTGGGTTACAAAAGGAGGTATGATGTAAAATTTTACAAGACAGCAGTTAAGCTACACGTCTAAAACGGAGAGGAACAGATAAAATGTAAAAAAAAAAAAAAAAATGATAACAAAAATGTTATGAACAGAATTACAATGCACATTATCATCAAACAATCACATCAATGACATCATCTATCTTAACAAACTAAAAACTTGTATTGTTTGAATGGTGTGTCATTGTTACATCTCTATTTTAGTACAACATACAGGCACTTAGAATCAATTTAAATCCAGATAAATCATCAGAAAACATCAAGTTTCAGTTGGATATACTATGAGTGTACGTCTCTTATAAGACTGTAATTCACACCTATATCCACTCCACATACAGAAGGACATTGCCTCTAAAGATTATAAACTTTTATTTCTACATGCACAGGAAATGCGACAACTTAGATTTGTGTTTCTTTTTGTTTGTGATCAGCTGAGTTACAGCTTACATTTGTCCTAGTACTACTTGCCTTTTGCCAATTCTAATGACAAGTTCCAACTATCAGAAGTTCTGTGGTTTCCACAATGACAATTACAAGAAGTAGCAAAGAGTTTACTCACTGCACAGGAAGCAGGACTTGTGGAAGCTCCTCCCGTCACACAGTACTTCCTCTGCAAAGTAAACTGTCTTCTGACAGCGGCCGCACTTGTTTCCTCCTCCTAACGGCATCCTTTAGTAATGCATGCAGCATAAACACAGACACAATCACAAACATTGGGAAAATTGTAAATGAGAATCTCAACTTTTACTTTTGTCCACAATCTTTCTGTAAAGATGCTGCACCTAAACATACACCAGGAGACAGTTTATGACGGATGTACAAACACAGTGACTGTGGCTGTTCGTAGTTATATTCTTAGTGATTGATAAATGAACCTTATGGACCTAACTGAAAAGCTTTCGTTTAGGTGTGGAAATAGGCCATAAATAGAAAAAGAAATGGATCAAGGATCCAGAAAATTCTTTCATACATGCGTCATGTATTTTGGAACATTATTTTGGCCTAGTCAAGCCTGGCCCATAGACTATAATTTTACTACCGCCAGTCCTCTGTGGCTTCTGCTTAATAGCAGCTAGCCAGCAGAGGGGAAAACAAGATTTCAAATCAGATGAAAGTCGCTTATAGAAACTCCAGACAGCCAGTTTGGAAATAATGTGAAACCTGACTTTCCGATGAGTTTTCATTTTTTAAGTAGGCTGGGATTTTAAAGGCTCTTGGCAGCCTGCCTGTGTCTACTCAGTCAGTCTCCCAGCAGGACCCACCCAGTCCATTCTGGAGGATCAAAATGCACATTCCTGACTAACCCTCCCACCTCCTGACTCACACCATCTAGTCGCTGCCTGTCTGCCTCAGCCTTCATCACTGCTGCAGACTGTGCTTCTTAATTAGGCGTTACATATCAATTTATCAGGATTCTTCATTTTTAAGTTTGTGCTTTGACTTGCAGTTGGAGGTGAATTTTCAATATATAAAAAAAAAAGAATCTTAAAAGACAAACAGGTTGTGACAGGACGGGCAGGATTGACAGCTGTCAGTCTGATTAGAGAGGGCAAAGGATAAAAAGGGGAATAATCTGGATTCTGTTAAACTAAACTATAATCTTATTCTGGAAAAGGAATTCTGGTACATTTTGATAACGATGGCTCTGCAAGTTAAGACATGTGGCGTAGGAGAAGGAATGAGAAGTAAGAGGTCAGTAAAGATCAGGAAGTTTGTTTAAGAAGTCGATGTGCCTGCATGTCAGCAGTGTGATTGAGACAGAGTCTAAAAACAGAGATAACTTCTTGTTTTGTTACTTCTTTGCAAATTCCAATCATAATCACTCTTCAAACAAAGGAGTCTCTTCAGACCCGACCTGCGGCAGAACTTTACAGAAAATAAATTGTGTCAGAGGGATTATCTGGTCATGCATCAGCAGAAAGAATTAGACATTAAGTACAGTAGTAACTTAAGCAAACAGATATCAGGAAGATTAACATTACTCACCTGCTGTTTGTAGGTGCAACCTTTAAATGACAATGAACAGTTTAAAGTTGAACTCTTTGGTCAGAGGAGCGTCAATGCAGTGCTGGGGTGTGATCAGGAAACCAGCAGTCCAGGGTAGGGTAGAGGAGTTGCACTTCTACTTTTCAATAGAACCAACTCAAGAGTAAGATTAGTCCAGTAATACAAAGAAGTCAGAGAACGATGTGGGTATGTTCCTCTCCACGTTTTCACTGCTCCAGATGTGCTGAAAAGGAGGAGCTTCTGTTGTTGTAGTTTCAGTCTGCGAATGTATTGTGTGTCAAGTAACCGGGGAGTTTCAGACTGCCTGAGAGAGAGAGGTGGGGGGGGGAGGGGGGAGGGGGGTGAGAGAGAAAGAGGTGAATATGGAGGGAATGTGAACTTAAAAGCAATGTATAGTACACACTGAGAGGTTAACTTTTATTAGATTATCAGTTTGAATATTTCACCTTTTTTTCTGACACTGAATGCAGGGCAATCTCAAAGTAGTTCCAGTCTTTGTATTTTATCATCACAACCTTTACTGACCTTTAGCGTCTTGCTGGCAAAGGTCTCTCAATTATTAGTTAATGGATGAGAAAGGAAAGCATTAAGATAAATGGACTGAGGAGAAGCTGTGTAATGCAGACAGAGAAAGCAGAGTGACTAGTATCTGGCTCCACAATGATTTACCTCTGCTACCCCCATGTGGTTGATGTGGGTAGCCTGCTGAATAAATGTCCCATATTCTTCCTTTAATGAAGTAACTTGAGGGGTTAAAGTTCAAGTTGTTAACTTTTCATTAAAAGTGCAGCAGAGCTACTTCAGGGAAATATTTATGTCTGAGTGTCATACATCTGGGGCCGCCCAGCCACTCTGTAGAAATTAATTTAGGGGCAAGGATGTGAACTATGGGAGACCAAGGGGAGCGGTGAAGGTAGTGAAAGAGAAATCTTGATTTTCTTTTTGTTAAATCCAGTTTTTCCAGCTTCATCTCATTTTGAGACTAGCAGTTTAAGGTGTATTTGGTGTTGAATGTCTCAGGGGTTACAGGGGATAGTTGCACTGTAGAAATGAGGCAACAGGTTTTGAAAAGGAAAAATAATGACTAGACATCTCTGAATATTTATTTTTCCCATTCATTTTAAAACTTGTAACTGTTACATTTGCTCTCCATTGATATTGAGCATAATGCAACTTGTTAACAATCAACTTATGAATTTAAAACCGATTACTGCTTTATTTGAATTATTTCTAGAACCATGTTTCACACGTTAACTATATATTTACATCATAATATTCAGAAAGATAAGTCATTCATAAAAGTACTCATTATTATAGTCCTAGTAACGACATGCTGCAGCGTTAGGTAAGCCATTACAAATGAAACACTGAGCAGCGAAAATCAAGAGTTGCAGTAGGAAATGAGAAAAAATAAGACGAAAAGATTTGAAAAAAGAAAGTTTTATTTTCCATTCAACAGTTACACAAAAATTCCATTCACTCTACAAAAGTATATTAAAAAGTTCAACACAACCAACAAACGGGGGCGCTGTATAGCCTCGTGTGATTTCATCGTCTATAGTTTTTCATTATGAGCCTTCACAAGACACACAGTGCAAAAGTCTGATTTTATCATAGTAAATAAAAACACACTTTTAATGTAGTCAAGCAATGCTGTGTCACTCAGCATGTAGCATTTGATCTGTTGGATGGTGGCCTAGGTAAAATGGTCATACTTTCACACCATTTTAATGCAGTCCGATCAAAGTTACAGGTAGCTATCAGGTACCCTCAGATGAATTCGTGGCATATAAAATGAGAATAAAGAAATAGTTTTGGGGATTTATTTTGGATTCAGGAGGGACATGCTTGCTTATTTATTGAAGTTTGTATCATGATCGCAATATTGACTAATGTTGTCACACATCAAATAGTTTTCTCATATCTGCAGGCCTACTTCAGGTGCATCCAAATCCACTGTCACTGGTTGATATACATGCACACAGGTTTTGGTGAAATGCTTTGTATGTCGTGTAATGCCTCGGCAGCCTCAGCTTCTCAAAACACGTCGCAGCAGTCGGGAAAGTGGCCTCGACTATTTCCACCTTCATCTCTGTGGCGGGGACCTCCCATCCTGTCCAGAACTTTATGAGGCTCTTAAGCTCTGTGGAAGACGCTGTGTGAAAAACAGCAGCTGATCAGACAGCACAGGAAATGCTAAACGCTACATTAGCTTAAGACGTCACACTTTCTGGACTCATTCTCACCATTTTCAATATATGTTTTCAAGAAGCCAGATACTCGGTGTACATCCATGATCTCGGACTCGTCTTCGTCTTTGGCCTTGTAGCTCTCAAAGAAAACAGTTATGGATGATGGCCAAATGATGCAATCCAAGACAATCTGAAATTAGATTTACCTCCAGCTGTATTCAAAAATGTATCAATGATCCTAGTGTTTGACATTGCTGCATTTTACAGTGCCAAGGGAATAAATCTTGATGCTATAATCATTGTTTATGGCCTTTTATTTTTAGTCAATGAACAAGGCCAGTCATTCTGGGTTTTTTTTCCTCTTGAGTGCTTTGGATTACTATTAGATACGACTGTACCTGAGGGGTGATTTCAGCTTCTGAATCCCTTGGAAACAGGACTGGGATAACATCTCTTCTGTGAATGAGGAGTGGCCAGAGCCCTGTTTCGATTAAGCCTTGTCGGAACTGATTGATTTGATGTTTCGTTCGCTCGATCACCTGCAATACAGGAGACATGGCAATATGAAAACAAATGGATCAGTAATCTTCTTTCTGTTGCTTTAATATCAGTCAATGAAGCTAATCTTGTTAAATTCTGTTAGCATAGCCAGTTATTGATGCATCAATATAATCATGTTACATTGCCAAATACTAAGATTGATTAATATAACCTTAGAATTTATAAACCAGCAGCCCGTTGACATCTGTCTGTGTTATTTGGCTGATCAACATTAACTGTTGGATTCTTTTGTGGAGTGCAGAGGGACTTTGATGATTTAATTCAGCACTTGTTGACAAGGAAACATTCTTTACATCCTTTACTGTAACTTGGCGTAAAAATACCTTTCAATACATTGTTTGCTTGCAGCAAAACTTAACGAAGAATGCTTTTCAAAGAAACTATATATGTTGTTGCTTTAAAAGTCTAACAAGATTAGGGTGTGGGAATGTACTTTGGTAAACTTCGATAAGGACTAAGGGAAATTTTATGTTCTAAAATGACAGGATGTTGTTTGTGGCACTGAAATGTAAAAAAAAAAAGACGTAGAGAAAACAGAAACACTTTGACATTACAGCATGCAAGAGAATCTTTTCTGACAGGCATTTCCTGTTTGTGGCATTTGGTGTTGGAAGGTCCCATGAAAGGCAGAGCTGATTGGTTATGCCACATTCTTCTACTTCAGCATCTCCTTGAAGCTGGAATAACACAGAATGAAAACATTGTAGCTTATTCATGAACAGAATTACCTTGGTTGCTGTTTTATAAAAAGTTCAGCTCATTATGTCAGAAATGGAACTTGTAGTAGAAAAAGTGGTCTCACTATGTTTCTCATTTACCTTCATTATGATGTCTCGGACATCGAGGTCCGAGCAGTCGCGTATTGTCACAGGAGCACTTTCCAGTGAACCCTCAAAGAGAATGTGAATAATGGCAGGGCTAAGTCCTGGGAGTCTGGGGCCGCAATGCAAGAAGGAATGGCCAATCATCCGGCCTGCGACTGCAAACATGTTATTGTCCAGTAGTTCATCAGAAACTGAGGGGATGAGGTGATCGGGCTCACCTTCGAAGACTTTGGTAACAGCAACTTTTCCTGCAACAATTATTGATTGATGGTTAAGAGAACAATGAAAGCATATTCAATAGGCTGGCTACACTAGACGGTTTTAGGCCATATTTGGGGCCGGATTTTGTGGGGGAGAGGGAGTTTGAGGCGTGTCGCAACTGATAATCCTCAAGTGTGTGGTGTCAACACGATTATATACTGCTCTCAATCCAGTCAGAGCATTCCTGATCTGGAATCATGAATTTCAAACATTTTTAATATTTACAATTCCAGATCTGGCTACCTCAGACGGAGTACCCGCAATAGCCAATGAGTGCGAGCAGACCGTGAAGCGTCACCAACACGAAGTTGCATGCTTTGTGGGTCTTGTGGTCTGGCTGAATCGTCTAGTATGCGTGTGCGGAGGATTATAACGTTAAAAATCACTTTAAACTGTCCTTAGGTCTGTGGTCTCCACGTTTTTTAAAATCAGTTAAGAATTGACAATTGTCTTGTATGTAGCCACCCTAAGACAATAATCTGATGAGCTTAGATCTCAGACAGATCATTCAAATAAATTCACAGTTTCCCCCCCTTTTAATACCCCCCTCCCCCACCCAAAAAACAAGGTATGCATTACACTGTAATTAATTATTTAATTGACCTGAGACGTTGTTGCATGTATCCTAATGTAGTGACCAACCTAGGTTTATATGGAATCCATTCATTAGCCTGAAAATCACTGTTGACATCACATGACGGTCAACTCCACTTCCTTTTGCAACATCACCTGTGAAGAAAACACCTAATGTCAGTATTTTACATAGCTTATAAGTAATACTATTTCATTTACAACAAAAGAACCTCGGAGTGTGCTTTGTAGTGATGACGTCCATCGGACATTGTCTTTTTTGTAGAATTGGACTAAAGCTCGGTCTTGCTCCTCCCTGTCTTGTCTGATGTCCAAACTCAGAAATAGAGTGTTTGAATCTCTGTCCCTGTGGAGGAGGTCTTGTGAAAATAGCCAACCAGCTTCTTTTGGGTCTGACACTGTTCTCCACTCTGACAAAACATCAAAAAGTGCAAAGCAAGAGAATACATGAAGCTTCAAGGGACACAAAGGACTTTATTTTATTTTTTTAAAGACAAGAATAGATAAAATATGCGTGTACCCCTGTTTGTCCTTTTTTCAATTTCCTCTGTTTCTTCTATTGACCGAATCATGATGGACAGTCTTATTCCAACAATCAGAGAGGAAAGAATTCATCGTTACATATGAGATAGACATCAAGCAGAGAGAGCAACTGGTTTGTGTACTACAACACTGTGTTTAATTATTTCAATTTGCAAAGCTTCTGTCCTAGAAATGTGCAGCATTATGACCTTTGGGTGAGTCTATTCTTTTGGTTAGTTTGTGTCTGTGTCTGTGTTAATGTACAAAGTAAAGCTGCTCATTGAAATAAACCTGCAAGTTTTGTGACAGAGTGTAGCCGCTCTCTTTAGGGTGAAGTTATTTTTCACTCTAAAGAGGAGGACAGAAAGAACAACATGACATGAAGAAAAAGAAACAATATGTAGTGTAAGTAGTAAAGCAGTGTTTCCAGCTGTTCCTACCTGTGTAGATCTATGGAAGCCTCTTCTCTGTGTCTTGTGTTTGCTGTCTTTGCTGTTATACAGGGTGGGTGGAAACTCCAAGCTGCCTGAGCATGTTTAACTTGTCATTAGAGGTCAAGCTTAGCCTAAGGCAGCTGTGTCTTTTAAGTTTGAAATTCTTGTTTTAACACTTAGCTTTGTCTGCTAATGCCAACATGTCAAACATAGGACTGGATCAAATGGATGAAACATTCCTATTAGATTATTCCTTTTTGTGTAAATCAGCAGGCAACTTTTATTGACACGTTACTTTTTGTTAAAGTTCAGAGACTAAGTTATGTTTCTTTTACTTAATCTTAAACACCCTTACTTTTCTATGCGTGATATATCGGCAGCTTCACTTTTGACCCACTTTTACAGTAAAAGTGGGTCTCCCTCTTAATTGATTTTCTACAAGTTTTAACATTACAGTCTTCACTTAAGTAGAGTAAAGCCTTTACATATTTGTCTTATTCTGCTGGGTTCAGCTAAATTAGGGGTCTTCAGTGTTTCCCCTAGGTTTACAGCGTTGGGGGGTGGGGACAAGCCGACACAAACACTTGAAGGAATCTTGGTGTTCATGTGTTATTTTTAATGACAGCTGTCCTTTTCTATCAGAAAGGTATCCTTAAAGGACTTCTTTCTTCTTTTCTTCAACAAAGAAAATTTGGATCAGTAGCTAGCTTTAAAAATCCTCTTCGACCAACTCATAAGACTGACGCAAATCATTCTTTAGATTTCTATTATTTATTATCCTACAGAAGGAGGTGATGCCTCGTTTAGTCAATTGTTTGGACTTATGCTTCTGCAATTCCATGAGGAAGTGTGGAGGGACCACAGGCCAGTTTAACACTCTCACTCCCTCCGCAAAGCTGAAATCTCTTTACCGCATCTGTTCTGACCACATTTTTGTAGAAAAACTAACAATGATTTTGCAGCTGGTGTTCTTCATTAAATCTGTCAAGACAGTCCCAGACTGACTGAATCCTCATCGGCTGGGTTACACCAACCTCCAAGTGTCTCAACTGAGCCGACAGATAATAATCCAAGTTAGAGCCACACGCCCCCCCTTCTCCCTTGGCTGCTTGAGTGCGGCTGCTAAAATGTGTGGGTCATCATCGAATAAACTAACTTTAATACATCTGTTATTCTAAACAAGTCATTGATATACAGAATGAATAATATTGGTCCTAAAACCGTCCCCTGAGGGACACCACATGGAATGCCAAAGTAATCAGAGTCAAACTGCCATTTTCACGAATTGCTTCCTGTTTTTTAAATAGCCTCTGACCCAATGTAAGACTACCCCCCTAATCCCAGAAGGCCGACTTACTCATTGTAAACCAAATCTACCTACGGGTACAAATAAACTTACCTTAACTTACCTTACCTTACCTATCCCATGTCTTTCTAGTTCATGGTTAACTGTGTCAAATGCTTATTTTAGGTCAATAAATTCTCCAACTGCATGTTTCTTATTGTCCTGGGAATTAGTTATTTCTTCAATGAGTTCGGGTAGAGCTAGTGATGTTGATCGGTTTGTTCTGAATCCATAGATCCATAAGAGTAGATTGTGTTTCTCTATGAATTTGTCCACTCTGCTACTGAAATGTTTTTCTATGACTTTTGAGAATTGTGGGATTTTTTATGATGAGTTTATTTAAATTTTTCTGAATTAAAATCCAGAACTAATGATAGTAAGAAATTCCCTGAGCAGTAAGAAAAATTAAAGTCACTGATGACGGCACAACAAGATTTTTAGTTTTTGCCTTCATCTGAGAGGACAGTGTAGGGAGAGAGAGCGGGGAATGACATGGAGGGAAGGAGCAACATGTCGGACTTCCTGGTCGGACTAAAGCCTCAGTACATGGGGCACCATCTAACTGCTATGCTATCTGCGCCCCAACCAGTTGTATTTTTTCTAAATAGATAATCGATGACTCAGCACGAGACAACGACCCAAAAGCAAA
Source organism: Labrus mixtus (assembly GCF_963584025.1). Taxonomy (NCBI): domain Eukaryota; kingdom Metazoa; phylum Chordata; class Actinopteri; order Labriformes; family Labridae; genus Labrus; species Labrus mixtus. The sequence continues at coordinate 15,837,003 of NC_083626.1, read as the reverse complement.
ACTCCAGACTCAGGGGCACAATCCAAACAGTCTTTAATATGCAACAAAAAAACACAATGCCAAAAGAGCACTGGGAGCTCGATAAAACAAAATCCACAACATAGAGGCTTCCACGGGTAGGCGGGCAGGCACGAGCACAAAACACCAGGTACTGAGGCAGAGAAGCACAAAGGTAGATGTTAGCAAAAACACTCGAAGTTCACACAGAACGATTCTCAGAGAAGTAGGCCAAAACGAGATAAATACCACAGAGGGATATAGTATACTATCTACTCCGGTCCTTTATATACTATATAAAGGACCGGAGTAGATAAACTGTAGGAGATGAGGATGATTGATTGCACCTGGGCTGCCTGGGGAGAAAACCACGCCCACCAGCACTCACACACACTTGACACACAGGGGAGGAGAAACAGAGGGTTAAGACAAACAGAGGAAAACAAACAACAAACATGAGAAAGGGAGGGGCTGCAAGGAAGAACCATAACAATATTATCCTGAAACACAAAGATTACTACAATTGTTTAATTTTATTGATGCCATTTAATTTGTATTTATTTATTAATTAATATTAGTGTAATGTATTTTGTTTGAGAGTTTGCCTTCATCCTGTGAACAGATGATAGTAGAGATATACTGGAGATAGCTATATGTTTTAATGTACTGGTAAATGTTTTTGCCGAGGGGTTTTCAACCTCTGCAAGTGAGCCTATACTTTGTGCCACATGCCATACCTCCTCTGAAGTCCTCACTATTTGAAAACAACTGTTATAGTCTATATACGATTGATTATATTCAGTTCTATCATTACATTTTTTGACTGTATGAAGACAAGAAATCATGATAACCAGGTCTGGATCCTCTTAATGACACTTTTTTTTTTGCATTGTTATATGCATCTTTTCTAATTTGATATTTATGTGATCTTTCAGTTAAGCTGCCTCTACTTTTGGATACGCTGTTGAAGCAGGATTGGGAACTCTGATGCCATCTAGTGGTGATAGTGTCATCACATGGCAGACATATAAAAGGACAAACCCAAATGTAAGTGTACTCTGGTTTTCGCTGAGTGGCAGTTTGATCGAAACCTTTGCAGGGAAATGTTTACTTCCTCTAAGCTATATTAACCTTTATCTTTTTCTGTTAGTTCCTGATCAGTATGTCTTATGTCCTTGGTACTTATCATCTCATCTCAGTGAAAGCACCCCCACAAAAGCCCCTCATGGTGACAGTGACACAAGTGTCCCTTTGTCAAAACGACGTCTGTCATGGTCTGCCCCACAGGGAGGAGGATATGCCTTTGGGGACATCAGAAGATTAGCTATAACATTAACCCCCCACCCCATAACACACACACACACACACACACACACACACACACGCACATGCACACTGTTCACTGACGCTTATACACTCCTACCCATAATCCCCCTGTTTGTTACGAGTCACTTCCCGTTTCATGAGACAAAGCAACAGATCATGTGAGTGTGTTTTGTGCTTGTGCTTTTGGTTTTTGGTATGATGAGCTTAAATTTGACACTTTTTTTTTGTTGAAGTTGGAAGCTGAAAAACAGAAGAGCAGCGTTGCGGGTAATGTGAGTATTTGGAGGTGATTCATTTACTGATTTACTGTGCAGAGCATGAAGGTTGTACTGTACTGTGGGAGCATGTGTGTGGGGAAAAAGAGGGTGGGGGGGTATCTATACTGTACACAGTGTGCATGTGTTCCATATGCGTGGGGGGAGGGGCTGTTTTTGTGAGGCCATGAGCCGTGCCCTAATAGAATTAATCAATTAATCAGGCTTGGTTGATCAGCTGATGTATGTATTTGTATTCTGCAGTTTGACAGGACACACTTAGCATTATTTATGTAGTTGAGCCTTGCAGACCAAGTCCAGTGTTAGCACAGTAAGTCAATTCCTGATCAATATGTGATCAGGCAGAGAGCTTCTCCGCCGTACTTTATGTCAAGATCAAGGCCATACAGACCCCTCAGTCTGGTGATTGATTACACACAAACGCCATACTGAAATAACAAATACAAATAAAAATAAAAAACACTAAATCTGCTGAATGTACTCTGTGAAAAGTGAGACGTGTTTTATCTCACTGTGTTGTGGGATCTTCATTTAATATTCAGCACCGTCCCTGGAGTGTGTGTGTCGTACTGTAAGCCAGCGCAGCAGAAATTTGAGAGGAGAGAATAGACAGAAGGATGGAGAGAGAAGAGGCATGCACACACACCAACAGAAATATGGGAGGAATCAGGGACTGAAAAGCAAACAAGCCAAAGCAGAGCCCAGAGCAAACGGATTCTCTCCCTCTATGCTCAAATACAAACACATTGAGAATACATACAAGAAAATCTGTCGTCCATTTCTCTAAATAGTCATCATCTGAGCACTACGTCTTTATTGCTTTTAAAGCTGTTACTATGATTGATGAAATCTTTTCACACCTCCTTCTCTGATACACTATTGGACTACACACAGCAACACTGACAGTCCATGCAGCCTGTCTTGCTGCTGTTACACTTTCCTTTTTCTTCCTTAACTGAATCTGGACCGGTAACATGTGATGAGATTTTCACAGTCTGCGGTTTATGTGGATGGATAGACAGGACCAGGGGAGAGAAGTTCAAGGTCAGATCGAGGATGTTGATCAGGGTAAATGGACTTCAAACCCCTGACCTTCTGGTTGGAGACGACCGACTCTACCACTGAGCCACAGCTGCCCCCACTCTTTATTTGTCAGCTGGGAATTGATGTCAGACGAGAGTATACTCCTTCACATGGATTTCTCGATTGTTTTCAGCCTCTCTTTCTCTCTGTCTCTTCCTCTTTCATCAGAGGAGGGGGACAAATTAGAAGAGTGATGGACGGCCAGTTTCTCCTTCAGGATGCTTGGACATGCAGGCTGCCATGCACATTGGCTGCAGAAAGATGCAGACATAAGGTGTGTTTGTGTGTATGGTTGTGTGTGTTTATGCACATGTCATCTTTAGCATATGCTGATTTTTTTTCCATTCTGCACATGCGACAATTTTGGAAACCATAGCATTGGTTTGGGTTTTCAACTTTAGTGTCAGCAGCATGTACTTAATTACCGTGTATTACTCATGTGTGAGTACCCACTTACACACACGTAAAAAACACACACACACACATACCACACTCATCCAGCTAATGGATCAGCCTGTCTCTGCTTTTGCTTTGACTTATATTTCACCTCATAGAGGGAGGGAGCACAGCCAACAGGTCCATTACAGAGAGGAAGAGAGAGAGAAAAAGATAGAGATTGTGATGAGGGGAGGGGAAAAAATAAAGAGAGGGGCGGGGACACGGCTGCAGGCGTACTGCGGCAGCAGCCCAGCGGCATGACGTTATAGAGGAGTGGAATGACAGAGAGGCACACACACAACTACACATGCTGGCAGCTCAGAGACCTGCCAGGCAAAAGTAGACAAGAGGCAAAGGCAAAGGACTGAGCCAGCATACAGATCAGACAGAAACTCACTTGCTGCTTTGTATCCTGATGCTGGCAGAGGGTGAGTGTAGCTATGTGGTTCTTCTTTTAACTCTGTTGTATTGCTGATGATGCATTTGCTAAATGACTGTTGCTGCGTATCTATCCATTTTGTTAGTTTTAGTCTGTGTTTTGTGAATGAATGCCAGTTTCTGGAAACAGAGGAATAGAAACCTCATGCTTTTAACAGACTCATTCACTGATAGTGAAATCATAATCAGCAGTGTTACAGAGGGATGACGGTAGAGAGAGTGGATGAGAGAGGTTAACAGAAAGAAAGGCAGAGCTTAAGTGCGATGAAAAGAGGGGGATGTAGAGAGAGGTGGGGGTATATACCGTAACCAGGGCTGACATGATGTGATCATCCTGAGTCAGCCTTATAGAGCCTGTATGACTCAGTGCAACATAGGGTTAGGGTTAAAAAAATGCAAAGTATAGTGTGTCAGAGAGCTGCTGGCTGATGTGGACAAGAGTGGTAGTGGTGAATCAGATTGGAATGGAAGTGTTTGTGCACATGTGTTGGTTTTTCTATGGTTGGTAGTTTGATTATGTTCTGCCCTGTTTAGTTTATATGTTGGTTGCTTGTGTTTGTCTGTCATTGCTGCTGTAATGAGTACCCTGAAAGTGGACGTGTGTCAGACAGATCATTTTCCAATGTTATGAGTGATTCAGATGCTTTCTGTTAAAATCTAGTTTAACTACTCTGCTGATGACTTCTCAGAGTGGTACTCATAACATAAACTGAATTCACATTTATATTTTCATCAAATGCACATAAAGACCGCCAAAACAATTTGACTGTGTTCTGGTGCAGTTTGCAATCTTGATGTGGTACCTTTGAGGACTACAGAATATGTGTCATCGCAGGTCACTGTAGGCCAACAACATTTCCATTTGGGTCACTGACTCATGATAACATAAACAGTCTTCAGTTCAGTTCATTGTTTGAACAGACATTGTGTGTGTGCCTGAAATGATGTTTCCCCCAAAAAAAGATGAGAACACTGATTTTTATCAAAGAAAGTGACTTTGAAAATGAGTCACATGTGTACGGGATGCCCCGATTGGCTGACAACATTGTTCCTGTTTGTCACAGCTTCCTGTCTCGATGAATGGCGTGGCACTGTGGGCCAATGAGAGGGCAGCGGTGAGGATGCAACAGTGATCCAGGAAAAAAACACCCCATTGTTCCCCGGACGTCGTGGAAGTCGGACCTCGCTCCTGCTGGCTCTGGCTGCTCATTGAACAACACATTGAAGGAGCCCATTGACAGGTAAGAGACTCGGGAGGGAGCAGATCTGTCATGTGAAGTTTCATAATAAGCAGCAAGTTGTTCTTTTTTTTTTTTAAACTGAGCCTTTCTAGGAGTACTTACAAACCATTTAACTGTTTTTGCACCTCTGTGTGTCACTATTTCATCACAAGATGATTAATGGCAGCACATTATCTCTGTCTTATTGGTTGTTGGTCATTAGAAGGGGTACTTAGATTCATTTATCGTAGACTTTCCAGAGTGGTTGACACACACAAACACACAGACGGCTTCTAATGTCCTTCAGCTTGCAGACAGAGAGGCCTGTGTTACCACCTCATTTATTGATTTTGTGATGAGTCAGAGGGTTCTCATCACAAGGGAGAGGTTTACGTGTGTGTTTGTGTGTCTGTGTGAGAAAGAGAGAGAGAATGTATGTTTCTTTGATCAGAGGTGCAGACACTCACTTCTGGCTAGGTGTCATGGGACAGAGGAGTTCAAATGGTGTAATGTGTTTAAAGCTAGCTGAAAGTAAGAAGTGCTGCCAGGCTATCCTGACTTTCCTCCTTGAATATAAAGTACAAACCTGACCTACATTCTTTTTGTTTTTACTGAGGTAAGGTGTTACATTTTCTCAACTTGCTATGTAGAGAAAGATGACCTATAAGACAGAATAAAAGAGAAAGTGAAGGAGTAAGTCCCTGCTTATGCTGCTGTTACAAACAATAACCAGCAGATGTCAGTACTGTCCTTTTAAAACAAGAGTTCAAGAGTTCTTGCTCCACATCATTACATGTTTGCCCTACCAATGATAAATACAATTCATTTATACATAGGCTTAATATTCTCTAAAACTGCACTTTATTCTTTTAGTTCTTTCAAATTAAATACCTTTTACATTTTGGAAATTTTTCTCTCCATCTAAGAATCTATTTTAAAAACGTATGCATATTTTGTAATTAGACAAAAGGTTTACACCTGAACACAGTAATAAGCGATGTGATTTATGAGCAACTATTTAGAGGATTGATTCATATGTAACCTTCTCTTTGAAGCCAACATGCAAAGGGACTCTGACCTCTGCTTTAAAATTGTTCCTTTTCGGTTTATGTAAAACTTAATTGTTGGTTGGTTTTAAATGATGTACTGTCAAACAGATCCATTTGAAGACTTACACGTTCTGGACCCTGTGATTGATCTTTTGACTGTGTCATGATGTTTTATGGACAACCTGATTACTCAATGTGTAAGAACAATTACCGGCAGATAAATCAATACGGATCTAAAATTCAATTCTAATTACTACTTACTACCAGGCTCAAACCATGAACCCCCATCTGCCAAAACCAAACCTATAATTGATGATAAAAATCATACAAACGTGGATGCCCTGTGCACAGCTCTGTTAGTCCTTATAGCTTGGTGCAGGTGATGGCAGTAAATGAGAAGTTTACCACACAAGAGGGCTGAATTACTTCGTTTTATTGAATTACAAACCTCAGGTTTGTGAACAATGTTTGTTTGAGTATGTCATTACAAAAAAGAAGAAGTAATTCAGCCCTCTTGTGTGCGATGAATCTTCTCATTTGCTGTCAATTTTTAATGATGTTTTGATGGCGATTTTGTGCGTGATTATTCTCCTCATAGATCTTTTATTTAAAGAAGATATCTGCAAATATATTTTTTGTTTTTGTTTCTAAATAAGGCAAGCAATAAGCTGGGATCTTTTAAACCAACTACAACTATATCAACTATATTACACTTATGTAACAGATCTATCTTGTCCTTGAGGTCTGCATGGATTTCAGCACCTGACTCAGAGAACATCACTACACATGTAACAAACAGTCTTATGTACGTTATGAAAGAGAAATTGATTTCTTAGTATTGAGTCGCTTACAGCTGCTAGATTTACTCAACAGAAATGCCTTGTTATTTCTTGTTTTCCTTTAGATTTCATTCTGCTCATATATACCCTCAGACACCCATCTCACCAGCTGAGCCTCAGTATGTCGTTATGTGGGCTGCAGAAGTACTGGTATGACCCCTGTGTGCCCCAGGGGACTAGCCAATTTCCATACTGATAGACACAGAGCCAGACCACACCTGTGCCCCTGGAAATCCTCGCAGGACTTGTATCAGACGGAGAAAAAACCCTGATGCTTATTAGTGACTCTGCCTCCTGAGAGAAAGAGGACAGATACAGAGTTGGGGGAACGAAGATGAGGAGGACGAGAAAGAATTCAGAGAGAGGAATGAGGGGACAGCAGAATTGATGATCGCATCTGTCTCTGTTTACCTTCTGCTGCATCACTGCTGCCATATGCTGCTGTGCAGGTCTTCATCAGTATGACTCAGCTCCAGTTTTAGTAAAAAAATACCCAAATCAGTCAGTCAGTATGTCTGAAATTATAAGTAGATGACGAAAGAATTCCTAAACTAAATCTAGGCTTTCTTTTATTTGAAACTTATTTGGGGTTGTGTCTGTGTTGAATTTTTGTGCTGAGGCAGTCTAACTCTTCCGTCTGCAGGGACTCAGAAAAGACAGACGGTTTTGCTAAGACTGCTGGAGGATATGTGTGTGTGTGTGTGTGTGTGTGTGTGTGTGTGTGTGTGTGTGTGTGTGTGTGTGTGTGTGTGTGTGTGTGTGTGTGTGTGTGTGTGTGTGTGTGTGTGTGTATGTGTTTGTGTGGTCCACATTACACTGTGCAATATTGCGATTGGATTTGCTGTCAAATAATCCAGCATTTTATCCTTGTGACTTTGACGGCTTAATTTGATACATCTCTGCTTTGCTAAAGAAGGCTTCCCAAGAAGTCTTCTGGCAGTGAAATGTCCTGCTATTTAAAAAAAAAAAGGGCAAGTAGAGATCAGCGCTAAATCTGTGCATTTGTGAGTCAATGTATAATTATCATCATTCACTCCTCTTGTACTGGACTGTTCCTAAACGAAAGAGCTGTACAGGAAATAGAATGTCAACCTGGAAATGCACAGTATATACACATCTAAGTATGTATATATTTTCATGAATGTAAGAACAGCTGTTGACCTGCTCTTTAACATCTGGACAGCAACAGCTACATGTTTTGTTTTCTGTTTTAAGGGAGAAAGTCATATAATGTAGCTGGAGCAGATTTACAGTTACTGTTTTCAGCCTTTATAAGTAAAAGTAAAAGAACAGTATATCCAGACTTTTCAATAATCCCATGTTTGTATTCTGTACACTTATATTGTGCTTCTTTACGTCTTAAAACTCAAAACATAAATAATCAGTTCTTGAGAGTTAAAAAAAAAAAGGGGCTCTAACAAAAAACAACATTTAAACTTTAACTTCTTATCAGCTCTTTCCGTGTAATGATTTGAACTCAAAAGGCAAAATTAGGACAGCAGTAATTCTTAAAAGTTCATCAGTTTTAGCAGTTTCTCTCAGATGCTGTGATCCTTCTCTCTGTACACGTGCTCGGTCCTCCCTTTTCTCCTCCCTCCCCGCCTTTCTTCCAACCTCACAGCCTCCCTCCCTCCCTTCCATTCAGAGTTAGATAGTTAAATTATATGACATTACATGAAATGTTTCACTTGAGCAACATTCGCCGCGGTTTGAGTACAACTGAAGGCCACAAAGGCCATCAAACTGACTTTAAGCTATCCTGCTTTATCCGGGCTTTGTGTTTCTGAGAGGGCAACTAGAGCTGGAATCAGAGAGATTCAGGTGAGGAGGATCCCGTGAAGCCGTCATATCTAAGAGAGCATTGTGTTTGGGCATTGATGTGTGTCCGTGGGAGTCTTCGGGGGTGTGCATTTTAATTCATTATGCTGAGAAAATCGGTTATTTGAAAACATGACGCTCTGAAAGCAGCTGGTAGATGTTTGCTGTGAGTGTCTGTGTGCGAGAAGCTGTTTTTGTGTTGTGAACTCCCAGCAGGCAAATTGGATTGCGCGGACGCTGCATGCCTTACTGAAAATAAGCACAACTCGTGGTTTACCATGACTCAGTTGGTCATATGTGCTTGATTCACAAGGTTGCACAGCATGGACGTTTAACTACATCTGTGTTTGGAACAGCAAGTTCTCCTTTACCTGATGAGATTAGGTTAGAAAATTCAATTTTAATACAGTGTACTTAACCTCAAAGTGGATAAACTTATTTCTTTCTTGGAGCTAGGGGGATTGAAATTGGAGCACAAACATCAGAATTTAACTGTTTAACTTATCATTGTCATTTCTCTCTCCCTGTGTTTTTCCAGGTCAGTATGAGCGGGGGAGTCCATGTGAAGTTAGCCCCTCGGGCTCCTACCTCTTCAGGGATCCCCCTCCCACACAGCGTGTTGCCGTCTTCCCCCAAAGCAGACACCCGCCGTCAGGCTTCTGACCTGCCCAGGCCCTCAACACGGACCCCCAAACACACACCCACGCACACACCCACACAAACGCCCTCGCACTCTCCTTCACTTTGCCCGCGAAGCTCCAGCATCTCTGGGCCTCTCTCCAGGGACCCCGGCCTGAAAAGTCAGCTCTTAAAGCGGACAGCAGCTCTACCTTTTCCCCAGGTGTCACGCTCTGCCTACAGCAGCCCGTTAAACCAGCGCAGGGTGCCGCCGCCTCACTCCAAAGACACACTGGATCTAGCGAAACCTTCGCCACACATCCCCTCACAGCTTCCACACAATGCAAATCGCAACAGAAAACCCCCCGACAATAAGAACCAAACATGGGGAGGCAGCAACAGCAATCTGCGTCCACCCCTCCAGTTCAGAATAGGAGCCAACTCTAACAGTGAGGTCAAGCCTCAAAGAGAGGAGGGGCCTCCTGAGAACCAGCAAGCTAGGTCCACTATGTTGAACAACGGTAACCTCTGCCCCTCTCTCGCTCAAACAAGCTACCAGCAGGCGATCAAAGGTCACTGTGAATCAACGAGCCAATCAGACGAGGAGATGGGCACCCCTGAGGACAGCAGTCCTGTCTCCTCTCCTGGTGCCCTGCATCTGCCACCAGTCACTTTCACCCTGCCAGCAAAGTCCAAAGTGGCTCACAATATGCAGGATCACAGCTTAAAGAACGACGACGAGCCCACAGAGACACACACGCCCATCGTCAATATGGCTACTGTGGCTCCTTTCAGCTACAGGTAAGTGGTCTGAACCCAAACGCACTCAAACACAAAGACAACCAATACAACAGTTTATCAAAATACAATCAACACTATAGTTTATCACGATTTCCATCATGAGCCCCCAACTATTGAGGCCCATTGGAAACCTGTTTTCTTGTTATTATAACATCACCAATATAACTTTCCTCCTGTCACATGCACTTTGTCAACCACTCAGAATACTAGAACCCCAGAGGGCCTTTTTTTGACTTTTCAGCCTAATTACTCTCTATCTTTTCCATCAATTCATGTGTGTGCGCAATGACACACACATTCATATTCACTTACACTCAGACATTCAGACACACACACACACACACACACACACACACACACACACACACACACACACACACACTCTTGGTGTTTTTTGGAGCAGACTTGATTGGTACAGTGTCCTCTTGGCCACCTCTGGGCTGACTCAGTTCTTTATCACACACATGGGGGCTGAAAACAAGAAAAAAGTGAATTTATGTTTTAAGTTTAAAAAGTGCAGCGTTACTGCGTCTGGTGTTTTGTTGTTGAGTGGTGTATGGTATCGAAGTAAAACAAATCAATCTGCAAAGAATGTATCAAAGTAGAAAATTAAATGTTGAGGCTTAAGAGAATGCTTGGTATTCCTTTTATAATATACTTGTTTGCAGTACAGTTTGCATTTTCATTTCCTTTATATGCTTTCATGTAAATCAGTGTGAAAGACATGCGTCACATCATCACTTTCCTTCTGCTGCCCTTCATAGCAGACATTATGTTTGATAGCAAATGATGTTGAAGTATTTTTCACGATACCAGATATTTAAAGGTTGTTTTTGCGATGTGTTCACAGGGAACAAGTGCTGGATAGTGAATATTCAGTTGATGACCTGAGTGACTGCTCCTCGGGATCCATAGAAGTCTGCTGTGATGATCTTATAACAGGTAAGACACAGTCACACAAAAGGCACCTCTTTCTCCCTCTCCTGTCAAGTGGAGTTGTTCTGTTATGTATTTTACTTCCTGATTCAAATTATGATACCTGAAGACTTGAGAATTAGCAGATACCTAATAGCCCTCGTTACCAGGGTGATTGAACAATCAACATATGATTTGTGGAAAAGCACTTACTTCGAGTTTGCTAGCTTTGACTTACACTGTTGTTTTTTAATATCTTCAAATGTATCGGAACAAATCATTGGCTAAGAGCATTTAGACAGATTCTTAAATGGAAACAGGAAAGACAACCCAGCAGACCACCTCTGGGTTACTTTGTGGAACCTAAAGAGACTTTGTGAAGACTATATTTTAAGCCCCGTCTCCAAGTGGTCAGGTTCAGTTGGTACTGTAGACAGTTATTGGTGTTTCCAAAACTGGGAAGGGGACCAAAATAACTGATCTGTACCATCCTAATTTTTTGGTACCCTTCTGTTGGGGTGTCAAGCATACCGATCCGACCCTGAAGGTTGGATCTAGACACACTGCAGTTCATTGATTGGTCGAAAGAATCTTCTCTTCCTGTGCAACAGCGGTAATAAAGGACAAACTCAAAACGCACCATGTTTAAATATTCTGCGGATTTAGTGAGAGTCAATTCAAAGCTGTTTTTGTTTTTTGCCACTATTGCCAGCGGGTTGAACCGCCCCATGGACAAATTCAGAAATGCAGAAGAGACCTTCTTAGGAATCATTGATCTTTGTTTACTGTGTCATGTTCTTCTTCTCTGTTGAATTTATTGGCTGTCTACACTATGTCCCGCCGCTGTGATTTAGTGACATGTAAGGGTACAGTTGGCTGTGGAAATGCAAGCAAGATCAGGGTTTACTGTACCAAACCCTACTGAACCAAACCTGACCGCTTGGTGGAAACGGGGCTTTAATGTACCGTATGTGTGTCAAACTGGCACTCCTCATGAGTGGAGAGCCATGGCTGAACCTGTAGTTGTGTGTAAGTGGAAGCCTGGGGCTTTGCTGACTACATTGGTTCCTATATGAAGAGATGGAAAGATAGATGGGCTCTTAATGTTCATATAAGGAAGATGACAGGGGTGATGTGGGTCAGTGTTGGTTCGAAATGGGCCACTCGTCCACTCGCTACCAGCGTGTTTTACATCGCACAGTCGTTTCAGCTTCATACAAGATCTGTCAAGAAGTTTGAACTTTCTCTCCATCTCTCCATCTCTTGCACTTACTACCCCCTCATTACTTCTTTTCAGTTTCATTGACCTAAAAAAGCCAGCATGACTCCCCCTCCCTCCCTGTCCTTTTGAGTAATGGATTGCTCTGCACCCACAGCTCTAGTCATGCGTTGTGGCGGTCAGTCTGAGTCCTGGGATGTGGCCGTGCTTCAGAGATATGACTTTATCAGTGGGTTAGTGAATCATCCTTTCTGATGTGGTGTGTGTTGGATGGGAGGAAACCAACATTACAGTGCAGAGAGTTAGTATTAAACTTTAATGACAAAATCTCCCCCAACTCTGGCACATCTGACTGTGTAGTCAGCAAGTACCACATTTCAAAGTAAATGTATTTATCTTAAAATCTGAATTTTAAATTCTGTTTAATGCCGAAAGAGCAAAAAAACAATCAGAAAACAAGTTTAGAAACATTTCTTGAAAATGGTTTACGGATAAACGATGTACTGTGGTTTGCTGAGTGTGGCTAACGTAAGCAGCGCTAGCAGCACCAGCTTCCTGCAGCTTCACATCCATATGCCGGTCCTAAATGCATTGCTCCGGCCGATATGCCAGTTTAACCTGACACAGCCTACATACAACTTTATCTCTATTATCTAGTTTAATATCTTTAGGGAATTTGAAGAAACAGACCCAGCTTTTCTTTAAATTCCAGCATAAAGGGAAGATACACCTTTGGAATAAAGGCATAGCTAGCTAGCAAAAATGCAGACTGTAATGTTGAAACTTATAGTACTGAATTGTGCTACGGTATATCACCTTAGCACTAGGTACTATGCATCATTGAAACTTGGCCCTACTACTGATCTAGCCTCCCAAAATCTGTAGTTGGAAACCAGACTGGAGCTGTTAGCAAATAAAACCCTTTTAAAAGCTTTTCGGAGGTTTCAGCCAGCTGGTTGTGAAGGGGGGATGGGAGCGCCTGGTGGACCAGCCCCTGTCTTTAAAGGCCTCTGGCTGTCTTGAGACTGTGGTTTTGGCCTTGTAATTGGTACCTAAAAGGCGTTTGAAACAGAACTGAAGTGTCTTAGACACCTCTGAAGCTGCTTTTACATGGAGGGTGGGCTGACACAGTAATAACTGTAATTTTGGGAGCTGGGGAAGGGAGGGAAAGAGGGAGGGCGACAAAGTTTGGAGGGAAGGAAGAGAGAACGGGTGAGAGGGGTGAGAGATAAAAAACAGATAACTTTAGTGGGTTGATGGATTTGCTTCTTTGTAAGGAGGAAAGAGAACAAACAGAACATGTTCATGCAGTTATAACATTAAAAATTGAACTTTAAATATGTTTTTAACGACTAGGTAAAAAAAAAACGTTTTCCATTAATTGAATGTTGACCATATGCTAAACTTCACTAAGTGAGCATCTGCAGTAACATAATCAGCTCTTACAGGCTCTTTCCAAGACTCTAATGAAGACCTGAACATTTAATGTGACTGTAGCACCACGTGGTCTTTCAATTAGACCACAGACCTCTTGACCTTGTCGCTCTCTGGAGAATTGTATTTGAGCTTGTGTTCCTGTCTCAGCATGTGTGTGTATGTGGGCTGATGTGTGCATGTATGACAGTACACAGATGGTGTTTGAAAGATGAATGTGATGTGTGGACTCTGTATCATTTTTCATCTCCCAGTGAGGATATGGCCTTATATTCCCCATGGACTCTCTCAAAGCCAGTTAGCCCTCTCTCTCTCTCTCTCTCTCTCGCTCAGTCACTCAGTCACACACACACACACACACACACACACACACACACACACACACACACACACACACACAAATTTAGAAGAGGCCATGATTAACTTGTTTTTTGAGTAATATAAAACGCATTTATATTTCTTGGAAAAATGCACTTCCCAGATGGGGGATTGACGTGCTACTTTGAAATAAATTCACTAAACACATGATGTGTTTGTCAAGGCAATCCAAGACTTTTGCTCAGTGGCTATGAGCCAACTTATACTCTGTCATATGGTGGCCATAATGGCCCCAGTTCCCTTGTTGTATTCTTTAAATTATTTTGCACATAGTTGGTTATTCAGTGTTGCTAAATTTAATGAAGACTGTCTTGCAAAAAAATAATCACATCTTATGTTCATGAAGGTAATGACTTTACAATGAAATTCACTAATTCAGTTTCTACCTACAGTCTATGGTTTATAAAAAAGTAGTAGTTTAGAAATGCTCAACAGATCCATGAAACATTAGCCAGAAGAGACATTTTAAATTGGTGATTTCAGGTTTGGTTTGCAGGACTTATGAGTTAGATTACTTTTGTCATAGCTAGGTGTTACTTCTAAACTGGTATCTGGTAAGTGGCTTAGTTCTTATATAGCCTACATTAAGTTCACTAAAATAGATCTGAGCCTATCTGTGATGCAACAATGTTTATTAGTTTTTTCGTTACCAAACATGAACAAGTTTGTCCATATTGTTTTAGTGAAACAGTTTAAAGCAAACTTTGATTATAGACATTTTTTCTTGTTCACTATAACTATTTAAGTTGTCATTTCAAATTTCTTATTTTCACTGTAAGACTTGAAATAATAAGAATGTGTCAGAGTGGCACACACAAAGATTTTTATAACTAAAGATCACTTTTTATAGTCCATGGAAACAGCTATAATGGCATCTTGTTTTACTCTCATCTCAGTTTGAATCCTCATGTAAGGAAGTACATTTTGAACCCCCCCCCCCTTGTGCCATTCACTTTTAGAAGAGCCATAGTCAGCAAATCTTTTGTAATGAAGGTATGAAAGCAGCATCCCTTTTAATACCCCTGCACAGCCTGGTGAATAGCATTTTGATAAACCCCGCTGCATCAACTCTTAGAGAGTGCATAATCCTCTTTGGCCAATCTAATCAGAGAGACATATGCCGAGTTGGCGCTCGGACAGTGATGAGTGGTTTAGTAGCTTTGGGAAGATGATCAGACATAAGCGTGCTCTAGATTATGTGCCCGCTCATCACCAGTGAGTGGGGCAGTAATCACTATTTAGGGTTTAATGTCATCCCCAACACTATGTTTGACCCTAACTTTGACATGTCAAGAGTTCTGTAGACCAGTGCTGGGACAGCTGAAGTCATGGCCTGTCTGTTTATGCTGGGATGACTATTGTTAAGGCGTGAGTGTAGGAAAGTAAATGTCTTAAACATGTATGTAAGCATATGCATATGTAAAGAGAAAAAATTCACAGAAACCAACATAAGAGCTGACAGAGCTGCCGACTCCTCCTGTCTCTTCCTCCTCCTCCTGCCTTATTGTCTGCCCAGGGACGTTTCCTCAAACTGTACGAGGCTCACAACAATGTCAACATAGTGCAAGAGGAGAGAAAAAAGTGAGAATGGGTGAATGAGTGCACACACCCATGATCTTTTTTGACCTCTGGGGTGACTCCCAGCCAAGGGAGTCAAGTTCCTGAGTCAGTCATGTGTGTAACATCCTCTTGTCTCTGTGGGAAGAGACACACACCCATGCACACACAGCTATTTGTCAAATTAATAACCCATAGAGGATTTCGAACACACTCAAAAATCAGCACATACTAGTTGGGTGAAGATTCCTGTTGTTGATTATTTCATTCATCCATTTATATTCACCTAGAAATGCATACACTTATTGCAGTTCTTCTACTGACATGAGCAAAATTATACATGAACACACACAAACAGTAGAGCTGATGATATCCAGCCCTGCTGTATGCACACCACGCTGTAACTAGGCAACCAGCCTTGGCTGCACAGCATTGTGGGATACCCCTGGGAAGTGTGCAGAGAATGTCAACACTGACTTCTACAAGAGAGCTTATATAAAAAGCAATATCTTTTAAAAAAAAAAAAAATAATACTCATACTCATTCTTTTGAAATTCTTTGTATATTTCCCAGATGGAAGTTGGTGTGTTTTTGTTTTTAGCTCTCAGCTGTGTGTGACTCATGATGAGTGTGAAACAGTCGTCCCCTGAAAGAATGGTGTTCTCGTTGGATTAACATTTGTGCCTCCGGAATCAGGACCTAGTGTGAGTGACACACATACTTTTGTAACGGATAGCCTTTAAGTGTCTGAATTTCCCAAATGCTCAAGCCAATGACTCATTTAGTGTATCATCAGCACGGAGTGAGACCACCAAAGATGTGTCACAGTGGGACAACATCCTCTGTCATTCACACATACACTTTTGAGTCACTCGCGGAAGCCACACACTGTATGTATCAGGTTGCCGTCTCAGTATTTTGTGTGTAAACAGGACATTAATAGCCATGTTATTGTGTAAATGCAGTATGTATACCCTTGTGGATGTGTGTGTCACAGTCTGGTATTCATCCCTGTGTCCTGTGGACCCCATGCGTTAGCGAGTTAAGGGACATAAGCGAACGTAGCAGGAGTGGTGAAGCGGTGAGGCAGGATATCCCCTCTCTGTCTTACAGGCTTCCTCTGCTCCTCTGGCACCCATTCAGAGATCCTTCCTCGGCCGTCCTCTTCCTCCCCCCCCCCCCCCTCCTCCTCCTCCTCATCCTCTCACTTTCCTTAGCGTGTTTTTTCTGCATTATCATTTGACATGCTTTTCCTTTTTTCTCACTTGCAGCATCCTAAGGCTTCTATTCTGTCATGGGGTCTGCTGTTTTTTCCTTCTCCATTTGATCACATTTTCTTCATCTTCTTATATGAGTCAGACTCACTCTTGTCATTTTCTCTCACTTCATCAGCCCTTTCACACTACTTTCGTCTTTAGAACAACTTTTTTTTTTTTTTACTGTGACACAAAAAGGCAAAACAAGAAGAACCAAGAGGGAGTAGGTGAACATGAGAACGCATCCCATCTGCTCCGTCAAAGGTTTAAGGCGCTCTGATACAATCGTTACATCGAAAGCATGAGTGCTTTCTTCATCTCTTGCAGTACTTTTCCTTTCAAAGTGACCTTGTGTAACCTAGTAAACATGTGCATAATGCACCACACAACGTCAGTCTGTGTGTGTCCTAGCAGCTACTTCAAATAAATGCTCTGTGGAAATATAGAGGAGAATCTGTTCATAACTGTTTAGAGGTGCTAGGGCAAATATACCAGTCAAAGGACAGACACCAGCTGCCTTTTTTTTTTACCTGCCTGTCTGTCTGTCTGTCTGTCTGACTGACTGTCTGTCTGTCTGACTGACTGTCTGTCTGTCTGGCTTTCACTCGCCTTTGCTTAAAAGTTTCTTCATGTGTTTGTGGAGCTGTTTTGCTGCTTTGGCCACTGTGGTCATCTGCACTACCACACACACACACGCACACACACACACACACACACACACACACACACACACACACACACACTTGTGACGTACTGAATGTGTTGGTCTCCTCTCCTATGAATGGGTAGGCTAATACTGAGCACTGGCACTCATCGCACTCTGGAACTGCCAGTTTCTCTGATGTCTGGCCATATTGCTCAGGTCAGTCAGACACCCCGCACAGACCGCATGTTGTGTGTGTGTGTGTGTGTGTGTGTGTGTGTATGTGTGTGTGTGTGTGTGTGTAGGTAGAAAAGGAGTAAGATTACGGGTTTACATCAGCCATATATTAAAGTGATTAGTCTGGGGAGCCAGAGAGACGAGTATTTGAACAAACAAGTAGCTGTGTGCTGCCAACGCGCAGCTTTCCTGTGCGTGTGTGAATACCAGCTTTCAAGTTCACTGACGTGTGTCTTTGCCCCACTTGCATCTGTGCACAACACAAACCTACCTTGTACGCTGTCAGTCTTGTTTAACGCACCTTAATTCCTCATCAGGGAGATATAAAAGCTGGCGTACAGCACCTATTGGCCTTAAATTACACCTTTTACCCACTTCTGGCCTGCTACCAGCCCCCGAAAGTGCCACATAACTGTCACTACACAGTTTTGGCCTCAGTGTGTTAAAACCACCTTAACATTGGCCCTTTATTAAAGCTAGGCGCTTCAAATGAATGGCTTCTGCCTTTACACAATAACAAGCATATGCATGTCTGCTACTGAGCTCCTTTGTTAAACTCTCAGTCAAGGCCAGATAGACGCTAGCTTGTTAGAAAGTGTGCTGTATTAATACCTATGTGTGTTGTTGTCTCTTTTAGATTGAATATGTGCCATTTTTGGCCATCAAAATTCAGCCGTTTTGAAAGTTCCTCTCTGATATAGAGTGTGGAGTTTGAGCAAGCAGGACCCCGCTTGTTTGTCCTCTGGTTCAGTGTTAACCAATTTATGCAAATATAACGGAACATGGGCATTTACCCAACAGCATGCGCATTTTAAAACTTCTCCTAACAGTTTGGGATGTGATAACATCATGGCTTCAGGCATTGTTGGTCACATATAAAGGAGAGTGGAGTGCACTAACGGTAATACACCCAGAGCATAAACACTAACTCCAACAGTTAAGCTACCTGGAAGGGTGCATTAATACACAAATACAGATCCTAGTGCAAACAGGTTTATTGATCGTTAATGTTTTAAGGTTTATTGTATGCCCTGTCATCATGATTCCCTCTAATGGGAAAAGACTAATGAGATTTTATTCCTACATCTCTGTTAATGTCCCTCTCTTATCGGATCCTCATCCAGCACTGTGTGTTTCGAGGGAAATACAGATATCGATTCCGTTGGTATTTTGCAGCAAAGGAAACAGCTCACACAAGAAGACAGAGTAAAACGAGGTAAAATAGCGTGGAGGAAGCAGAGTGTGAGTTTCTCCTCTCTTGATTTAGATGGGACGTCCACTGCGAAGAGATGACGTACTTAAACGTGCCAGAGCTAACTGAGTTCCTGGATTGGAGCTTTGTCTTCTCTGTGAGTGTCTCATCAATGTGACACGCTCATGGAGACAAACCCACGCACACACACTGTCCACCCCTGAATGTGTGTCAGACACAAATATAGACACCAACAATACTCATTCACAAACCGACACATGCACACGTGTTTCGAGGTATCATACTAGTCGTGCTGTGAGATAGATGAGACAGTGTTTATTCTGTATCCGAGAAATTGAATAGCATGTGCATCTATTAACTGAAAGGGGGGAGGGGTGACAAGAGTCATGTACATGAGTGGAGAACAAATATGATGCAGGTGGGAGGTTGTGTGGTGATCATTTGAGGTCTGTTGGCTGCTAATTGAACCATAATTAGTGGCTGACCCCTCCCACTGTGTACGAGGGAACTTGTAAATGTGTGTCCAGTTCCCCTCTTCTAAGCTGATCCTGCCGTCACGGCAGATAATTTGAATCAGTTAAATCATGGGTGGGCCTCTCGTGATTAGGGCACATAAGAATATCTGAATGTGAATGGATGAATAGAGCAGCTAATGTGATTATGAGTGATTGGATGTGCATTTGTGAGTGTAGCGGTTCTTTAATTCCGAGTACAATATTTAGCGATTAAGTTTATGTGAGTCAGATGATGCTGACATCAATATGAAATATTTTTTTTTCTTGTCTTCCTTTCCTTCCCCTGTCTATCTTTCTTGCTTACGTCCTGTCATTTTTTTTCTCTCTCTCACTCTCGCCGTCTTTCTTCTTCACTGGTGTGTAAGCATAGCACCGAATCTGCGGTTTGTATTTTAGAGAGAGAAAAAAAAAAAGAGAGAGAGGGAGGATCGGTGAGTGAATCAGCCAGTGGGAGTATAGAGAGCGAGAGACGACAAGAAAGGAGGGAAGGGTAGAGGGGGAAGAAGGAAAAGGGAGGGTGAATGAGCCAGCGGGGGTTGACTGAGCAAACCAGCGAGTAAAGCAGCGATAGAGGGAGGAGGAAAAAGAGGGAGGGGGGTGGATGTTGCTGCTGCTGCTGCAACTGTTTCTCCTGTCAGTCGGCTGCCGCTTGCCTGGCGAGCGGTTGGGAATACAGAGCGAGAGAGAAGCAGTGAGGGAGACAGAGAAAGGGGCTTCTCTGTGCTGTCTTTTTTTTTTATATTGTAGCCGCGCTATTGTGGCACAGGGAGCTGCAGACACGCTGTGAGGAAGTGGATTTAGGTGCTGGACAAAAATCTGCATATCCATGGATTTCCAGAAGTGAGTAAGGATGACTGCCTATGCCCACCCTACTAACCCACTCATCATTTAAAACACAGGGGTGAACACACAGGCTTACACAGTCAGGAGTCTGCCTCTGTCTGGATCCACAGGAGACATAGAGCAAACCTGACAGTCCTGATGTTCCTTCACCTTTCCTTCTCCCCTTTTCTCCCTCCATTTCTTTCTTTCTGCTGTGTGTGTTTCAGAGTATGTCATTGATGCTGTTGCTTGGCTCTCTGCAGGAGGGATGCTGGAGGCTAATGTGGCTAACATTAGCTTGACGGCTAAGCCCAGAGAGCTGGACATGAGGTCCGCTGCTGCTGTCTCCTGCAAGGAAACTCCAGTCCAGGCAATGGCCTCTAGAAAGTCCTCAGCCAAGCCATCCGCTTTACCCCAGGGACCCTCGCGTCCCTCAGGGGCATCAGAGCTCAAAGTCTACCGGCCCGCCTCTGGATCTATTCCCATACCAGTCCCCAATCTGTCCGGGCTCCGCAAGCAGCGATCACTTAGCAACCTATGTGTGCTCACTGATGCTGAGAAGAAGCTACACCTTTACCAGTCCCCTCGCTGGAATGATGATGCCAGCCGGCCTGGCTCTGGTACCGGCATAAACAAGCCAGGCCAGACTAAGACAGTTCACGCTGGGGGTGGGAAACCTCCACTTTCCCGGACCCTGTCAAAATCAGAACAGTCTCTTTTCCAGGGAAAGCCCAAGCCTTTCTGCGTGCCATCTGTGACTTCCAATGTGAGCAAGCAGAGTCGGATCCCTGCCCCTGGTAAACCGCGGGGACCTTATGCTGAGGTCAAGCCCATCAGCAAGGCCCAGGAGGCAGGCCAGAGTACAGAGCCTGCAGACAAGCAAACTAAGACTAACTCCAATGGATCTGGGAACACTGGGACTAATGGCAAGAAACTGGGAGAGGGGGAGAAGGGGAGACCCGTAGCTCTGTCAACAGAGGACAAGAAAGAGAAGAAGGGCATAGAGGGAGAAGATGATAAGAGCTTTCTGAAGGTGGACCCAGAGCTAGTGGTGACTGTTTTGGGTGACCTGGAGCAGCTTCTCTTCAGTCAAATGCTGGGTAAGTCTGCTAATTTACCAAATTCATGTGTGAAAATACACAGGTTCAAACATCTTCAGGTGGGGAGATAGTCTGTATTGTGGTATTCTGAACAACAATAACAACAGTTTCTTACTGATTGAGAGTACACTGAATAACAAAAACATCCTCTCCTCTCCACACCCAAACCGCTCGCCCATGCTCTCACTGAGCTCCAGCATCAACAGTGAATTTTAAATGAGGCTCTATTGCAGCAGAGCATAATGTCAGCATGTTTTTTCACTACATGCCGCTGAGAGCTCTCGCTCTGCAGCCGGCCATTCCCCCGTTTACATCACTGTATCGTTCAAAAAACGCAATATTTTTGTATGTGTAAAATGAATATATGGACCTGTGAAAATGTGCGTGAGGGTTTTTACTAGAACTGTGTGCTCCATGAAGAAGCAGAATAAAGAGTTCCAGAGAACTGGCATTGTTTTGCTGCTGCTTCATTTTGCAAACACGGGAGTGTTTTGTCCCTGTCTTGCATGACCCACTGCCACAGTGAGCCAGTTAGACATTTACCTATTAAACATCAACTACATCCTCCCACGTTAAAGCTTTCACAGTTTTTTTTTTTCTTTCACTCGGCAAACATGTAGGCACAGGAGCATTATGTTAAAATTGTAAGAGGCCCACGGAGGCTTGTATGCATCTCCGTGTGGGGTAGTTAAGACTGCAGACAGCATGTTACATGTTAATACTGCAGCCTCAGCGTTTCTTGGCTCGCATCAAAATCAGCCATTCGTTAATAAAGGCCGTGTGAGTTGGGGTAGCAGGGTGTGTGTTTTCAGTTGGTAAATAAAACGGCTTCATATTGAGTCAGGCCCTGGTCACAGTGGGCCACATATTTAGCCTTGCACCACTCCCTCACCCCGTTCCTCCCTCCTCCCCCTCCAGCTCCATTGATCTTCGGGCGACTGACAGATGGTCACCGTCCACCCCTCCAACCCCCCTCCCCTCTTTGCCCTGTTACTGGGGGCAACGTGTAGGAGAGATGGGAATCTGAGGGGGTGGTGGCATGGGCAGGTAGTCAGCCGGCCAACGTTCACACATAGACATGCACACACATACCCCCATGAATACACACTGTAACACATCTTAGTTGATGGTGCAGGTAAACACATACTGTCTCACAAGTTTTAGCTGATAGGGTTGTCTTTCAGAATGATGACTGAGTTTGTGACTAACAGGTCAAACAAGGCTCAAATCTGCACCTAAAATCCATTATTCATGATGGCATACACACTCCCTGCATGTCTGTTTTTTCCTCTCTATTACTCATTCACTTTCCATCCCTAACTCTCAGCAGCAGCAGATAGCATCAGAGAGTGAGGTTGATGGAGGGAGAGAACATTCATTCTAGCTTGTTGCAAGGAAATCATTTTTCTGTTCATCATCAAACCTCTTTCTGTCTCATCCCTTCCTCCTCGCTCTTCTTTCTCTCCTCACCAACCTGCCTCCTGCAGCACGGCCCCAAATCACAGCTTCTCTGACCTTGCGTGTGTGTGTGTGTGTGTGTGTGTGTGTGTGTGTGTCCAATGTGGTGTGTGTGCCTGTGTGTGACCTTGTGTTTGCCTGCCCCACCTATGCCAGGCAGCCAGTTAGAGAGAACGAAGATCTGGATGAAAACAGAGACAGAAATGGAGTGAAATTAGAGGAGAGAAAGAACAACTGACATATATGGGTAAAAAAAAGTGAAATATTAGTAATAGCTTATGATCTTAATTGTCACCCAGCATCTCAGGAGCCCAAGTGCTTGTTTGGGTCTCACAGTCGCTAGCCCAACCTTCCAAACCTTTATCACAGAACAGCCGTTGTGTAGGATAGTTGTTCAGTACACTACAGTGTGTGTGTGTGTGTGTGTGTGTGTGTGTGTGTGTGTGTGTGTGTGTGTGTGTGTGTGTGTGTGTGTGTGTGTGTGTGTGTGTGTGTGTGTGTGTGTGTGTGTGTGTGTGTGTGTGTGTGTGTGTGTGTGTGTGTGTGTGTGTGTGTGTGTGTGTGTGTGTGTGTTAGGAAGAGGTTAATTGTAACTTGCCCTGCAGCTTGTGGTGGTGGGCTCATCTTTTATTGTATCCGCTGCTCCTCCTTTTCTGATGGGATGTGCGGCTAATTGCTTTCTGCTCAGTGCGCTCTGTCATAGTAAGATAGATTATGGATATTCAGTGGATCATTCCCAGTGAAACACTCTTCTTTTCCCATATACAGTCCTTCCTCCTCCTCCTCGTCTGCTTCCTATAAACAACAAAGACACAGCTTGTCATTGTACGGTGTGTATCATATCATGATGACCTTAATATCTTATGGAAGCTCCATGTTAGCTGTTAGCTGACTTAGCTCCAGGGGGGGTAAAATAAGCGTCATTGTCTTGAACTTGTCTTGTTGTGTGACATTGAGCAGCATGTGCTGTGACACTGTTCTTTTGAGATTATTAGGCTACAGTTGTAGGCGATGATAATGGACAATGCCACAGAGGTCTAATCAGTGTATAAGCCATGAGCTATCAGTTATGAATTCAAAAGGGTTAACCACCCTTTCGCAGAAACTCACACACTCAACGGAGACAGGGAACAGAACGAAACAATCCAGGATATTTTAAGATTACGTCTCATATTTTACTATTTGTTTATCTTGCAAGATTATTTGGGATTAGTGTCTGAATTATCTGTTTTGCTGTAATCGCACATCCTTGTTTTACCACTGAGTGATTAAGAGCTCTCTCTTAATTGGATTTGGAGAATTACTTGTGTGTCTGCGGGCTTGCAGCGATAATTCCCCCCGAACCCAGCATGTTTTTTACTATATCTTGTTAACAGCATTAGCATCATATGAGCAGAGAACGATGAAGTCTGTAAATTCTGCCTGTAAAATCAGTCGACCTGAAAAGGCACCTTGTAAAGCAGCTAGCGCGTAGGCTTCCAGGATATTCTAAAAGCGGTGAATCTCAGATGTGTGCCACTAATGACACCTCCCGGTCCCATCCAGCACCCATAATGAGGTGTACATGTGAAAGAGTAAGCTCCCCGCAGCGGTGGCCTTTCCCAGCATGGGGCCAGGCTCAGTTCACTGGGATCCTCTCTAAAGTCACAAGCAAAGCATTGTGTGGGATTAGGCCTTTCATGAAGATAGAGAAGATTCAGCCTCCATTCCACTAATCACGGATCTATCACCCTGGAAAAGACCAGCCATCAAGACCAAAATGAATTACAGATTAAAGCCCAAAGGACATCTGCTTGGTCGGAGATTTGGGTATTTGGGGGAATTTTACTTTGTAAAGGATCAGATAGAGAAAATAGATTTAGGCTGGAAGATTGGAGAAGTCGTGTGGGTTTGGTGTTGGCCTAGCTGATAGTAGAAATTGCGGGACTGTGTCACTTTCGTGTGACTATAAAGAACCAAGTGCAACTCAGTCACACTAGAGAGCTTATAAAAGTAGCCTTGACTACCAGAGCTTGTTATTTTAGCGTGACATTGTGTCATGTGTGGGTATGTTTGTGTGGTTGATGGTTATTCCAACATCCTTGTCAGCTGTCTGTGGAACAAAAAACCCTACAGAAAAATCGACAAAGCCTAAAAAGAAACACACGCGCACAATCCTTTTCAAGTCAACTTAGCAGCTCTGCAGGAAATAACAACAAAGCGCTGCAGCTTTAAGCGCTGAAAGCAAGCGCACACTGAATGTGTGCCAAATTTGGTCACTGATATCAGCTTCTCTCGCCTGCATTTATCCTTTTGGCCATGACAGGATATTTTTCATACTCGAGCCCTCCATTGTGAAGGCAGTGCTGAGTCTCTAATGTGATGCGGGTGCGGGCAATTCTACCCCCGGCTTCGCTGACTGAAGGATTCGGGGCACTCGTCCTCTCCAATCGAGGAGGTGGTGACAAGCCGAATAAACACAAACGCCCAGGGAAAGTGAGGAATAAAGCATCCCCTCTCCCTCGCTCTCTCTCTGTTCCTCCTCCTGTCTTTCAACTCTGATTGGAGTTGACGTGTAGCAGTGTTCTGTCACCAGTCAGACAGCAGGGAGGATATTTCAGGAGGAGGACAGAGGACGTCTTTTTAGTGTGGCAAGGATTCTGTCTATTCATAGTTAGGAAGCATATTGTATATATGGATGTTTGTATGATTTAGCATTTTTGATCTCCATTGTTGTGTTCGTGTGTATTTGCGTGTGTTCACAATGCTCTGTGGTCAGTCTCTGAGGACTTAACGCAGGAGCCATTGCATTAGTGCTGTCTGCTTCCTGCCTTCCGCTTTCTAAATCATATTAGTACTCTCTCTGCTGTTTTGTCTCATCAGCCCTCGTGCAAAACACAAACGAACACGTGCTGCTCAACAATCAAGTTATTATACAATAACATTTTTTTGAAGCCATCAGTTTGTTTGTAGCAGGTCTGTATTTTCAAATGTATGTATTGATGTTTGAGAGATTTAAGTGCTTATTGATGACACTGGAGCACTCATGCTTACTACAATTACTTTAAACTGCTACCATTTGAAACGTGCATGCAGAAACTGAGCGTAAGTATCGGTGCGGCTGTGGTTCAGTTGGTAGAATCGTCGTCTCTCAACCGGAAGGTTGAGGGTTCGATCCCCAGCTCCTGCAGCTACATGTCCGATGTGTCCTTGGACAAGACACTTGACCCTGAATTGCGTATGAATGGGATTAGTTACTTCTGATAGTCTCACTACATAGCAACCACTGCCATCAGTGTGTGAATGGGTGTGGCATGCGGTCAAAAAGCGCTTTGAGTAGTCAGAAGGCTAGAAAAGCGCTATATAATCCATTTACCATATCATAATAAAAAAGTTGAGATAATTAGAGAAAATCTAAAAACTAAACGATACAGACCAAAGCCCCTCCAGACCAAAGTATGACATGCATCTCTCATGTTAATAACATTACATTTAAGGGTCTGTTTTTGTTGTTGTGTTTAGGTTTCTCTTTTTAGCTCATATATTTTCTTACTGAGCGTTACCAATCAATAACAGACACCATTGATCTTTTCATTGTAGTCTCAGTTAAAGTAAAAAATAAAATGCAGCAAAGTAAAATGTCATACTTTGGTGTTTTTATTTATTTCATGACATGTAGCGACCAAAGGAGCGTTATGTAAGCTGCCCTTTAAGACGACTCTTTCTTCTTCATATTTTTCTGATCTGTGTGTGTTTTCCTTGCACATGAATGTTCTCATTGTTCGTGATGCAGCTGTCTGCATGTTTTAGCTGCGGTTTAAGTCACCAAGAGTACATCTGACTGAGTCTTATGACAGTGCTGTGGTTTAGTTGCACCTCTAGCAATGCTACAGCAATGATGTTGCTTTAAGCTGTCGCTAAACACTTAACAACAGAGATGTTACCCGGGAACAACTTTTAAAAAATCACTTTATCTTATGTGTTGAGCCATAAATATAGTGCCTAAGATCTCAAGTAAGAAGTATGGCCCATCAGCTATTTGATCATTCAGTCTGTTTATGTATTTATCATTTTATCACACAAGATACATAATCTCACATGTAGATCAGAATACAAAAAAAATGACCTGCTACAGTCCTATAAAAAAAACACATGGTAGTTATCAGAGCTGAGTTAGAGATTTTGCTGAGCACAGCACAGCTGCAATACTGCCAACCAAACCAATTCAGAGAAAGAGAAAGAGAGAGAGAAATGTGTAGCTCCTTATTCCCTGTAAACAAACATTGTAGTATACTGTAGCTATCTTTCTGCAATTATTGATTTTATAAGGAAATCTTTGCTTTATGTTTTTTTATATCAACTTTATTAATTTATCATGACTGTTTTTGATTTATAATGTAACAGATGTGTATTATATATTTAGACCGCTTCCTGAATTAAGTTACAATGTAGATTATCAGTTAATCTTTGCTTTTGTATAGCTCCAATTCATATCTAATGTTATCTCAAGACACCTTACAAAAAGAGCAGGTCCAACCTGTACTCTCTGTTATATTATTTATGGAGACCTAACGTTAATACACCATGAGCACAACACTTGGCAACAATGAGCTAAAAAACAGTGGCATGGAAAAACTTTGTTTTAACAGGCAGAGACCTCGAGTAGAAGCAGACTCATGTTGAACAGCCGTCTGCTGCGACTGTGTTGGGTTTGCAGAAAGAGAGATGTAGAGAGACAAACAAACAGAGGCCGGGCCCTTCAACTATTTAACCAAACAATACAGAGTGAACATTGAATTTTGAGAAAGGATGACCTTATTTCTGTTTTCAGTTTCTCAATGTGTTTTATAAGCCATTGCACTTATCTGTGTTTGATGGTCGATTGATTATCTGTTGGGTTTGGACTCTGAGTCAAAACATTTGAAGTCTCATTTCTGGCTTTTTAAAATCTTTTTTTAAAAATACATTTTAAGTTTAGATGCTTGTTTACTTGGTGTCATCAGTTCAGTCTCCTCGCCCATCACTTCGGTGACAGCACAGGCGATGCACACACAGAGCAGTCTGTCTGTCTGACATGTGAGAGCAGAGCTGCAGCTGGCTTTTTGAGCACATCGTAAAATACAGTTCCACAGGAAACAACTCTCTTGAACAAAAATACACCCAAACATTGCCACACATTATGGTCTGCCTTGGCTCGTTGCTGGGTTTATTTAGCGCGTGCGGCTGAGTGTGTGTGCAGCTCAGTCAGCATTTAGATCTTTTGCTGATTTAATTTTCGACAGGAAGTCTAGGAAGAACGAGAAAGATTTGATAGCTGACATATTATGATGCCACGCAAAAAAACAGGTAGACTATGCCCGATTAATCTTCTTTTCTTTTTTTTTTTTTTTTTTTTACAGATTATGTGTGGTGTGCGTGTTTTAGATCTTGCACCTCTCTTTATCTATTTTCTCTAAAAGAATGTCTGTGCAGCTTGGTAAAGAAGAATACACCTACACACACTCATGAAGGAGGGCTGGGACTTGTTCTTCTGGTGGTACCTCACTGAAGTCTCAACCTTTTGTCTGAGAAAGTAAACGTACACAGGCTTTGACATTCTAAGCAGATAGGGACTTTGTTGAGGAGATATGGCTAGCTTGTTCATGTGTGTATGTTTGGTTTTCAGGTCGACTTTCAGTGCCAGGCTCTGTTGGTATGTCGACCTGGGCTGCGATGATTAGAGAAGCCATTTGAGGTTTAACCTTTGCTGCACCAAAGACTCTAGATCTGTGTTTTAATATTCTATCATTGTTGTCAGCAGGTTTTTAGTACAGTCAGTAAACTGCTCATCCTCTTGGACTTAGTAATGGAATCTACTCTCGCTTAAGGGTTCCCAAATTTGAATAGATTTCAACGCAGCCGACCCAAAACCCCCAATAAACTGTCTCTTGTTTTCTTCTCTATCTTATACATGATTTTTGACATTTTAGTAATTCTGCCATGAAAAGACCGATGCAGCATTTGGTGAATTTGACCCCAGACTTTGTGGAAATGGGGTACACAGATGCAACATTGCGTGCTGATATGATCACGAACCATTCATGTCTCATTTTAGATATGATCCTCAAGGCCTCTAATATCCTGTTGCGACATCCCAGTGAAGCGGATGAACTGAAGTGCATGTGAGTTTGTGCTGATGAGTGAGTGTGTGTGTGTGTGCGCGCGTATGAGTGCGTGGATGCACATTTGGGTGCCTTGGCGTGCGTTTGTCGGCCTCGTCCAGATGTGCAGGAATAGCTGAATGTTGTAATGCTTCCTGTTTTGCATACTGTCTGAGGTCAGCAGAACACTGCGATGCTGTGATGTAGGAAGAAACGGGGACAGAAAATCACAAATAGACAAGAAACTCATATTGTAACACTTTTCATGCTAAATCAAATACAAATTATAAACCAGCCGTATTTAAACAGGTGTATTCCTTTTTCTTAACATTGTAAACAATAATCAAAAGCACAAAGGTTTTTACAAGCATCCTGTTTTCTGTGTCTATGTCACTTGTCGGGAATGCTGTAATAATTGTCTTTGCTTCACACAAACACACACTTTGGTGTTCGTGTATGACTGTTATGAAGACTCGCACACATCGCTGCAGGAACAAACCTCTTGCATTGTACCACACATATAACATGTGATAAGCACACAGTTGCCCGAGGAGGGCTTCGGTGACACTAACACATGTGCACACACGTGGACCAGACAGGGACAAATGAACTCCGGAGTGAAGACAGGAAAGAATAGAAGCAGGAGCCATTACTCAAATAAAATGTATTCGTGTTCTGCAGAACTGTAGACACTATGTAAGGATGTGAAGTTACCATTCAAACACACAGAATCACTATTACTCCTGCAAGGACTGAACCATTACTTTGTCTTTTTTCTTTCTAATGGAGATACAATTGACCCAAAAGACCCAAACTAAGCGTACAGGAGTCTTTCTCTTGTATGTTCACACTCTGTTGGCTTGCCAAGCAGCTGTTAGGCATCTGCATCATCCAACATACTCATTAGTAGGGCCTGACCGATATGGAATTTTTGGGGCCGATATCGGTATTGGGGAGTGAAAAAAATCTGATACGGACTTTCTTAGATCTATGTTCGATCTTTAGAGATAGATTTACACATTTATTGGATTGATCTCCCAAATGCAGTTATCAAGCACTTGTGGAAAAGATAAATAATGAAGACAAGATGGTAACTCAACTGGAATGTACGATAGCGATAGTCACAGGACATGCTAATATCGGGCTGAATTTCGGCTGGAAGATTTATCAGTCAGGCTCTACTCATTCGACTTCCTCAACCCGTAAGAGCGAAAGCTGGAGATGTTTTATGTTTTTTAATATCATTAACAAATCCCATTAAAATGCCAAACCCAGAAATACGTTCTTACCACAAAGAAGTTTTGTTTAGCAGCTGCATGAAGAAGCTTATCTCTCTCTGTCACTGACATCTATTGTTGACCAAAGAGTATTAAAAACATATAAATGAGTCACGCTGTTGCACTTTTGGATTTCTTTTGTTATAAACTCAGAAGCACATCCCAAAAACACAAGGGCTCTTCTGCCTGAAAAACTCAATGTAGCATTAGATATATCAAATAGTCTGCTGAGAATAGTCCCCAACAAACCTTAAACAGCTCTGCCTATAGATATTTCAGGGGAGAATATAGGACAATAGTCATGGACAACTTTGAAGATTTAGAGAGAAAGTATCTGGAGTCTGACGTTAGTTGTTGTTTTTGGATTGTTGGATTTCTTTACAAGAAATACATTTTTTTTATTTGTAAGGAGGCAGCTTTGAGGTGTTATTATGAATCTACACGTATCCTACATTTGACAATAAGTCTTAAGCATCCTGTAAACACTTGCTTCAGCTTTTTTGTCTTGAGCATTGCTACTATGCAAAAGCCAGTAGCTCTGTTTAGTGGGCTTGTAATCTGACCACACACACAAGAGGAAGAGAAATGGCAGGGCTTATTTTTACTCTTGTTTATTTATGTTGTCTTGCCATACCATCTGTACTTCTGTTGTGGTATAGTAGGCCGAATGTGCTAAATCAATCCTTTGCATCTCCAACTTTCTGTTGAGACTTTTTTTCACTTTGCTTTGTCGGACTAACATTAGCATTATATGCAGTCAGTAGATGTCTGCACATGCAGCACATGCAAAGACACTATCACTCTAACATGCTGACTCTCATTTCAAAAGTCTGAGTGGGCCATTATGAAAGGCTCCTCTGCCAGTATAACAGCCTCTTCAGAGAGGAAGTGTGTGTTCACAAGCATATGGAGATGTGCCAGGTGGAGCACACTGTCAGAAACACACACATACACACACACACATACACACACACACACACACACACACTCACTCGTTTTTAAGTAGATCCGTGTAATTCATCTGCTCCCTGGGGAGCAGCCAGGGCTGACAGGGATATTTGCATCCCTAATTCCCCCATCACCAGCACCCATACACCCCCTCCTTGTACCAGCTGGGACCGCCAGGACGAGTGCAGACGCAGGACAGGAAGTCTTTTGCAAACGTGCCCACTCTCTCGCTCACACACACACACACACATATATATTCACATACACAATCATGCAAGCCGTATCTAATCAATTTGACACAGTAGTTAAACAAAGCTCAAGTTTAGGGTAATTACGAACGCCCAATTAAAGGGTGTGCATGTGTGTTGGTGTGTGTGTCCGACTTTGTATCGGTTTGCATATTTTAAGGTTTCTTTGTTGCCAGGAAACCTTTGTTTGAATATATTACAAAAATGAAGCATTTCAAAGCTGAGACGTCGCTCTTTTGTAGTTTGAATTTCCGTACTGAGCATTACTTCCTCTGATGTTTGCACCTCCAGCAGAGCAAAGTGTTTCTATTTTTGTACATTTTTGTTTTTGTGAAAACATTTGTGTGTTAATGTATGCGAGCAGCAGAAGGGTGGATCACAACGATTCCATCATCTCTGCACTGATCTGCCAATCCCTTGGGCTGCCTAATCAATTGTCTGTTTGGCCGTTCTCTTCAGGAGAAATCAATCCAGCTTTGTAAATCAGGTGTGGTGTGCAGCACTGTTTCTCGGTGTTAGTGTGTGTGTGTGTGTGTGTGTGTGTGTGTGTGTGTGTGTGTGTGTGTGTGTCTGCTTGTGCGTGTGTGCACATCCAACCTGCATGTAAATATGTGCGTGGGCACGGTTTTCATTCTGCAGCTGTTGTTGAGATTGACACCTCTGGCAGCTCATGATTTGCCCTCAGTCAATGAAGTTGCCTCCCCCAGAACCTCCTCACCAGCCAGCTGGACTGATATTGTGTTTGATGTGTGTGGGGGTGGTCTTGATAGTAGATTTTTTGTCAGTATATAGAATGTGTTGCTCCGAATGCAGAGTATTTGTCTGCACAGTTGTAGCAGTTACAACACTATTTCATTTTTTTTTTATTTGTACATCGTACCCTCTTAACTCGGTTTTAGTATATTTTATGCTGAGCTCATTGTGGAGCCAGTTTTAATGGTCTATTGGCCTGAACTCTACAGCTGCACAGCCTGTCCAATATCCCACCACTATAACTCTTTTATCACTATGAGGGTCAGTAACGGTCAAGGTCGTGTCATGCAGTCAAGGGGCCCTTATTAACTTACTTTCTACTATTACTATCTGGTACTTCTATTAGACTGTATTTGATCAAATATACTGTATGTGTTGTGTATATTTTTCCTAGTTCTTAAACATACTGTAAATCTGGCCTCTGCATGTGACCTCAGAGGCCCGGTATCTTCTGTATACGTAGCAACGAAGGGGGAACAGGACCCCATATCAAGACCTCTGACTGACATGTTTCTAAATTAAACTTTACATTGAAATGATCAATACTGGGGGCTTGTATCACAATGTGTTTGAGGCTCTGTTTGACTCGCTGAATAAATCTATGTAGCCCGATCCGAGCAGATTACATCATATTAGGAAGGGGTGAGACAAATGCCAACATGTCCCCTGGTGGGTTTAAATGGGAAAGGCTTTTGATTCCTCTGTGGAGGGAGCGAGGGGGGGGGCACAGAGGGCACGGTGCAATAAGAGGGCAGTGGGGCATTGTGGTTGAGTGTGGATGAGTGTGGTTAGAGAGGAGGGAAAAGGGGAATCTAGCCATCCATCTGGACAGACTGATAAAAGGAGTGCAAGAGCTCTGTGGTCTGAAAGGTCGACTCTGTTGTTTTGAATGTCTGACTGCCATCATATTTCATTTAGTTTGCTTCAGTGACATCTGGAAAAACAAGATGTTCATACTCTGCCACTGTTACTTCTGTCAAGTCTCTTTCTTGTGGGATTCTTTTGTTCTCCTGTTGGGATTTTGCGGCTCTGGTGGAAAGAAACATGATCATTATTTATTTACTTCCGGTAAATTTGGTTATTTCATGCATTATTTATAACTATCTCCATGTTCATCTGTAAGTGTATGTTGTAAGTTTATATGTCTTTAAATTGTTTGAACGATCTAAAAATACCCTTTCATGTTTTTGTGTTTGTGTGTCTGTCTGTGTGCATCTATGAAGACCCGGAGTCCCAGAGGAAGAGGACGGTGCAAAATGTTCTGGATCTTCGACAGAACCTGGAAGAAACCATGACCAGCCTGAGAGGGGTGCAGCTTACCCACAGGTCAGACACACACACACACACACACACACGCAGAAACACTCAGGACTGTGTACTAACAAAAAGAGAAAAAGGAGAAGATTAAATCAAGCAGAAATAGTGAACAAGGACAGTTGATGAAATGTTAAGACCCTTATTGACATTGCTAACGGTGTTTAAGGGTGTGTTGGTTAACTGCCTGTGGGCTTTCAGATCAATATCAGTATTCCTGACAGACCTGTTGCCGTTAGTCCGTCCTTCTCCGCCTGTTCTTCTCCTCTACTGTAATTTGTTGGTTAATGCAGAACCGAAGCGGGATTAGCTCAAAGCTGACTTCAAAGCCAATCCTGCCAATGCACGCTCACGACTCACATTCATTCAAACACACAAATGCTCGCATGCAATAAAGCTGTGATTGAGTGCATGTGAGGATTTGTGTGTCCTTTTTCCCCCTTCCCTCTGCTTCCTGTCCTTCATTGATTGCATTCAGTACGTCTTCAGGTTTTTTTGTCCTTGAGAGCTTCCCCTCCACCTGCCGTGCCGTGCGTCTCCCTGCCATGGATCCTCTCCGGGTCCCTCAGTGGGAGCTCGCTACACGAAGAGCAAATCAGCAGATGGTTACCTGCTGGAATACATTTTCTTTGCCATTCATGCTTTTGATCCACTGTTACAACCTTGAATCATTCCTCAATGTCCCTGACGACATAATCTGCTCTGAGGCCGACTGCTTGTACCAGGGAAGTTTCCTGTGTAAACACAATGTTACATTTCTTTCCAAAAAAAATGAGCATTTTAAAGTGGGAGGTATGTGTGTTCAACAAATGGATTGTTGAGCATGTAGTTTCGTTTGCACACATTTATGCACAACAAGCAGAATGCCTCTAAGAATCTACAAGACGTGTATACTCTCTCTCATCCTCTCACCACTTCTTTCTCGCTTGTTTTAAGTTAGAGGTTTAGCATTTCAGGTGAAAATGTCTCCATACTTGTTTTTTTTTGTGGAGGTGATTCTGTATCCTGCAGACAAGATTAATGTTCATGTAGCAGGCAGTGTCACAATGTTTGAGAGACAGTAACTTTTAATATGCTAATACTCATCATTCTCATCCCAGACATGAAGCAGTGAAGTGCTGCACTGGTTTAGAAAAGAGCATTCATGATATAATGTGTAAAGGAGGCTCATGTTTACGGATTCACATGAGTATAGCCAACAGTGCTATGTAGTTAGAATCAGAGCTGAGAGGAATATCAGGGCTTGTTTGGCACGCTGCACACAAATATAAAGAAACCTGTAAATTGAATAATCCCTTAGCCCTGTTCAATAAGAATATACCTCTATATCAGTGACTTTTTGTAAATATGATAAATGCAGATGACACGCCTCCATCCCCTCCCTCTAATACAAAAAGTGGGCCATAAGTCCTCGCGATTTGTGCTTACATATTCTGCTGGTGATGTCATTTGAAGCCAGGACATCGTGCACAGACTTGATCAGGCTGGTAGAGCCGCATTAGTCACATCCCAGCACTTCAACTTACCAAAATACTAATCTACCTTCCTGATATAGCAGCATGGTTTCTTCAGGTGGGTACAGATTATTTTTGTTGGTTTAAAGCAGATACAGATATTTAATGACTCTTTTGTTAGTCTTCACATTTCCTCTCGTCGTCGACAAAAGCTGCAGGAACTGAATTTGTCAACAGAGTTGTCAATCATGATGTCACATCTGCTCTCTTTACCATCAAATAATGAATTAAACTAAACTTCGGTGGCAAATGGAAACTTGGACATAAATCAGCATGAGAACTAACTCTGATGACAGAAACAATATTTGTGAAAAAAAAAACAATGTTCGTTAACGTTGAGGAGGAGGAGCTTATGAACTATACCGTGGTCAGTCAGTAGGGGGAGCTCCAAATGTTTTAGCCTTACTTTAAGGGAGTGGTTGTGTACATGTTTGTATGGAGTATATACTTTATATAAGTAATTCTCTCAAAGAGAGGCTATTCCAGGAGGAGTGTTTTCTCACAAAAATGTATTCTCTCTTTTTTTTTTTTTTTCCATAGCTGTGTCGAGGGGACAATGTGCTACGACAGCGATGAAGCCGCTGCCTTCTCAGTTTCCAGCCTATCAAATCGCTCCTCTCCGTTGTCATGGCGCCAGGGCCAGGCCAGCCCCCGTCTGCAGGCTGGTGAAGCTCCGTCCACAGGTGACCGTCTGACTGTGAACACACAGTCAGACATTCCCCTCCGCATCAGCCACGCCTCTCGTATCCAACTCATTGAAGCGCTGGATGACCCAGATCCCGCCCTCCTGAAGAGGGATTACCTCAGCACCAGCAACCTCTGCGGGAAGAGTCCAGTCGAGGAAGATGAAGATGATGATGATATCGATGATCTGGGGAACGGGTACGTTTTAAAAAAAAATTTATTCTAAAAGTATTTTCCCTCTTCATTATTTCTCTTTTTGCGCTGTCCAGGACAGCATATGTCTCATTAACATTTCCTTAGAGGTGAATCCCGCCACCTGCAAACTGTAACCACCCCACAGCTGCAGCGTGGCCTGTGGTTCGCAGTTTAGCGTCACAACAAAGCCTTAATCAGCCTCTCATAGCATCAGCCTTGACACTGGCAGCTGTAGACCCCCTGTTGCAGCTGGCTTTGCCATAGTGAGTGAACAGCCCTCTGGCAGAGGCTGTGGATGATGTCACAATCAAGTAGGCCCCTTGCAGAGATCATCCTGTCAAATTCAGCTGCGAGCCCACAGGCTTTGCCAGCAGCCTTCCATGTGGAGGACCCCTTGCAGCGTTGGCTCACCAGAGCCCCCTGGCAGAGGCAGATATTTTGGAAAACTGGTAACTAACGAGCTAATGCGGCCTCAGTCTAAACTGTCAAGTTTGCAATGAGTTTTGTTTTAAGCTTGGCAGGGAATCTTTGGATAAAAAAGCTAAGATGTTGAGATCACATTGGCAAAACAGAATCAGATATTTTTCAACTTTGTGTGTCTGAGTCTGGTGTTTTGAGTGGCGGTTGACATTTTTTCTTCCTTTGAATGGGATCAGATTCTTTGGCATTGTTTCTCAAATCACATACACACACCTGTCTGTGTGTGCAGTTCCACAACACAGCAGAGGCTGTGACAGTAATGACTTATCACTCCACAGGAAAAAGTCTGTACCCTATATTATGCATCTAGAATGAAATGGATAAGCGATGAATAATCCTATTCATTTTACAAATACAAATGTGAATGTGTTTGGGTGTCTGTCTGGGTCCTATTGACGAAAACAACATGACGACCCAAAATAAATGGTGCATTGGGACTTTGTGAATGTTGTTTCTGTTTGTGAACTGAATTTGAGTGTTAAATTATAACTGAGCTCCCTGAGTCTCCGTCAGTCTGTCCCAGGAAGAAATCACATTATCTGTGACCTGCTTACAAGATACTAGAAATTGAGTTTAAAGGAGTATTCAAGAAGGACTTGAGTTGTGTTCCCTGGACTTCTGCAGTTAGTTTTGGAGAACTTTGCCGCCTTTGTCCTAGTATGAGGAGGTATGACACAACAATTTAACTCAGTTGCACACACAGCATCATGTGTTACGTGCCAACTCTAAGCACAGTGCAGAAAAACATCTCATTGCAAACTAGGAATTTGAAAGTGTGTGTGTGTGTGTGTGTGTGTGTGTGTGTGTGTGTGCTTGCGTGTGTGTGTCTATCCTCCGCTGACACAGCTTGACGTCTCTATGGTAACCTCAAAAATGCACCCGCACTCATCAGGAAATCAAATGCAACCCTGTTAAGTTTCCTGTTGTGTTATTGTGTATGTTTATGTAGTTAGTGGTTGTACATGTTTGTGTTGTACTTTTTGTGAGAAGTCAAAACAAAAAGCAACATTTGTTGGCAGGCTAACAAAGATTGTGAGATGAACATCGGACAAAAAATCTTTTTTAGCCTTTTAAATCCCTTTCTTATCCAATCTTTAGTGAGCTAATTAAGATATTAAAGTAATGGTGTTATTATAATGGTTTGCAATCTTTAAAGATGCACTAGATAAGGGTAGTAACTTGGGCAGGGGGTTAAAATGTAATCCAGAACAAAGAAACCTTCAAATAGTTTCACCCTTGGGAGGACTTTAATGTTCCATTTTGCTGAGATTGAGTCATTCTGTTGCTTCATCTTACAACTGTTTTTATCATTGACTAATCTGTTGAATATTTCATGTAAAATATGCCCCTGAAATACAAAACTCCAAGAAGCCTCAGTGATGTATTTAAGTTGTTTAAGTTTAAGCTGTGACTCAGTTGATAGTGTCGGTACACCGAAGTGCCCTCTGGGAAAAATACAGTTTTCTAAGTCTAATTTATAAACAAAAAATAATCTTGTTCATTAACTAATCTTTTTATTTTTATTTTTTCAATTATCGAGCCATTTATATAATCATTTTGAGTCAGTGTCTCGGTGTCTAGTGCGACTTTAGACTTATGAATTTTTGCCACTAGAGGGCGGTCTTTTGCTGCAGTTCTCCTCTTCTTGCTCTACTGTCCAGCCTCTCAACTTGAAGTATCCCCCTGTTGGATAACCCTCCCTTTCCTCATAATTTATTTCCCATTCTCATCCATTATACATAGAGGCTGTGCGCCAGTCATACAGAGGTCACACAACATTGCAATATCTCATCCCAGCATATATAATACATAGGATCCCCCCCATATTAATTATGCATCACAAACACACCCTCACACACACACACACGTACACACACACACATGTACACACACACACGTGTTCTTTGTTTGGGTTACGTGGTCGTCATCTCTTTGTTCTGTTTAATTGTGAGGAAGCATAATAGAGTTTGGCTGTACACATATATTTGACTCATCGG
The DNA here is from genome assembly GCF_963584025.1 of Labrus mixtus. Classification (NCBI taxonomy): domain Eukaryota; kingdom Metazoa; phylum Chordata; class Actinopteri; order Labriformes; family Labridae; genus Labrus; species Labrus mixtus. Next base: position 15,798,825 of record NC_083626.1, on the reverse strand, counting down.
GGGTCTCACTGTGACTCACTTGAGTTTAACTGTATAGGCATGAGTCACATCACATTTAAGGTTAGGTTTAATGTGACTGTATGTTGACCTGGCTGACACACAGACCCTGTACACTCACACACACTGAGTCAGAGCTTCTCCTGTCAGGTAAACATTTCCTGTGCCGCTGCTTGCTTTACATCTGGATCCAGACTGTCCACACACACACACACACACACACACACACACACACAAACGTACACGTCATTCTCACCGGGAAACATCGGGGGAAAGGGGGGTGATGGGGAGGTCAATCCCATGAGTGTTTGTGGACTTAAACTCTAATGAGGTGCTGCAGTGTCGGAAAGAAACCTTGGATATAAACTGAGATTTTTAAAGTGAGGACAGTAATTAGTGTATTTCTTAATCCATACAATGAATGAATCAACAGTAATGTTAAATGTGAAAGACGTTTCGGGCATCAATATACCTACAAATATATCAAATCTGAAGCTCTGCTGACATTTCAAAGTCTCTGTCAATTCATTGTTTTCATTTTATAACCCGTGGTACCGCTCAGTTCCACCTTTTGTCTTCCTTCTTTCTGAATGTGGGCTAAAAGGTCAAAGTACTTCCACCGTATTTTTTCAAGCACAGTATAAATAAAAAAAGATTCCCTTTCAAAGCAGTTTTGCTTATCTTGTCAACCTGTGTCACACTTTTCAGGGGTTAAGCTCATAAATGATTCTTTTTTTCCACCAACTCTTTCTTTGAATAAGGCTGTGGTAGGGGTGCCTGTGGCCTAGTGGTTAAACCCTGTCAGCAGAAATAAACTAAATCACAATAGTGTAAAAGCCTCATCTGGTCTTAATAGTCAGTATTGATTGCCATTGTTGTTTTTCAAGTGGTTGTAATGGGCCAGACATGCGCACACACACACACACACACACACACACACACACACACACACACACACACACACACACACACACACACACACACACGTGAGGACGATTGGATAAGCGCGTGGCTTGTTTTCTGCCCTGCTGCGTGCAGATGCTTTCGTTTCCGGATGGAAGAGCTCCCGTAAACGCACAGTCTCCATGGTAACACTGCAAGTCAAGCCTGTTCAGTGCACTAAAAGCCTGAATTATGAAAACATTTGTTTGAAGCAGGACAAACAAGCTCTCACATCTGCGCTCATACACGCCGAGCTCCCTGAAGCTTTTCAGAGTCTGCCACTTGAACTATTTTGGTTTTGAGCCGTCTGCTTTCTAGAAAAGA